>NW_027141742.1:925195-1233593 GCF_036365525.1 Heterodontus francisci | reverse complement strand
TGACACCGGGTAAGAGAGAAATTGACCAACGAAGGGTAGTAGCGATTGACAGTCTCCCTGTCTCGAGGGATGTAAAAGGATTGAGATCCTTCCTGGGTTTGGTGGGATATTGCAGGGACCACATTGATGGATTCGCTACAAAAGTGACTCCATTAATGGAACTATTGAAAAAGAATGTGGCGTGGGAGTGGAAAACTGAACACACACAGGCCATTTCAGATTTAAAGCAGGCACTAGCTTCTGCGCCTGCTCTGAAATCCCCAATTTCAACTGAGCCAGTTTTATTGGAGGTAGCTACCACAGACACCACCCTCTCGGCAGTTTTGTTACAGGAGACACACGGGAAATTAAGACCAGTAACGTATGCCTCGCGCATGATTTCACCGGTAGAGCATGGGTATATGACGTGTGAGAAACATTTGTTAGCCGTGTTTTGGGCAGTACAGTCTTTTAATTACATAGTGTGACTGAACCCACTTAGAATATTGACAAACCATACCCCCGTACAGTTACTATTAGACGGACGGATCAAAGACAGGTCAGTAAGTCAGAACCGAATTGCTAGGTGGACACTATTGATACAAGGAAGAAACATAAGCGTGAAAGGAGGAAAAACTACCACTATGTTGGCAGACAATCTAGTGTATGAAGGAGAGAAACATGAGTGTCAAGTCATGATCGCAAATGATCCCAAGGGACCATTTGTATCAAAACAAAAAGGAGTGGGTAGGAGTGGATTGGAGAAAGCAACAGGGCCCGAAAGCAAAGATGCAAAGGAAAAAGAAGTACCCCCATTTAAAATATTTTGTGGCTGGCTCCTCATCAGTACAGGAAAGCGTGAGGAAAACTGGGTGCGGGATATATGTAGAAGACAAACATGGTCAGGAAAAATTTAGCACAGCCTTGAAATTATCAAAAACCATGAGCGCGCAGGCAGCAGAATTAGCAACCGTCGCATATGTAGTTGGCCATCCAGAATACTTCCCTCCCGGATCAGTTATCTATTCTGATAGCATGTATGTCTGTAATGGCCTCACGGAACATTTGCCCTTATGGGAGGCGAGAGTGTTTGTCTCAGCGGATGGGAAGCCCCTTCCATCTGCCCCAGTATTAAGATACATATTTGAAGGAGCACAGGGGAAAGAATTGGGAATATGAAGGTAAAAGCTCATTCAAAAATTACTCCGGAAGGGAACAGGAAAGCGGATGAGCTAGCCAAACAAGGTGCTGTTAGCTGACAGGAATGGCAGCTACCGATTGAGGACATTGTGGTACAGGAAGGGAAATAGGTTAACGTAATAGACTTAACAAAGGAGCAGAAGAAAGATGGAGAATTGAAAAAACTGATAGAAGGAGTAGAGTCAGACACATGCAGAGAGTACAAGGAAGTCTATATTCAGGGCGGAGTGGTTTGGTGTGCAGGTATATTCATCGTGCCAAAGGGGGGACAAAATCAAATAATCCACTGGTACCATGACATATGGGGACATAAAGGGACGGAGAGTACCCTGGAAAGGATAAAGGAGGTGTGCTGGTGGCCTGGAATTAAATTTGACGTGGAACACTACATCAAGAATTGTTTGATCTGTGCACAACACCACCCCGATAGGAATGTCAAGAAAGGGGCCCTCCGACATACTAGACCAGTCGAATGACCTTGGACTAATTTACAGATAGACTATGTAGCACCCCTACACCCCACTCCAGGAGTGTTTAAGTACATTCTAGTAATAGTAGATACGTTTACCAAATGGGTAGAAGCTTTCCCAACCAGAACAAATACAGCAAAAATCACCACGAAAATTCTGTTAGAAAGGGCATTCACTCGGTGGGGTTTACCCCGAAGCATAGAATCAGATCAGGGAACACATTTTACAGCCCAAGTAATGCAAAATGTAATCGCCCTCTTTGCGGTCCAACAGAAATTCCACATACCCTATAGACCACAGTCTAGTGGAATTGTGGAAAGGATGAATCGGACATTGACAAACATGACAGCCAAAATGGTACAGCAGCACAAGACGACCTGGCAGTTTGTTTTGCCCTAGGTGTTGACAGTAATCAGGAATACCGCAGCTTTATCAACAGGTTACACTCCCTATAAACTCATGACGGGAAGGGACATGAGAGGAATGGAGGGATTGGTAGATTTGGACTTGTCCAAACCCGAGGTGGACTGCATTATATCAGAAAAAATGGGTGCAACAACTAGTAGAAACAGTGAGAGAAGCAAATGACGTGGCAGCTCACCAACAAGGAAAGAAGACACAGCAAAGCAAGGCTTATTTCGATGCGAAAGCCACGGACAAAGTATAATGATCAGAAGATACCAGCCCACCTCAGTCTTGAGTCCAAACTTCAGCGGTCCCTATGAGATAATAGATAAAGCTAGTCGATCTGTATACAAAGTATTGACGGCACCAAATAAGTGTGGCTGGTATCACATTAATCAGTTAAAGTTAGTCGGAGAAAAACAAGATAATCACAGTTGGCATGTGATGCTTGATGCTACAGATGTTCCAACCGAAGGTCAGGGAGATCAAGAGTAGGATTAACTGCGGATCCAAGCGGAAGTGTTTGAAATACAAGCTGATGGTGTACATCCACATCCAGAGAGAAATGGAGGGAAAAAAACAAAAGAAAAATAAATAAAACAGGGGAAGTAAGTGGGCTAGAAGAAATGGACGATTGGAATCAGAAACAAATGGGAAACAAGATGTTGACAGTCTGGCTCAGTGTATGGAGAGACTGGACTTAAAATAGGATAAGAAAGAAACTGCTAATAAGAGCAGAAATTACACTTGTATATTACAGGTCCAGCCCACAATGAAGAGGGCGATACATTTCATTGTTATTGGATTGACCATATTTGGGACTATGGGCGAACCCGCATCGGAGCTGTCACGACGAATGAACGAGCCAGAAGCAGTGTCGACACGGGAAGACTATCCCGTGATCAGAAAAAACGCTGCTCCGCAGATCAAGATAGTTCGAACCAACAAGGGAAAGCTAGAAGATTTAAATTTGTATTATGCGGGAGTGGATGGGTTGGCGTGCGAGGGAAAAACATTGGGACTACCAGAGGGAACAGAGTTTGACCGTAACTAATAGAGTGTTATGTACCTGTGACGAGGATAGAGGAAGATATTATGTTGGGGCAGTATTTCATATTCCCCGACATGGAAGCAATTTGACCTACCATTTAAAGAGAGTCCATACCGTGGGCAACTACCAAGAGGGTGTTTGGATATCTTTAAGTAACCCACCATCTCATGCTATTGTAATGGATGGTGATGAGAAAGGGGTAGATTTGTCAAAATGTCATCAAGGGGGGAATCACTGGGCCTGTCCAGAAGAGATAACGAGACAGAAACTTACAAATTACGAGCTCAGCACCTATGAGAATTGTTCATTGTCCATTCTGCCTGTTAATAACCAGACCTTTTTACAATGTGCCCTTGTGGGGCAAACGTGTTACATAGCCACGGCTGTTATGAACCACAACAAGGGATGGAAACAGTGCCCTCTGGAGGGACACAATGTAGCCATTCACAATGTCACCTCGGACTTGGTCGTTGGTAGACAAGTCCTGCCTTAGCCAATAACGAGGATAGTGATAAAGGAGAATCTCACGGTCCAACGTATTGATACAGATCAAGAGGTACGGGAATATATTGCAACCGAATTACCACCCATCCCACACCTAACGGCAGATTGGGCACAAATAGCAGAAGAGGCAAAAGAGATAATTCATCAATGGAATAAACTCACTAAAACAATTAGAACACATGCCGACAACACAAATTAACTGTTGTGCGACCCAGGATTTTGGAGTAAGTTTTGGAATTGGGCATCTAATGTTCTAATACATCCATGGGTCAGAATTGTATCACATATTGCTGTCATAGTGATTCTACGTGCGCTAATAATTGTTGTACTCAATGTATATCAGCTTAGAAGGTGGAAATTGAAATTTTGCAAAGATTGGATGATGGGGCTATAATGAAATAGAAGGAACGGTTATCAATATATGTCTCTATTGTTTTCTCTCTCTCCCTCCCTCACACAGTCTCTCTCTCACCCTCCCTCACACAGTCTCTCTCTCTCCATCACACAGTCTCTCTCTCTCTCCATCCCTCACACAGTCTCTCTCTCTGTCTCCCTTACACAGTCTATCTATTCTCTACCTCACACAGTCTCTCTCTCTCCCTGACACAGTCTCTCTATTTCTCTCCCTGACACAGTCTGTCTATTTCTCTCGCTCACACAGTCTTTCTCTCTCTCTCACTCTCTCTCTCTCACACATTCTCTCTCTCTCTCCCTTGCTCTATCACGTTATTTCTCTCTCTCCATCACACCGTCTCTCTCTCCTTTCCTCATCCTGTCTCTCTTTCTCTCTCTCTCCCGCAGACAGTATCTCTCTCCCTCCATCTCACAGTCCCCCTCTCTCTCTCCATCACACAGTTTCACTCTCTCCCTCCCTCACACAGTCTCTCTGTCTCTCTCACCCTGTGTCTCTATTTCTCTCTCTCTCCCTCACGTTTTCTCTCTATTTCTTTCTCTCTCCCTCATCTGTCTCTCCCTCGTTCCCTCCCTCACCCTGTCTCCGGCTCTGTCTCCCTCACAGTCTCTGTCTGTCGCTGTCTCTCGATCACCCTGTTTCTCTCTCTCTCTCTCTGCATCACTCTGTCTCCCTCTCTCCCTCCCTCACGCAGTTTCTCTCTCTGTCTCCCTCACACAGTCACTTTCTCCCTCACCCCATTTCTCTACCTCTCCCTCAACCCATCTTTCTCTACGTCCTTCACCCTGTCTCTCTCTCTCCCTCACCCAGTCTCTCTCTCTCCCTCACCCTTTCTCTCTCTCTCCCTCACCTTGTATATCTCTCTCTCTCCCTCACCTTGTCTCTCTCTCCAGCTCTCCCTCACCCGATCTCTCTCTCTCCCTCACCGTGACCCTCACTCTCCCTCACCCTATCTCTCTCTCTCCCTCACACTATCTCTCTCTTTCTCCCCCACCCTGTCTCTCTCTCTCACCATCACTCTGTCCCTCTCTTTCTACATCGCATACCCTGTCGCACTCTCTCTCCTTCACCCTGTCACTCTTGCTTTCTCTCTCTCCCCTATCTCGTGCTCCCCATCTCTCTCCTCCCATTTCTCTCACCACCATCTCTCTCCTCCCATCTCTCTCCTCCCATCTCCCTTCCCACATCTCCCTCGCCACTTCACCCACTCCCCAACTCCCTCTCCCCAACTCCCTCTCTCCATCTCCCTCTCCCTATCTCTCGCTCCCCCTATTTCTCTCTCCCCCATTTCTCTCTCCCCATTCCTCTCTCACCCTTCTCTCTCTTCCCCATCTGTCTATTCCCTGTCTCTCTCCATCTCCCTCTCCCCATCTCTCCCACGCCATCACTCTCTCCCCCATCTCTCTCCCCACCAAATCTGTCTCCTTATCTCTCTCTCTCCCCTTCTCTCTCTCTCCCCTTCTCTCTCTCCCCTTTTCTCTCTCCGCCCTAGTCGCTCTCCCCATCTCTCTCTCTCTCCCATCTCTCTCACCCTCTTTTTACTCTCTTCCCTCCATCTGTCTCCCCCTATTTCTCTCCCCCCATTTCTCCCTACCCCATTTCTCTCTCCCCCATTTCTCTCTCCCCATCTCTCTGTCTCCCCCATCGTTCTCTCTCCCCATCTCTCTCCCCATCTCTCTCTTTCCCCATCGCTCTCTCTCCCCCATCTCTTTCTCCACCATCTCCCTCTCCCCATCTCCCTCTCACTAATCTCTCTCTCCTCGATTTCTCTCTCCCCATCTCTCTCTCCCCATCTCTCCCTCCCCAAGTCTCCCCCCATCTCCTCTCCCCATCTCACTCTCTCCCCTTCTCTCTCTCCCCTTCTATCACACCCTCTTTTCTCTCTCCCACTACTCTCTCTCTCCCTATCTCTCTCTTCCCAATTATATCCCCATCTCTCTCTCCCCATCTCTCTCTCCCCATCTCTCTCTCCCCAATCTCACGCTCCCCATCACTCTCTCTCCCATTATTCTCTCCCCATCTCGCTCTCCCCATCTCTCTCCACCACCCCTCTCTCCCCATCTCTCACTCTCCCCACCTCTCTCTATCCCCCACCTCTCTCTTTCATCCATCTCTATCTATCCCCCATCTCTCACGCATCCCATCTCTCTCCTCCCATCTCTCTCCTCCCATCACCCTCTCCCCATCTCCCTTCTCCCATCTCCCTCTCCCCCAGCTCCCTCACCCCATCTCTCTCTCCCTCATTTCTCTCTCCCCATCCCTCTCTTCCCATCTGTCTATCCCCAATCTCTCTCCCCATCTCTCTCCATCTCACTCTTACCCCATCTCTATCTTCCCCATCTGCCTATTCCCCATCTACCCCTCCCACACCTCTCTCTTCCCACCTCTCACTCTCCACCATCTCTCTCTCCCCATCTCTCTCTCTTCCCCATTTCTCTCTTCCCCCAACTATCTCTGTGCCCAACGCTCTCTCACTCAACTTCTCTCCCCTCTTTCTGTCTCACCCCATTTCTCTCTCCCCCGATTTTTCTCTCCCCCATCTCTCTCTCTCCCCATCCTTCTCTATCCCCATCTATCTCTTTCCCCATCTCTCTTTCTCCCCCATCCCTCTCTCCCCATCTCTCTCACCCCATCTCTCTGCTCTCATCTCTATCCTCCCATCTCCCTCTCCCCATCTCTCTCTGTCCCCATCCCTCTCTCCCCATCTCGCTCCGCCATCTCTCTCCCCCATCTCTCTCTCCAATCTCTCTCCCCCATCTCTCGCACCCCCATCTCCATCTTCCCCCATCTCTCTCGTCCAAATCTCTCCCTCTCCCCATCTCTCTCTCCCCTCTCTCTGTCTCCCCATCTCTCTCTTTCCATCTCTCTCTCCCCATCCCTCTCTCCCATATCTCTCTCCCCCATCTCTCTCTTCCCCATCTCTCTCTTCCCCATCTCTCTATTCCCCATCTCTCTCTCTCCCCATCTCTCTCTCTCCCCCATCTCTCTGTCTACCCATCTCTCTCTCTCTCCCCATCTCTCTTTCTGCCCCAGCCTTCTCTTTAGCCATCTCTCTGTTACCCCCACCTCTCTCTTTCTGCCATCTCTCTCACTCCCCAACTCTCTTCCCCCTCTCCCTCACCCCCACCTCTCCCCTCCCATCTCTCTCCTCCCGTCTCCCTCTCCCCATCTCCCTCCCCATCTCTCTCTCCCCATTTCTCCTTCCCCATCTCTCTCTACCCCATCTCTCTACCCCCCCCAACTCTCTATTCCCATCTGTCTCTCTCTCCCCGTCCCTCTCTCTCTTCCCATCCATCTGCCCCCCATTTCTCCCCTATCTCTCTCCCCATCTATCTCTCCCTATCTGTCTCTCACCCCCAGCGTTTCACCCCTCTCTCTGTCCCCTCCACTTCTCTTTCCCCCTTTCTCTCTCCCCCATCTCTCTCTCTCCCATCTCTCTCTCTTCCCATCTCTCTCTCTCTCCCCATCTCTCTGGTCCCCATTTCTCTCTTCCCAATTTCTTTCTCCCCATCTCTTTCTCTCCCCATCTCTCTCTCCCTCCTACTCTATCTCTATCTCTCCCCATCTCTCTCTCTCTTCCCTATCTTTCTCTCCCTCCATTCCTCCCGACCCATCTCTGTCTCCCCCATTTTCCTCTTTCTGCCCATCTCCCTCTCCCCTATCTCGCTCTCTCCCCATCTCTTTATCCCCCCATTTCTCTCGCTCGCCCCATCTCTCTCTCTGCCTCTCTCTCTCACCCCTATCTCTCCTCCCATCGATCACTTTCCGTCGCCCTCTCCCCCGTCACCACCTCCCCATCTCCCTCTCCCCATTTCCCTCTCCCCATCTCTCTCCCCCATTTCTCTCTCCCCACCTCTCTCTTCCCCATCCCTCTCTCCCCATCTCTCACTTCCACATGCCTCTCTCCGCCATCTCTCTCCTCCCATCGCCCTCTCGCCCATCTCCCTCTCGCCATCTCCCTCTCCCCCATCTCTCTCGCCTCCACTTCTCTCTCCCCATCTCTTCAACATCTCTCTCTCCCCATCTCTCTCCCCTAACACTCTTTCCCCATTTATCTCTCCCCATCCCTCTCTCACCCATCCCTCTCCCCCATCTCTCTCCCATCTCTCTCTCCCCATCTCTCTCTCTCCCATCTCTCTGCACCATTACACTCCACTATGTCTCTCCCCCATCTCTCTCTCCCTATCTCTCTGTTCCCCATCTCTCTTTCCCCATCTCTCTCTCACCCATCTCTCTCCCCCGTCTCTCACCCCCATCTCTCTCCCAGCTCCCTCTCTTCCATCTCCCTCTCCCCATCTCTCTCTCTCCCATCTCTCTGCACCATTCACTCCGCTATATCTCTCCCCCATGTCTCTCCCCATCTCTCTCTTCCCCATCTCTCTCTCCCCGTCCCTCTCTCACCCATCTCTCTCCCCATCTCTCTCCCCATCTCTCCCATCTCTCGCTCCCCTATCTCTGTCTCTCCCCATCTATCTCTCTCCCAGCTTCCCTCTTCCCCTTCTCTCTCTCCCAATTCTCTCTCTCGCCCCTACTCTATCTCTCCCTATCTCTCTCTCTCTCGTCCCTATCTTTCTCTCTCCCAATCTCTCTCCCCATCTCTGTCCCCCTCATCTCTCTCTCCCACCATCTCTCTCTCCCCATTTCCCGCCCGCCATCTCTGTCTCCCCCATCAGTCTCTCCCTCTCCCATCAGTCTCTCTCTCCCCCGTCTGTCTCTTTCTCTTGTATGTCTCTCTCCCCATCTCTCTCTTTCCCCATCTCTCTCTCTCTCTAACCCATCTTCCTGTCTCTCCCCATCTCTCTCGCCCACATCTCTCTCTCCCCATCTCGCTCTCCCCCCATCTCTCTCTCCCCCATTTCTCTCTCCCCCATCTCCCTCTCTCTCCCCCATCTCTGTCTCACCCATATCGCTCTCTCCCCCATCTCTCTCTCCCCCCATTTCTCTCTCCCTCCCCCATCTCTCTCTAAGTGTCCTATTATCACATCCTTTATTATAGATTCGAGCATTTTCCCTCTGACTGATGTTAGATGAACAGGTCCGTAGTTCCCCATTTTCTCTCTCCTTCCTTTTGTAAATAATGGGGTTACGTTTTCTACCTTCCAGTCTCCCTCTCCCTCTCTCTCTGCCTCTCTCACATTGCCTCTGTCCCTCTCTATCTGTCTTTACCCCTCCTTCTCTCTATCTTTCCCTCTCTGTCTTTCTCTCAGTCTCTCTTCTCTCTCTCTCCTTCTCTGCCTCTTTCCATGTCTCAATTTGTACCTCCCTCACACCGTCTCTCCCTCTCTCTCTGTCCCTCTCTGTCTCTCTGTCTGCCTCTCTCTCACTGCCTCTTTCACTCACTATCCTTCTCTCCCACCAGCTCTCCCTCTGTCTCTCTCCCTTTGTCTCTCCCTCTCTCTCTTTCTCTGCCTCTGTCCATATCTCAATTTGTGCCTCCCTCACACCATCTCTCCCTCTCTCTCTGTCCATCTCTATCTCTCTGTCTGCCTCTGTTTGTCTGCCTCTTTCACTCGTTATCCGTCTCTCCCCCCAGCTCTCTCTCCCTGCCTCTCTCTCTGTCTCTCCCTCTCTCTCTCCCTCTCTCTCTTTCTCTGCCTCTGTCCACATCTCAATTTGTGTCTCCCTCACACCATCTCTCCCTCCCTCTCTCCCTCGCTCTCTCTTTCTCCCTCTCTCCCTCCCTCTATCTCTCTGTCTCAGAGTTAGAGCTCAGTTGATTGACCTCTTTATCCATGTATTGTGAACACAGGACTTTGTATCTCTCCCATCTTCTAGGATGTTGCCAGGACCTGAAAAATGCATCTCTGAGGAAAGATTGGATAGGCTGGGGTTGTTCTCCTTGGAACAGAGGTGGCTGAGGGGAGATCTGATTGAAATGTACAACATTTTGAGGTCCTGGATAGAGTGGAGATGAAGGGTCTATTCATCATAGCAGAGAGGCCAGTGATGAGGGAGCAGAGATTTAAAGCGATTGGCAGAAAAATTAGAGTGAATAGGACGAAAAACATTTTTTTCACCCAGAGGGTGGCGATGGTCTGGAACTCACTGCCTGGAAGGGTAGTTGAGGCAGAGACCCTCAATTCATTCAAAAGGAGTCTGGATATGCACCTCAAGTGCCGTAAACTGCAATGCTATGGACCAAATGCTGGAAGGTGGGATTAGAGTAGGCGGATCGTTTTCGGCTGGCACAGACACGATGGGCCAAGTGGCCTCTCTCTGTGCCTTGAACTTCCTTTGATGCCCTTTCCATCTCCATTTCCCCCACCGTTACCCTCTGAATCCCAGTCTCTCCCTCTCTGTTACCCTCTGAATCCCAGTCTCTCCCTCTCTGTTACTCTCTGATTCCAAGTCTTTCCCTCTCCATTACCCTCTGAACCCCAGTCTTTCCCTTTCTGTTACCCGCTGAATCCAGTCTCTCGTTCTCTGTTGCCCTCTGAATCCCAGTCTCTCCCACACTGTTACTCTCTGAATCCCAGTCTCTCCCACTCTGTTACCTAACCAGAGCATTACAAATGTTCAGCATACCCTCCCTGCTTTTGTACTCATTGTGTACAGAGTGCATTGTGGTACAGGGGTATTCCCCAGGGCTTTGGATTAAGACCACTGATCTTTTTGATATATATCAATGACTTGGACTTGGATTTGCAGGGCATAACTTCAACATTGTGCCCTCTGCAATGTAATAAACAGGGAAGGGAATTGTCGTAGAATTCAGGAGGATAGAGGCAGTCTGGTGAAATGGTCAGACACATGGAAGGTTAACTTCAATGCTGAGAAATGTAAAATGATTCATTTTGGAAGGAAGGCTGAGGAGAAGCGATATAAACTAAGTGGTACAACGTTAAAGTAGGTGCCTGGATGGAGAGTTCTGGGATTTCATTTGTGTCACTTTTTATATCTTAAAGATTCAATTTGGTGCTTGATATCTGTAAGTTGAATTTAGCTTCATCCTGAAAAGTGTTGGCAAACGTGTCAAAAAATGTTTGCATTCAGACATTCCTGCATTTTGGAAGTGTGAGCTATCTTTGTGGAGACAGGAAATAGGGGTGTTTGAATGGATCTGCAGGTTTTGGTTGATGCAGTAAGGTGAGAATTTGAATTGTGTCCCTTGCAGATACACAGAATTGAAGGTATTTACAGAATACCACATGAAGTAGTTTACCAATGTTTGACAAACTTCAAAGACTTCAGACACGTGGAAGAAGAGGAGAAGGGAACAATACACAAACAATGAGACAGTCAGACAACAGCAGTAGGTAAATGAATCTCTTTTTATGGGTTTTACTTTGAAGGCCCGAGCTGATGATTGAAAAAGCAGGAGTACAAATGCCACATTGGGCTGTTGTGAATTTGAATTCTTTTTTTCTTAAAAAAAGAGATAAATCTTGTATCAAAAAACCTCTAGGATGGAATGATTCACTCCTGTCTACAAGTGCAAAGCCCGTGTGAGTCTCAGTTTTGCTGTATTCATTAACGATTTAAGATAATGTCATAGAATGCCACATCCCCAACTTTGCCAATGAAACAATAATAGGCAAAAAAGATGAGAACAGAGTACTTTATAAAGGAGGAAAAAGTAGAAACACTGGAGGTCCAAAGAGACTTTGGGGGCGGCGGGTCCATGTCAAGTGAGTGCAGTGTACATTTACCAGAATGATAACTGGACTCCAAGTGTTAATTACGAGGTGATATTTCACAAACTACGGATGTGTTCCCTGAAATTTAGGAGGATCAAGCTGATTTGTTCAAAGTTGTGGAGATATTGACGGGAACTGATTGCGTAGTTTGGGAGAAATTATTTCCGCAGCTTGGGAACATCGGATCAGGAGGAGGCCATTCAGCCCATCGAGTCTGCTCCGCCATTCAATACTATAATGACTGATCATCCTCTTCAATGCCTGTTTGCCACATTATCCTCATGTCCCATTCTGTCATTGGTATTGAGAAATCTGTTAATCTCTGTTTTCAACATATTCAATAACTGAGCTTCCACAACCTTCTGGGAGAGAGAATTCCAAAGATTCACAACCCTCTGAGTAATGTAATTTCTCCTCATCTCTGCCCCAAGATGACCTACCCCTTATTTTGAAAGTGTGTCCCCTGGTTCTAGGCTCCCCAACCAGGAGAAACATCTTAGCTGCATCTACCTTGTCTGTCTATAACGTTACCCCAGGGACTCCACACAGCCGGTCTCCCAATCTCCATGCTTCTAAAGTGTCTCAGGGTCTCCTGGCACTTTCTATCTCTCTGCTTCTGTCTCTATCCCTCACTGTCTCTCTGTTCTCTCTCCGTTTCTATCTCTCTGTTACTCTACCTCTGTCCCTCTCTCTCTGTCTATCACTCTCTCACAACATGTTGTTTATCATTAGGGGTCGAGTTAAACCACAGACAAAATAAACACTTCACCTGTCTGCCCCGGAATGAACAGCAAAATTTGTGGATATTTTATGTCTGTATTCAGACAATATAGACAGCAGTGTATATTATATGATGGGATGCTGCATATCGATATACACTAGTACAGTAGGACAAACAACCGAAAATCAATTATTCACAAGTCTTGTCCAACGTAACTACAGATTCGACCCGATAAGGTAATAAATGCCAACAATCTTGAGTTTGTTGGAGTAACTTAAGCTTTACTCTGTATGGCTTTCAGAGATTAAACATTACACATGCACTATAAGGTTCAAGATTACACGTAGGTTAGGTTTTATAGAATTCCAGTAAATTAGCACCAAAATCCCAGTGAATATTCCTGGAAAAATTAATGCTGCAAACGATCCCCACAGACTCTCACCTAGTCTGTGTCTTTAATCTCACCAAGTTCCCACTGATCGATGATCAGTCGTTCAGGAGGGATCCTCTTCCAATACTGGCCCGGCTATCACTGCAATGACAGATAAAGGAAAGGGACCCCTTATATCCAGGACTGACCTGCACTCTCCCCTCGTGCACCATGGCACTGTGCTCAGTGTTAGGGTCTTTCCCTGCATGATCAATCACTGTGTGTGGTCAATATATTTTCCTATATAGCCTGGACCACACCACACACACATTGCATTTGCTTCTACATTCCAAGCCTCACCCGTACCTAATTTCTTGTCATTAAAGGACTCCATTTTATTATCCATATCCTGCTTTCTTGTAATTCCAGGCCTTTGGTCATTTACTGTCCATATCTTGTCTTAGCAATGCAGCACATAGGACATTCCAGCCCCATTTCTGCTGAGTATTTACTTAAACAAGTGAATTGACCATTTAATATTTTTTATAAAAGCAAAATACTGCGGATGCTGGAAATCTGAAACAAAAACAAGAAATGCTGGAATCACTCAGCAGGTCTGGCAGCATCTGTGGAAAGAGAAGCAGAGTTAACGTTTCGGGTCAGTGACCCTTCTTCGGGGTTCCCACAAAGATCAAGCTCGCAAATTCAACAGTGTCCACTTTGACTTCATCCCATCGTGTTTTATGTGCATTCTCACAGGATAGCAGGTATAACTGTAGTCATAGTATTCAACTGAAAATTGATCAGTTACATTGTTATTTCAGTCCCTATTTACAGTACACACGGTACCTTAATGTTGTAATAAGTCACATAGTATCTATTTATCCCACTGGGACAAAATTTCACTGGCTCAACATTCTCACCAAATACTAAAGCATTCCACAATGCCAGTCTCTCAAATTGAACACAAGTTTCCTTTTCTGAGTCTCGTTGGTCTGTTCTGATTCTTTGAGGGATTACTGATGCGAATCCTCCACATGTGCTGTCGTCCTAATCCCGTGTGCCTGTCCTGCACCCAAACCCGGCATCCACTTACATTAAGGCAAGTGATACAGGAGTATCTCAGTGACTGAGGCAGATGAGTCTTGAGCCTGAGCCGCGCACAGTGAGTGACCCGGGTTAATCCGACACTCCAGGGAATGTTTAAACGGAGCTGTATTCTGTATCTCACCCGTGTTGTACCTTCTCTGAGATTGTTCAATGGGGAAGTGCAGACGAGGAGAGTTATTCCTTACCCACTTTAAATATGGAGAAGTTATTCCTTCAAGTACATATCCAACAGATTGTTTTAAATGTGATGAAGGTTTCTGCCTCTACCATCCATTAGAGTCATGGATCCACAGAGAGATACAGCACTGAAACAGGCCCTTCAGCCCACTCAGTCTGTGCCGGACATCAACTACCCTTTTTGCACTAATCCTTTCGGGCAGTGTGTACCATACACCCACCAGCCACTGGGTGAAGAAACTATTGATGTGTTTCGTTCAGTTAAGTTTGATGTCAATGTTTCCCCAGATGTTGATGCTGGGGGAATCAGCCATGGGATAATGCTTTGAATGGCAAGGGGAGATGGTTGGATTCTCTCTTGTTGCAGATGGTCATTGCCTGATACTTGTGTGATGTGAATGTTACTTGTCACTGGTCGGCCCAAGCCTGAATGTTGTCCGAGTCTTGGTGCATGTGGCTATGGATTGCTTCATCATCTGAGACAAAATACTATGGATGCTGGAAATCTGGAAACCATCGAGCTGAATCATTAACTCTATTTCTCTCTCCACAGATGCTGCCTGACCTGCTCAGTATTTCCAGCATTTCCTGCTGGGATTTCATTATCTGAGGAGGTGCGAATGGAATTGAATACTGTGCAATCATCAGTGCACATCCCCACTTCTGACCTTACGATGGAGGGCAGGTCATTGAGGAAGCAGCTGAAGATGGTTGGGCCTCGGACACTACCTTGAGGAACTCCTGCAGTGATGTCCTGGGACTGAGATGATTGACCTCCAACAACCACAACCATCTTCCTTTGTGCTCGGTATGACTCCAACCAGCGGATTCCTACTGACTTCAGTTTTACTCGACTTCCTCGATGCCACACTCGGTCATCGCTGCCTTGATGTTAAGGTCAGTCTCGCTTCCCAGCAGCAGACAGGAGTGAATCGATCACTTTGACCCGTTATGTACTGAACATGCTCTGCTTCTTCACAGCCTGATACAGCACTGCACACGGCCGATTAATGTAGCCCATCAAACACTCCCAGAGTAGGTTCAGCACAACTTCGGAACAGAGTATAGTTCCTTCAACATTCTCTCTCTGTCTTCCTCTCTCCGTCTCTCCCTGCTGCTATCTCTGGCACTAGGAGAGAGACAGAGGGAGAGAGGGTTAGATATGCCTGCAGACAGAGTGCTGTAGAGAGGGACAGGGTTGGAGAGAGAGACATTGATTGGATGGATTGAAAGGGAGAATGTAAGATGGATTAATTTGATATAATCCTTCACTGCTGTGTGCACAGACATATAAAAGATAGGTGTGGAGAGAGAAACATCAGGAGAGATCCAGAGGGGATATCCTCAATTTTAAACATCCATCAAGCTATTCCACTGTGGGAGCCATCACACCATCATGGTATTGGGTGTGGAAATTTTGAAATCTGTGTCCCTGCTTATGGACCTCTGTGCTAAGGGAATTAGTTCCTTCCTATCCATTCTATCGTGGTCCCTCATAATTTTATACACCTCAACTCAATCTATCTTCAGCCTCCTCTGTTCCAAAGAAAACAAACGCAGCATGTCCAATCGTTCCTTTGGATTTCATTGCCATTTTGGAGCTCTCTTCTGCAAACAGGAATTCATGCCAACTTAATTGTTAATTTTTAAATCTGTGATTGTTAGAGTCTTGTTAACCAAATGTATTGAGAGATAAGGGGCAAAGGTGGGATACATGGTGTTAGTTAGATTACAGATCAGCCCTGATCTCATTGAATGCTGGAACAGGATTGAGGAGTTAAACTGCCTCCTCCTCTTCCAATATCCGATGTTAAATATCCTTCTTTCATTCTCAGTCACCCTGTCTGCCTGTTTCTCCGTTTCCCTCTTTCTGTCTGTCTCTCTCTCTCTCTGTCTGTTTCCGACAGTGCAGAGTGAGATTCACTCTGTATCCAGCCCATGATGTTCCTGCCCTGGCAGTGTTGGATGGGAAAGTGTAGAAGGAGCATTACTCTGTATCTAATCCATGCTGTATCTCTCTGGGGAATTTTGATGGGAGAGTGCAAACAGAGAGGTCTGGGACCAGGGTCCTCCTGGGGAGGACTTAATGGTGCCTCCAAATCGACCAGTTGGCAGTATTCGTGCTCCATGAGTTAAAGGGACAGTGACTGATTGCATACGACATTGACTGAGAGAGTGGTCAATGTTTCTTTCAGACTGGAGGGGGGTATACAGTGGGGGATCATATTCGGACCACTGCTCTTTTTGATATATACTAATGACTTGGACTTGGGTTTACAGAGCATAACTTCAATGTTTGCCAATGCTTGTGTCATCTGCAATGTAATAAACAGGGAAGGGACTAGTAGCAGATTTCAGGAGGGTAGAGGCAGTCTGCTGAAATGGAACACACAAGAACAAAAGCATTAGGAGCAGGTATTTGGAATTAGCGACCTGAGGAGGTGGTGGAGTCAGGAACAGTACCAACATTTAAGTGGCATCTGGACAGGTACTTGAATGAGCAAGGCATAGAGGGATATGGAATTAATGCAGGCAGGTGGGATTAGTATAGATATGCATGATGGACGGCATAGATGCGGTGGGCCGAAGGGCCTGTTGCTCTGCTGTAAAACTCGATGACTCTTTGACTCCAGAACGAGGCCATTCGGCCCCTCGAGCCTGCTCGTCCACTCAATGGCTGATCTGATTGCGACCTCAACTCCACTTTCCTGTCTGCCCCCCATAACCCCACACTCCCTTGTTGGTCAAAAATCTATCCAGCTCAGCCTTGAATATTTTCAATGATCCAGTCTCCACTGCTCTCTGGGGAAGAGAATTCCACGGACTAACCACCGTCAGAGAAAAACATTTCTCCTCATCTCAGTTTTAAATGGGACGCCCCTAATTTTTAAACGGCGTCCCCTACTTCTAGTCTCCCCAGCAAGTGGAAACATCCTCTCAGCATCCACCCTGTCCAGACGCCTCAGGACCTGAGATGTTTCAATAAGATCACCTCCCATTCTTCTAAACTCCAGTGGGTATAGGCCCGACCTGTTCAACCTTTCCTCATAAGACAACCCCTTCATCCCAGGGGACCAAAACTGCCCACATTACACCAGATGTGTTCTAACTAAGGTCCTGGAAAGCTGTAGCAACATTTTCCCACATCCTTCTCACCTGCCAAATTTCTGCCCCCTCACTTAACCTATCAAAATCTTTCTGTAGACTCTTCATGCCCACTTGACAGCTAACTTTCCACCCTATCTTTGGACAGACACATGGCAGGTTAATTTCAATGCTGAAAAATGTAAAATTATGCATTTTGGAAGGAAGGCTGAGGAGAAGTGAGATAAACTAAATAGTTCAATCTTAAAATGGGTGCAGGGGCAGAGAGATGTGGGATTATATTTGTGTCACTTTTTATATTGAAAGATTCAATTTGGGGCTTGGAATCTTCTCAGTTTAAATTAGCTTCATTAGAACATGAGAACATTACAGCGCAGTACAGGCCCTTCGGCCCTCGATGTTGCGCCGACCTGTGAAACCATCTGACCTACACTATTCCATTTTCATCCATATGTCTATCCAATGACCACTTAAATGCCCTTAAAGTAGGCGAGTCTACTACTGTTGCAGGCAGGGCGTTCGACGCCCCTACTACTCTCTAAGTAAAGAAACTACCTCTAACATCTGTCCTCTATCTATCACCCCTCAACTTAAAGCTATGTCCCCTCGTGTTTGCCATCACCATCCGAGGAAAAGACTCACTGTCCACCCTATCTAACCCTCTGATTATCTTATATGTCTCTATTAAGTCACCTCTCCTCCTCCTTCTCTCCAACGAAAACAACCTCAAGTCCCTCAGCTTTTCCTCGTAAGACCTTCCCTCCATACCAGGCAACATCCTAGTAAATCTCCTCAGCACCCTTTCCAAAGCTTCCACATCCTTCCTATAATGTGGTGACCAGAACTGCACGCAACACTCCAGGTGCGGCCTCACCAGAGTTTTGTACAGCAGCAGCATGACCTCGTGGCTCCGAAACTCGATCCCCCTACTAGTAAAAGCTAACACACCTCATGCCTTCTTAACAGCCCTACTAACCTGGGTAGCAACCTTCAGGGATTTATGTACCTGGACACCAAGATCTCTCTGTTCATCTACACTACCAAGAATCTTCCCATTAGCCCAGTACTCTGCATTCCTGTTACTCCTTCCAAAGTGAATCACCTCACACTTTTCCGCATTAAACTCCATTTGCCATTTCGCAGCCCAGCTCTGCAGCCTATCTGTGTCCCTCTGTACCCTACAACATCCTTCGGCACTATCCACAACTCCACCGACCTTAACGTCATCCGCAAATTTACTAACCCACCTTTCTACACCCTCTTCCAGGTCATTTATAAAAATGACAAACAGCAGTGGCCCCAAAACAGATCCTTGCGGGACACCACTCGTAACTAAACTCCAGGATGAACATTTGCCATCAACCACCTCCCTCTGTCTTCTCTCAGCTAGCCAGTTTCTGACCCAAAGCTCTAAATCACCTTCAACCCCATACTTCCGTATTTTCTGCAATAGCCTACCGTGGGGAACCTTATCAAACTCCTTACTGAAATCCAGATACACCACATCCACTGCTGTACCCTCATCCACCTGTTTGGTTACCTTCTCGAAAAACTCAGTAAGGTTTGTGAGGCACGACCAACCCTTCACAAAACCGTGCTGACTATCTCTAATGAACTTATTCTTTTCAAGATGATTACAAATCCTGTCTCTTATAACCTTTTCCAACATTTTACCCACAACCGAAGTAAGTCTCACAGGTCTATAATTACCAGGGCTGTTTCTACTCCCCTTCTTGAACAAGGGGACAACATTTGCTATCCTCCAGTCTTCCAGCACTATTCCTGTCGACAATGACGACATAAAAATCAAGGACAAAGGCTCTGCAATCTCCTCCCTGGCTTCCCAGAGAATCCTAGGATAAATCCCCAGGGCACTTATCTATTTTCACACTTTCCAAAATTGCTAACACCTCCTCCTTGTGAACCTCAATACCATCTAGCCTAGTAGTCTGAATCTCAGTATTCTCCTCGACAACATTTTCTTTCTCTACTGTAAATACTGACGAAAAATATTCATTTAACGCTTCCCCTATCTCCTCTGATTCCACACACAACTTCCCACTACTATCCTTGATTGGCCTTATTCTAACTCTAGTCATTCTTTTATTCCTGATATACCTATAGAAAGCCTTAGGGTTTTCCTTGATCCTATCCGCCAATGACTTCTCGTGTCCTCTCCTCGCTCTTCTTAGCTCTCCCTTTAGATCCTTCCTGGCTAGCTTGTGACACTCAAGCGCCCCAACTGAGCCTTCACGTCACATCCGAACATAAGCCTTCTTCTTCCTCTTGACAAGCGCTTCCACTTCTTTAGTAAACCACGGCTCCCTCGCTCGACAACTTCCTCCCGGCCTGACAGGTACATACTTATCAAGGACACGCAGCAGCTGCTCCTTGAATAAGCTCCACATTTCGATTGTGCCCATCCCCTGCAGTTTCCTTCCCCATCCTACGCTTCCTAAATCTTGCCTAATCGCATCATAATTTCCTTTTCCCAGCTCTAATTCTTGCCCTGCGGTATATACCTGTCCCTGCCCATCACTAAGGTAAACCTAACCGAATTGTGATCACTATCACCAAAGTGCTCACCTGCATCTAAATCTAACACCTGGCCGGGTTCATTACCCAGTACCAAATCCAATGTGGCATCGCCCCTGTTTGGCCTGTCTACATATTGTGTCAGAAAACCCTCCTGCACACACTGGACAAAAACTGTCCCATTTAAAGTGCTCTAACTATAGTATTTCCAGTCAATATTTGGAAAGTTAAAGTCCCCCATAACAACTGCCCTGTTACTTTCGCTCCTGTCGTGAATCATCTTCGCTATCCTTTCTTCTACATCTCTGGAACTATTCGGAGGTCCATAGAAGACTCCCAACAGGGTGACCTCTCGTCTCCTGTTTCTAACCTCGGTCCATACTACCTCAGTAGGCGAGTCCTCAAACGTCCTTTCTGCTGCTGTAATACTCTCCTTGATTAACAATGCCACCCACCCCCCTCTTTTACCATCTTCTCTGTTCTTACTGAAACACCTAAATCCCGGAATCTGCAACATCCATTCCTGCCCTTGCTCTACCCATGTCTCCTAAATGGCCACAACATCGAGATCCCAGGTACCAACCCATGCTGCAATCTCACCCACCTTATTCCGGATGCTCCTGGCGTTGAAGTAGACACACTTTAAACCAAGTTCTTGCTGTCCAGTGCCATCTTGCGTTCTTGTAACCTTATCCCTGACCTCACTACTCTCAACATCCTGTACACTGGAACGACAATTTAGGTTCCCATTCCCCTGCTGAATTATTTAAAATGGGAAGGGGCTTCTCTTGCTTTAAAATGGGAGGTGGCTGCATCTCCATTTTTAAATTGGGAGGTGGTTTTCTCGAGATTTAAAATGGGAAGGCGACTTCTCCATGTTTTAAATGGGAAGAGGGTCTTCACCAGGTTTAAAATGGGAGATGGTCTTCTCCAGGTTTAAAATGGAAGGTTGAATTCACAAGGTTTAAAATGTTATGGGCGTTTCTCCAGGTTTAAAATGGGAAGCGGCTTCTCCAGGTTTAAAATGGAGATGGTCCTCTCCAGGTTTAAAATGGAAGGTTGAATTCACAAGGTTTAAAATGGTAGGGACGTTTCCCCAGGTTTAAAATGGGAAGGGGCTTCTCCAGCTTTAAAACGGGAGGTGGCGGCATCTCTAGGTTTGAATTGGGAGGTGGCTTTCTCCAGATTTAAAATGGGAAGGGGGCTTCTCCAGGTTTAAAATGGGAGGTGAGTCCTCTCCATGTTTAAAATTGGATGAGGGTCTTCGCCATGTTTAAAATGGGGGATGGTATTCTCCAGGTTTAAAATTGGAGGGGCGCTTCTCCAGGTTTAAAATGGGAGGTGGTCTTCTCGAGGTTTAAAATGGGAAGGGGCTTCGCCAGGTTGACAATGGGAGGTGGTCTTCTCCTGGCTTAAATTGGGAGGTGGTCTTCTCCAGGTTTAAAATTGGAGGAGGGCTGCACCAGCTTTAAAATGGGTGGGGGCTTCTCCAGGTTTAAAATGGGAGTCGAGTCCTCTCCATGTTTACAATACGATGAGGGTCTTATCCATGATTAAAATGGGAGGTGGTCTTCTACAGGTTTAAAATTGAGGGGCGCTCTCCAGGTTTAAAATGGGAGGTGGCCTTCTCCAGGTTTAAATTGGGAGGTGGTCTAATCCAGAGTTAAAATGGGAAGGGGGCTTCTCCAGGTTTTAAATGAGTGATGTTCTTCTCCACATTTAAAGTGGGAGGTGGTCTTCTCCTGGTTTAAATTGGGAATGGGGCTTCACAAGGTTTAAAATGGGAGGGGGTCTTCTCCCGGTTTAAAATGGGAGGCGAGTCCTCGCCATGTTAAAAATGGGATGAGGGTCTTCTCCATGTTTAAAACTGGAGGTGGTAATCTGCAGGTTTAAAACGGGTGGTGGTCTCCCCAAGGTCTAAATTGAGAAGGGGCTTCTCCAGGTTTACAATGGGAGGTTGTCCTCTTCTGGCTTAAATTGAGAGGTGGTCGTCTACAGGTTTAAAATGGAAGGGGGGCTTGCCCAGTGTCAAAATGGGAGGTGGTCTTCTCCAGATTTAAAATGGCAGGGAGTGTTCTCCTAGGTTTAAAATATGATGTGGCATTCTCCAGGTTTAAAATGGGAGGTGGCCTTCTCCAGGTTTAAAATGGGAAATGGTCTTCCCCAGGTTTAAAATGGAAGGTTGAATTCACAAGGTTTAAAATGGTAGGGTGTGGGGATTCACTAGGTTTAAAATGAGGGATGGTCTTCTCCAGGTTCAAATTGGGAACGAGGCTTCTCCAGGTTTAAAATGGGAGGCGAGTCCTCTCCATGTTTAAATTGGGAGGTGGTATTCTCCACGTTTATAATGGGAGGGTCGCTTCTCCAGGTTTAAAATGGGAGGTGATCATCAAGAGATTTAAAATGACATGTTGTCTTCTCCAGGTTTAAAATGGGAGGGGAGCTTCCCCAGATTCAGAATGGGAGTGGTCTTCTCCAATTTAAAATGGGAGGGGGTATTCTCCAGGTTTAAAATGGGAGGTGGTCCTTCACCAGGTTTAAAATGGAAGCTGGTCGTCTCCAGATATAAAATGGGAAGGGGTCTTCTCCAGGTTTAAAGTGGGAGGTGGTCTTCTCCTGGTTTAAATTAGGAATGGGGCTTCTCCAGGTTTAAAATGGGAGGTGGTCATCTCCAGGTTTAAAATGGGAGGTGGTCTTCTCCAGGTTTTAAATGGAAGGTTGAAATCACAAGGTTTAAATTGGTCGGGGCTCTTCTCCAGGTTTAAAATGGGAAGGGTCTTCTCCAGGTTTAAAATGGTAGGTGGTCTTCTCCAAAATTTAAATGGAAGGTTGAATTCACAAGGTTTAAAATGGTCGGGGCGCTTCTCCAGGTTTAAAATAGGAGGTGGTCTTCTCCAGGTTTAAAGTGGGAATGGGGCTTCTTCAGGTTTAAAATGGGAGGGGGCCTTCTCCAGGTTTAAAATGGGAGGCGAGTCCTCTCCATGTTTAAAATGGGATGAGGGTCTTCTCCATGCTTAAAACGGGAGGTGGTGAACTGCAGGTTTAAAACGGGAGGTGGTCTTCTCGAGTTTAAAATGTGAAGGGGCTTCTCCAGGATTACAATGGGAGTTGGTCTTCTCCTGGCTTAAAATGGGAGGTGGTCTTCTCCAGGTTTAAAACGGGAGATGGTCTTCTCCAGGTTTAAAATGGAAGGTTGAATTCACAAGGTTTTAAAATGTTAGGGGCGCTTCTCCAGGTTTAAAATGGGAGGGGGCGTCTCAAGGTTTAAAATGGGAGGCGAGTCGTCTCCATGTTTAAAATAGGATGAGGGTATTATCCTTGATTAAAATGGGAGGTGGTCCTTCCACGTTCAAAATTGGAGGGGCGCTTCTCCTTGTTTAAATTGGAGGTGGTCTTCGCGAGGTTTGAAATGAGAGGTGGTCTTCTCCAGGTTTAAAATGGGAGGTGGTCTTCTCCAGGTTTAAAATGGGAAGGGGGCTTCTCCAGGTTTAAAGTGTGAGGCGAGTCCTCTCAATGCTTAAAATGGGATGAGGGTCTTCTCCATGTTTACAATGGGAGATGGAATTCTCCAGGTTTAAAATGTGAGGTGATTTTCTCCAAGTTTAAAGTGGGAAGAGGTCTTCTCCAGGTTTACAATGGGAGGGGGTGTTCTCCAGGTTTAAAACGGGAGATGGTCTTCTCCAGGTTTAAAGTGGGAGGTGGCCTTCTCCTGGTTTAAAACGGGAATGGGGCTTCTCCAGGTTTAAAATTGGAACGGGCTGAACAATGTTTAAAATGGGAGGGGGTTTCTCCAGCTTTAAAATGGGAGTCGAGTCCTCTCAATGTTTAAAATCGGATAAGGGCCTTCTCCAAGTCTAAAATGGGAGGTGGTCTTCTCCAGGTTTAAAATGGGGCGGCTTCTCCAGGTTTAAAATTGGAACGGGCTGCACAATGTTTAAAATGGGAGGGGGTTTCTCCAGGTTTAAAATGGGAGTCGAGTTCTCTCAATGTTGAAAATCGGATAAAGGCCTTCTCCAAGTCCAAAATGGGAGGTGGTCTTCGCCAGGTTTAAAATGAGAGGTGGTCTTCTCCAGGTTTAAAATGGGTGGAGGGTCTGCACCAGGTTTAAAATGGGAGGTGGTCTTCTCCAGGTTTAAAATGGGAGGTGGTCTTCTCCAGGTTTTAAATGGAAGGTTGAAATCACAAGGTTTAAAATGGTCGGGGCTCTTCTCTAGGTTTAAAATATGAAGGGTCTTCTCCAGGTTTAAAGTGGGAGGTGGTCTGCTCCTGTTTTAAATTGGGAATGGAGCTTCTTCAGGTTTAAAATGGGAGGGGGCCTTCTCCAGGTTTAAAATGGGAGGCGAGTCCTCTCCATGTTTAAAATGGGATGAGGGTCTTCTCCATGCTTAAAACGGGAGGTGGTGAACTGCAGGTTTAAAACGGGAGGTGGTCTTCTCGAGTTTGTAATGTGAAGGGGCTTCTCCAGGAAATCAATGGGAGGTGGTCTTCTACTGGTTTAAAATGGGAGGTGGTCTTCTCCAGGTTTAAAACGGGAGATGGTCTTCTCCAGGTTTAAAATGGAAGGTTGAATTCACAAGGTTTTAAAATGTTAGGGGCGCTTCTCCATGTTTAAAATGGGAGGGGGCTTCGCCAGGTTTAAAGTGGGAGGCGAGTCCTCTCCATGTTTAAAATAGGATGAGGGTATTATCCTTGATTAAAATGGGAAGTGGTCCTTCCACGTTCAAAATTGGAGGGGCGCTTCTCCTTTTTTAAATGGGAGGTGGTCTTCTCCAGGTTTAAAATGGGAAGGGGGCTTCTCCAGGCTTAAAGTGTGAGGCGAGTCCTCTCAATGCTTAAAATGGGATGAGGGTCTTCTCCATGATTACAATGGGAGATGGAATTCTCCAGGTTTAAAATGTGAGGTGATTTTCTCCAAGTTTAAAGTGGGAAGAGGTCTTCTCCAGGTTTACAATGGGAGGGGGTGTTCTCCAGGTTTAAAACGGGAGGTGGTCTTCTCCAGGTTTAAAGTGGGAGGTGGTCTTCTCCTGGTTTAAAATGGGAATGGGGCTTCTCCAGGTTTAAAATGGGAGGGGGACTTCTCCAGGTTTAAAATGGGAGGCGAGTCCTCTCCATGTTTAAAATGGGATGAGGGTCTTCTCCAGGTTTAAAATGGGAGATGGTCTTTAAGAGGTTTAAAATGAAAGGTGGTATTCTCCAGGTTTAAAATG
Source organism: Heterodontus francisci (assembly GCF_036365525.1). Taxonomy (NCBI): domain Eukaryota; kingdom Metazoa; phylum Chordata; class Chondrichthyes; order Heterodontiformes; family Heterodontidae; genus Heterodontus; species Heterodontus francisci. The sequence continues at coordinate 1,208,710 of NW_027141742.1, read as the reverse complement.
GGAGGTGGTTTTCTCCAGGCTTAAAATGGGAGGAGTTTCTTCACCAGGTTTAAATTGGGAGGTAGTTTTCTCCAGATTTAAAACTGGAGGTGGTCTTCTCCAGGTTTAAAGTGGGAAGTGGTCTTCTCCAGGTTTAAAATGTCAACAGGTCTTCTCCAGGTTTAAAATGGGAGGGGGGCTTCTCAAAGTTTAAAATGGGAGGTGGGTCCTCTCCATGTTTAAAATGGGATGAGGGTCTTCTCCAGGTTTAAAATGGAAGGTTGGATTCACAAGGTTTAAAGTGGTTGGGGCGCTTCTCCAGGTTTAAAATGGGAAGGGGCATCTCCAGGTTTAAAATGGGAGGTGGTCTTCTCCAGATATAAAATGGGAAGGGGGCTTCTCCAGGTATGAAATGGGTGATGTTCTTCTCCAGGTTTAAAGAGGGAGGTGGTCTTCTCCTGGTTTAAATTGGGAACGGGTTTTCTCCAGGTTTAAAATGGGATGAGGGTCTTCTCCATGTTTAAAACGGGAGGTGGTACACTCCAGGTTTAAAACTGGAGGTAGTCTTCTCGAGTTTAAAATGTGAAGGGGCTTCTCCAGGTTTACAATGGGAGGTGGTCTTCTCCTGGCTTAAATTGGGAGGTGGTCTTCTCCAGGTTTAAAATGACGGTGGGGTTGGGGGGTTCTCTAGGTTTAAAATTGGTGGGGGCTTCTTCAGGTTTAAAATGGGAGGCGAGCCCTCTCCATGTTTAAAATAGGATGAGGGTCTTATCCATGATAAAAATGGGAAGTGGTCTTCTCAACGTCCAAATTGGAGGGACGCTTCCCCTGGTTTATATGGGAGGTGGTCTTCACGATGTTTAAAATGAGAGCGGGCTTCTCCAGGTTTAAGATGGGAGCTGGTCTTCTCCAGGTTTAAAATGGGAAGGGGGCTTCTCCAGGTTTTAAATGGGAGATGGTCTTCTACAGGCTTAAAGTGGGAGGTGGTCTTCTCCAGATATAAAATGGGAAGGGGGCTTCTCCAGGTATAAAATGGGAGATGTTCTTCTCCAGGTTTAAAGAGGGAGGTGGTCATCTCCTGGTTTAAATTGGGAACGGATTTTCTCCAGGTTTAAATGGGATGAGGGTCTTCTCCGTGTTTAAAACGGGAGGTGGTACACTCCAGGTTTAAAACGGGAGGTAGTCTTCTTGAGTTTAAAATGTGAAGGAGCTTCTCCAGGTTTACAATGGGAGGTGGTCTTCTCCTGGCTTAAATTGGGAGGTGGTCTTCTACAGGTTTAACATGACGGGGGTGGGGGGTGGTTCTCTAGGTTTAATATTTGTGGGGGCTTCTCCAGGGTTAAAATGGGAGGCGAGTCCTCTCCATGTTTAAAATAGGATGAGGTTCTTATCCATGATTAAAATGGGAAGTGGTCTTCTCCACGTCCAAATTGGAGGGGCGCTTCCCCTGGCTTAAATGGCAGGTGGGCTTCACGATGTTTAAAATGAGAGCGGGCTTCTCCAGGATTAAGATGGGAGGTGGTCTTCCCCAGGTTTAAAATGGGAAGGGGGCATCTTCAGATTTTAAATGGGAGATGGTCTTCTACAGGCTTAAAGTGGGAAGCGGTCTTCTGCTGGTTTAAACTGGGAACAGGGCTTCTCCAGGTTTAAAAAGGGAGGTGGTCTTCTCCAGGTTGAAAATGAAGGTGGTCTTCTCCACGATCAAAATTGGAGGGTCGCTTCCCCTGGTTTAAACTGGGAACAGGGCTTCTCCAGGTTTAAGATGGGAGGGGCGCTTCTCCATGTATAAAATGGGATGAGGGGCTTATCCATGTTTAAACTGGGAGGTGGTATACTCCAGGTTTTAAATGGGAGGTGGTCTTCAAGAGGTTTAAAATAGCAGGTTGCCTTCGCCTGGTTTAAATTGGGAACGGGGCTTCTCCAGGTTTATAATGGGAGGGGGCTTCTCCAGGTTTAAAATGGGAGACGAGTCCTCTCCATGTTAAAAATGGGATGAGGGTCTTCTCGATGTTTCAAATGGGCGATGGTATTCTCCAGGTTTAAAATGGGAGATGGTATTCTCCAGGTTTAAAATGGAAGGTTGAATTCACAAGATTTAAAATGGGAGGGGGCTTCTCCAGGTTTAAAATGGGAGGTGGTCTTCTCCAGGTTTAAAATGGGTGGTGGTCTTCGTCTGGTTAAAATTGGGAACGGGGCTTCTCCAGGTTTAAAATGGGAGTGGGCTTCTCCAGGTTTAAAATGGGAGGCGAGTCCTCTCCATGTTAAAAATAGGATGAGGGTCTTCTCGATGTTTGAAATGGGCGATGGTATTCTCCAGGTTTAAAATGGCAGGGTGCTTCTCCATTTTTAAAATGGGATGTGCGTCTTCTCCATGTTTAAAATGTGAGGTGGTTTTCTCCATGGTTATGATGGGGGGTGCACCTCCAGGTTTAAAATGGGGGGCTTCTACAGGTTTAAATTTGGAGGTTGTCTTCTCCAGGTTTAAAGTAGGGGGGTGGGGGGCTTCTCCAGGTTTAAAATGGGAGGGGCACTTCTCCAGGTTTAAAATGGTAGGTGGTCTTCGCGGGGTTTAAAATGAAATGTTGTCTTCTCCAGGTTTAAAATGGGAGGGTGGTCTCCAGGTTTGAAATGGGAGGAGGGTCTTCACCAGGTTTAAAATGGGATGTGGTATTCTCCAGGCTTAAAATGGAAGGGGGCTTCTCCAGGTTTAAAATGCAGGGAGCTTCTCCCGGTTTAAAATGGGAGGGCGCTTCACCAGGTATAAAAAGGAGTTGGTCTTCTCAAGGTTTAAAATGGGAAGGAGCTTATCCAGGTTTAAAATGGGAGGGGGCTTCTCCAGGCTTAAAATGGGAGATGGTCTTCTCCAGATTTGAAGTGGGAGGTGTTCTTCGCCTGGTATAAATTGGGAACGGGGCTTCTGCAGGCTTAAAATTGGAGGGGGCTTCTCCATGGTTAAATTGGGAGGCGAGTCCTCTCCATGTTTAAAATGCGAGGCGAGTCCTCTCCATGTTACAAATGGGATGAGGGTCTTCTCGATGTTTCAAATGGGCGATGGTATTCTCCAGGTTTAAAATGGCAGGGGGCTTCTCCATGGTTAAATTGGGAGGCGAGTCCTCTCCATGTTTAAAATGGGAGGTGATCTTCTCCAGTTTTGAAATTGGAGGTGGTCATTGCGAGTTATAGAATAGGAGGTGGTTTCTCCAGGTTTAAAATGGGAGGTGGTCTTCTCCGGGTTTAAAAGGGGAGGAGGGTCTTTAACAGGTTTAAATTGGGAGTTGGTCTTCTCCAGGTTTAAAATGGGAGATGGTCTTCTCCAGGTTTAAAATGGAAGGTTGAATTCGCAAGGTTTAAAATGGTAGGTGCGCTTCTCCAGCTTTTAAAAGGGTGGGGGTGGGGCGTCTCAAGGTTTAAAATGGAAGGTGGACTTCTCCTGATTTAAAATGGAAAGAGCCTTCTCCAGGTTTAAAATGGGAGATGGTCTTCTCCAGCTTTAAGGTGGGAGGTGGTCTTCGCCTCGTTTAAATTGGGATTGGGGCTTCTCCAGGTTTAAAATGGGAGGGGGCCTCTCCAGGTTTAAAATGGGAGGTGGTCTTCTCCAGGTTTAAAATGGGAGGTGGTCTTCGTCTGGTTTAAATTGGGAACGGGGCTTCTCCAGGTTTAAAATGGGAGTGGGCTTCTCCAGGTTTAAAATGGGAGGCGAGTCCTCTCCATGTTAAAAATAGGATGAGGGTCTTCTCGATGTTTGAAATGGGCGATGGTATTCCTCAGGTTTAAAATGGCAGGGGCTTCTCCATTTTTAAAATGGGATGTGCGTCTTCTCCATGTTTAAAATGTGAGGTGGTCTTCTCCATGTTTATGATGGGGGGTGCACCTCCAGGTTTAAAATGGGGGGCTTCTACAGGTTTAAAATGGGAGGTGGTCTTCGTCTGGTTTAAATTGGGAACGGGGCTTCTCCAGATTTAAAATGGGAGTGGGCTTTTCCAGGTTTAAAATGGGAGGCGAGTCCTCTCCATGTTAAAAATAGGATGAGGGTCTTCTCGATGTTTGAAATGGGCGATGGTATTCTCCAGGTTTAAAATGGCAGGGGGCTTCTCCATTTTTTAAATCGGATGTGCGTCTTCTCCATGTTTAAAATGTGAGGTGGTTTTCTCCATGTTTATGATGGGGGGTGCACCTCCAGGTTTAAAATGGGGGGCTTCTACAGGTTTTAATTTGGAGGTTGTCTTCTCCAGGTTTAAAGTAGGGGGGTGGGGGGCTTCTCCAGGTTTAAAATGGGAGGGGCACTTCTCCAGGTTTAAAATGGGAGGGCGCTTCTCCAGGTTTAAAATGGGAGGAGGGTCTTCACCAGGTTTAAAATGGGATGTGGTATTCTCCAGGCTTAAAATGGAAGGGGGCTTCTCCAGGTTTAAAATGCGAGGAAGCTTCTCCCGGTTTAAAATGGGAGGGCGCTTCTCCAGGTATAAAAAGGAGCTGGTCTTCTCAAGGTTTAAAATGGGAAGGAGCTTATCCAGGTTTAAAATGGGAGGTGGTCTTCGCCAGGTTTAAAATGGGGGAATGGGCTTCTCCAGGTTTCAAATGCGGGTTGTTCTCCATGTTTAAAATTGGATGCGAGTCCTCTCCATGTTTAAAATGGGACGAGGGGCTTCTCCATGTTTAAAATGGTAGATGGTCTTCTCCAGGTTTAAAATTGTAGGGGCGCTTCTCCAGGTTTAAATTGGAGGTGGTCTTTGCGAGGTATAAGATTGGAGTTGGTCTTCTCGAGATTTGAAATGGGAGGAAGGTCATCACGAGGTTTGTATCGGGAGGTGGTCTTCTCCAGGTTTAAAATGGGAGTTGGTCTTCTCCAGGTTTAAAATGGAAGGTTGTCTTCTCCAGGTTTAAAATGGGAGCGGCGCTTCGCAAGGTTTAAAATGGGAGGGGGCTTCACCATATTTAAAATGGGAGGGGGATTCTACAGATATAAAATAGGATTTGGACTTCTCGAAGTTCAAAATTGGAAGGGGCTTCTCCAGGTTTAAAATGGAAGATGGTCTTCTCCAGGATTAATGTGGGAGGTGATCTTCTCCTGGTTTAAAATGGGAACGGGGCTTCTTCCGATTTAAAATGGGAGGGGGGTTCTCCAGGTTTAAAATTGGATGAGGGTCTTCTGCATGTTTAAAATGGAAGGTGGTCTTCTCTATTTTTAAAATGGGAGGGGGCGTCTTCAGGATTAAAATGGGAGGTGGTCTTCTCCAGGTTTGAATTGGGATGTGGTCTTCTCGAGGTTTAAAATTGGGAGGAGGGTCTTCTCCATGTTCAAAATGGAAGTTGGTCTTCTCCATTTTTAAAATGGGAGGGGGCGTCTTCAGGATTAAAATGGGAGGTGGTCTTCTCCAGGTTTGAATTGGGATTGTGGTCTTCAAAAGGTTTAAAATTGGGAGGAGGGTCTTCTCCAGGTTTAAAACGGGAGGTGGTCTTCTTCAGGCTTAAAATGAAAGGGGGCTTCTTCAGATTTAAAAAGAGAGGGCGTTTCTCCAGGTTTAAAATGGCAGGCGAGTCCACTCCATGTTTAAAAAAGGGATGATGGTCTTCTCCATGATTAAAATGGGAGGTGGTATTTTCCAGGTTTAAAATGGGAGGGGCGCTTCTCCAGGTTTAAAATTGGAGGTGCGCTTCTCCAGATTTAAAATGGGATATGGTCTTCAAAAGGTTTAAAATAACAGGTTGCCTTCGCCTGGTTTAAATTGGGAACGGGGCTTCTCCAGGTTTGTAATGGGAGGGGGCTTCTCCAGGTTTAAAAAGGGAGGCGTGTCCTCTCCATGTTCAAAGTGGGATGAAGATCTTCTCGATGTTTCAAATGGGCGATGGTATTCTCCAGGTTTAAAATGGGAGATGGTCTTCTCCAGGTTTAAAATGGAAGGTTGAAGTCACAAGATTTAAAATGGTAGGGGCGCTTCTCTAGGTTTAAATGGGAAGGGGCTGCGCCAGGTTTAAAATGGGATGTGGCCTTCTCCAGGTTTAAATTGGGAGGTGGTCTTCTCCAGCTTTTAAAAGGGTGGGGGTGGGGCTTCTCCAGGTTTAAAATGGGAGGTGGTCTTCTACTGAGTAAAATGGGTGGGGGCTTCTCCAGGTTTAAAACGGGAGATGGTCTTCTCCAGGTTTAAAGTGGGAGGTGGTCTTCGCCTGGTATAAATTGGGAACGGGGCTTCTGCAGGCTTAAAATTGGAGGGGGCTTCACAAGGTTTAAAATGGTAGGTGTTCTTCTCCTGATTTTAAATGAGGGGGGGGGCTTCTCCAGGCTTAAAATGGGAGGGGGCTTCTCCAGGTTTAAAATGGGAGATGGTCTTCTCCAGATTTGAAGTGGGAGGTGTTCTTCGCCTGGTATAAATTGGGAACGGGGCTTCTGCAGGCTTAAAATTGGAGGGGGCTTCTCCAGGTTTAAAATGCGAGGCGAGTCCTCTCCATGTTACAAATGGGATGAGGGTCTTCTCGATGTTTCAAATGGGCGATGGTATTCTCCAGGTTTAAAATGGCAGGGGGCTTCTCCATGGTTAAATTGGGAGGCGAGTCCTCTCCATGTTTAAAATGGGAGGTGATCTTCTCCAGTTTTGAAATTGGAGGTGGTCATTGCGAGTTATAGAATAGGAGGTGGTTTCTCCAGGTTTAAAATGGGAGGTGGTCTTCTCCGGGTTTAAAAGGGGAGGAGGGTCTTTAACAGGTTTAAATTGGGAGGTGGTCTTCTCCAGGTTTAAAATGGGAGATGGTCTTCTCCAGGTTTAAAATGGAAGGTTGAATTCGCAAGGTTTAAAATGGTAGGTGCGCTTCTCCAGCTTTTAAAAGGGTGGGGGTGGGGCGTCTCAAGGTTTAAAATGGAAGGTGGACTTCTCCTGATTTAAAATGGAAAGAGCCTTCTCCAGGTTTAAAATGGGAGATGGTCTTCTCCAGCTTTAAGGTGGGAGGTGGTCTTCGCCTCGTTTAAATTGGGATCGGGGCTTCTCCAGGTTTAAAATGGGAGGGGGCCTCTCCAGGTTTAAAATGGGAGGTGGTCTTCTCCAGGTTTAAAATGGGAGGTGGTCTTCGTCTGGTTTAAATTGGGAACGGGGCTTCTCCAGGTTTAAAATGGGAGTGGGCTTCTCCAGGTTTAAAATGGGAGGCGAGTCCTCTCCATGTTAAAAATAGGATGAGGGTCTTCTCGATGTTTGAAATGGGCGATGGTATTCCTCAGGTTTAAAATGGCAGGGGCTTCTCCATTTTTAAAATGGGATGTGCGTCTTCTCCATGTTTAAAATGTGAGGTGGTCTTCTCCATGTTTATGATGGGGGGTGCACCTCCAGGTTTAAAATGGGGGGCTTCTACAGGTTTAAAATGGGAGGTGGTCTTCGTCTGGTTTAAATTGGGAACGGGGCTTCTCCAGATTTAAAATGGGAGTGGGCTTTTCCAGGTTTAAAATGGGAGGCGAGTCCTCTCCATGTTAAAAATAGGATGAGGGTCTTCTCGATGTTTGAAATGGGCGATGGTATTCTCCAGGTTTAAAATGGCAGGGGGCTTCTCCATTTTTTAAATGGGATGTGCGTCTTCTCCATGTTTAAAATGTGAGGTGGTTTTCTCCATGTTTATGATGGGGGGTGCACCTCCAGGTTTAAAATGGGGGGCTTCTACAGGTTTTAATTTGGAGGTTATCTTCTCCAGGTTTAAAGTAGGGGGGTGGGGGGCTTCTCCAGGTTTAAAATGGGAGGGGCACTTCTCCAGGTTTAAAATGGGAGGGCGCTTCTCCAGGTTTAAAATGGGAGGAGGGTCTTCACCAGGTTTAAAATGGGATGTGGTATTCTCCAGGCTTAAAATGGAAGGGGGCTTCTCCAGGTTTAAAATGCGAGGGAGCTTCTCCCGGTTTAAAATGGGAGGGCGCTTCTCCAGGTATAAAAAGGAGCTGGTCTTCTCAAGGTTTAAAATGGGAAGGAGCTTATCCAGGTTTAAAATGGGAGGTGGTCTTCGCCAGGTTTAAAATGGGGGAATGGGCTTCTCCAGGTTTCAAATGCGGGTTGTTCTCCATGTTTAAAATTGGATGCGAGTCCTCTCCATGTTTAAAATGGGACGAGGGGCTTCTCCATGTTTAAAATGGAAGATGGTCTTCTCCAGGATTAATGTGGGAGGTGATCTTCTCCTGGTTTAAAATGGGAACGGGGCTTCTTCCGATTTAAAATGGGAGGGGGGTTCTCCAGGTTTAAAATTGGATGAGGGTCTTCTGCATGTTTAAAATGGAAGGTGGTCTTCTCCATTTTTAAAATGGGAGGGGGCGTCTTCAGGATTAAAATGGGAGGTGGTCTTCTCCAGGTTTGAATTGGGATGTGGTCTTCTCGAGGTTTAAAATTGGGAGGAGGGTCTTCTCCATGTTCAAAATGGAAGTTGGTCTTCTCCATTTTTAAAATGGGAGGGGGCGTCTTCAGGATTAAAATGGGAGGTGGTCTTCTCCAGGTTTGAATTGGGATTGTGGTCTTCACCAGGTTTAAAATTGGGAGGAGGGTCTTCTCCAGGTTTAAAACGGGAGGTGGTCTTCTTCAGGCTTAAAATGAAAGGGGGCTTCTTCAGATTTAAAAAGAGAGGGCGCTTCTCCAGGCTTAAAATGGCAGGCGAGTCCACTCCATGTTTAAAAAAGGGATGATGGTCTTCTCCATGATTAAAATGGGAGTAGGTATTTTCCAGGTTTAAAATGGGAGGGGCGCTTCTCCAGGTTTAAAATTGGAGGTGCGCATCTCCAGATTTAAAATGGGATGTGGTCTTCGCGAGGTTTAAAATGGAAGGTTGAATTCACAAGGTTTAAAATGGTAGAGGCGCTTCTCCAGGTTTAAAATGGGAAGGCGCTTCTCCAGGTTTAAAATGGGAAGCGGCCTTCTCCAGGTTTAAATTGGGAGGTGGTCTTCTCCAGCTTTTAAATGTGTGGGGGTGGGGCATCTCCAGGTTTAAAATGGGAGGTGGTCTTCTCCGGATTTGAAATGGGAAGAGGGCTTCTCCAGGTTTAAAATGGGAGGTGGTCTTCTCCGGATTTGAAATGGGAAGTGGGCTTCTCCAGGTTTAAAATGGGAGGTGGTCTTCTCCAGGTTTAAAGTGGGAGGTGGTCTTCTCCTAGCTTAAAATGGGAACGGGGCTTCTCCAGGTTTAAAAAGGGAGGGCCTGCTCCAGGTTTAAAATGGGAGGCGTGTCCACTCCATGTTTAAAATAGGACGACGGTCTTCTCCATGTTTAAAATGGGAGGTGGTCTTCTCCAAGTTTAAAATGAGAGGGGGTTTCTCCAGGATTAAAATGGGAGGTGGTCTTCTTCATGTTTAAAATATGAGGTGGTCGTTGCGAGGTATAAAATGGGAGGTGGTCTTCTCCAGTTTTAAAATGGGAGGTAGTCTTCTCCAGGTTTAAAATGGGAGGAAGGTCTGGACCAGGTTTGAAATGGGAGGTCGGCTTCTCCAGGTTTAAAATGGAAGATGGTCTTCTCCAGATTTAACATTGAGTGTTGTCTTCTCCATTTTTAAAATGGGAGGGGTGCTTCTCCATTTTTAAAATGGGAGTGGGCTTCACCAGTTTTAAAATGGGATGGGGCTTCTACAGGTAAAAAATAAGATTTGGTCTTCTCGAGGTTCAAAATGGGAAGGAGATTCTCCAGGTTTAAAATGGGAGGTGGTCGTCTCCAGGTTTAAAATGGCAGGTGGTCGTCTCCAGGTTTAAAGTGGGAGGTGGTCATCTCCTAGTTCAAAATGGGATCGGGGCTTCTCCAGGTTGAAAATGGAAGCGGCATTTTCCAGGTTTAAACTGGGAGGCGAGTCCTCTCCATGTTTAAAATTGGATGCGGGTCTTCTCCATGTTTAAAATGGGAGGTGGTCTTCTCCAGTTTAAAACTGGTAGGTGTTATCCTCCAGGTTAAGGTGGGGGGGGGGTTTCCTCCAGGTAAAAATGTGGGTGCTTCTCCAGGTTTAAATTGGGAGGTGCTCTTCTCCAAGCTTAAAATAGGGGGTGGGTGCTTCTCCAGGTTTAAGTAGGAGGTGGTCTTCACGAGGTTTAAAATGAGATGTTGTCTTCTCCAGGTTTAAAATGGGAGGGTTCTCTTCTCCAGGTTTAAAATGGGAGGAGGGTCTTCACCAGTTTTAAAATGGGAGGTGGTCTTCTCCAGGTGTAAAATGGAAGTGGGGCTTCCCCAGGTTTAAAATGGGAGGTGGTATTCTCCAGGTTTAAAATGGGAGGGAGTGTTCTCCAAGTTTTAAATGGGAGATGGTATTCTCCAGGTTTAAAATGAGAGGTTGCCTTGTCCAGGTTTAAAGTGGGAGGGGGGATTCTCCTGGTTTAAATTGTGAGGAGGGTCTTCTCCAGGTTCAAATTGGGAGGAGGGTCTTCTCCAGGTTTAAAATGGGATTTGGTCGTATCCAGGTTTCCAATGAGAGGAGGTCTTCTCCAGGTTTAAAATGGGAGGTGGCTTCTCCAGGTTTAAAATGGGAGGTGGCTTCTCAAGGTTAAGAATGAGAGGTGGTCTTCTCCAGGTTTAAAATGAGAGGTGGTCTTCTCCAGGTTTAAAATGGAATGGGGGTATCTCCAGGTTTAAAATGGGAGGGTGGTTTCTCAAGGTCTAAAATGGGAGGGGGCATGGCAACGTTTAAAATGGGAGGAGGGTGTTCTCCAGGTTTTAAATGGGACTGGTACTTCTCCAGGTTTAAAATGGGAGGGGGGCTTCTCCAGGTTTAAAATGATAGGTTGCCTTCTCCAGGTTTAAAACGGGAGGGGGAATTCTCCAAGTTTAAATTGGTAGAGGGACTTCTCCAGGTTAACATTGGGGGGAGGGTCTTCTCCAGGTTTAAAATGGGAGTTAGTCTTCTGCAGGTATAAAATGGGAAATGGTCTCCTCCAGGTTTAAAATGGGAGGGGGGCTTCACCTGGTTTGAAATGAAATGAGGGTGTTCTCCACGATTAAAATGGGATTTGGTCGTCTCCAGGCTTATAATGAGAGGAGGACTCCTCCAGGTTTAAAATGGGAGCGGATCTTCTCGAAGTTTAAAATGGGAGGGCGGCTTCTCCCGGTTTAAAATGGGAGGGGTGCTTCACAAGGTTTAAAATGGGAGGGGCGCTTCTCCAGGTTTAAAATGGAAGGGGACTTCTCCAGGTTTAAAATGTGAGGGGCGCTTCTCCATGTTTAAAATTGGAGGTGCGCTTCTCCAGATTTAAAATGGGATGTGGTCTTCGCGAGGTTTAAAATGGAAGGCTGAATTCACAAGGTTTAAAATGGTCGAGGCGCTTCTCCAGGTTTAAAATGGGAAGGGGCTTCTCCAGGTTTAAAATGGGAAGTGGCCTTCTCCAGGTTTAAATTGGGAGGTGGTCTTCTCCAGCTTTTAAATGTGTGGGGGTGGGGCATCTCCAGGTTTAAAATGGGTGGTGGTCTTCTCCGGATTTGAAATGGGAAGAGGGCTTCTCCAGGTTTAAAATGGGAGGTGGTCTTCTCCTAGCTTAAAATGGGAACGGGGCTTCTCCAGGTTTAAAAAGGGAGGGCCTGCTCCAAGTTTAAAATGGGAGGCGAGTCCTCTCCATGATTAAAATGGGACGACGGTCTTCTCCATGTTTAAAATGGGAGGTGGTCTTCTACAAGTTTAAAATGAGAGGGGGTTTCTCCAGGATTAAAATGGGAGGTGCTCTTCTTCATGTTTAAAATATGAGGTGGTCGTTGCGAGGTATAAAATGGGAGGTGGTATTCTCCAAGTTTAAAATGGGAGGTAGTCTTCTCCAGGTTTAAAATGGGAGGAAGGTCTGGATCAGGTTTGAAATGGTAGGTCGGCTTCTCCATGTTTAAAATGGAAGATGGTCTTCTCCAGATTGAACATTGAGTGTTGTCTTCTCCATTTATAAAATGGGAGGGGTGCTTCTCCATTTTTAAAATGGGAGTGGGCTTCACCATTTTTAAAATGGGATGGGGCTTCTACAGGTAAAAAATAGGATTTGGTCTTCTCGAGGTTCAAAATGGGAAGGAGATTCTCCAGGTTTAAAATGGGGGTGCTTCTCCAGGTTTAAATTGGGAGGTGCTCTTCTCCAAGCTTAAAATATGGGGTGCGGGCTTCTCCAGGTTTAAGTAGGGGGTGTTCTTCACGAGGTTTAAAATGAGATGTTGTCTTCTCCAGGTTTAAAATGGGAGGGTTCTCTTCTCCATGTTTAAAATGGGAGGAGGGTCTTCACCAGTTTTAAAATGGGAGGTGGTCTTCTCCAGATGTAAAATGGAAGTGGGGCTTCCCCAGGTTTAAAATGGGAGGTGGTATTCTCCAGGTTTAAAATGGGAGGGAGTGTTCTCCAAGTTTTAAATGGGAGATGGTATTCTCCAGGTTTAAAATGAGAGGTTGCCTTGTCCAGGTTTAAAGTGGGAGGGGGGATTCTCCTGGTTTAAATTGGGAGGAGGGTCTTCTCCAGGTTTAAATTGGGAGGAGGGTCTTCTCCAGGTTTAAAATGGGATTTGGTCGTCTCCAGGTTTACAATGAGAGGAGGTCTTCTCCAGGTTTAAATTGGGTGGTGGCTTCTCCAGGTTTAAAATGAGAGGTGGTCTTCACCAGGATTAAAATGGGAGGGGTGCTTCTCCACGTTTAAAATGGGAGGTGGCTTCTCAAGGTTAAGAATGAGAGGTGGTCTTCTCCAGGTTTAAAATGAGAGGTGGTCTTCTCCAGGTTTAAAATGGAATGGGGATATCTCCAGGTTTAAAATGGGAGGGTGGTTTCTCAAGGTCTAAAATGGTAGGAGGGTGTTCTCCAGGTTTAAAATGGGAGTGGTACTACTCCAGGTTTAAAATGGGAGTGGGGCTTCTCCAGGTTTCAAATGATAGGTTGCCTTCTCCAGGTTTAAAATGGGAGGGGGAATTCTCCAAGTTTAAATTGGGAGAGGGACTTCTCCAGGTTAACATTGGGGGGAGGGTCTTCTCCAGGTTTAAAATGGGTGTTAGTCTTCTACAGGTATAAAATGGGAAATGGTCTCCTCCAGGTTTAAAATGGGAGGGGGGCTTCACCAGGTTTGAAATGGGATGAGGGTGTTCTCCACGATTAAAATGGGATTTGGTCGTCTCCAGGCTTATAATGAGAGGAGGACTCCTCCAGGTTTAAAATGGGAGCGGATCTTCTCGAAGTTTAAAATGGGAGGGCGGCTTCTCCAGGTTTAAAATGGGAGGGGTGCTTCTCAAGGTTTAAAATGGGAGGTAGTCTTCTCCAGGTTTAAAATTGGAGGAAGGTCTGGACCAGGTTTGAAATGGGAGGTCGGCTTCTCCAGGTTTAAAATGGAAGATGGTCTTCTCCAGATTGAACATTGAGTGTTGTCTTCTCCATTATTAAAATGGGAGGGGTGCTTCTCCATTTTTAAAATGGGAGTGGGCTTCACCAGTTTTAACATGGGATGGGGCTTCTACAGGTACAAAATAGGATTTGGTCTTCTCGAGGTTCAAAATGGGAAGGAGATTCTCCAGGTTTAAAATGGGGGTGCTTCTCCAGGTTTAAATTGGGAGGTGCTCTTCTCCAAGCTTAAAATAGGGGGTGGGTGCTTCTCCAGGTTTAAGTAGGAGGTGGTCTTCACGAGGTTTAAAATGAGATGTTGTCTTCTCCAGGTTTAAATTGGGAGGGTTCTCTTCTCCAGGTTTAAAATGGGAGGAGGGTCTTCACCAGTTTTAAAATGGGAGGTGGTCTTCTCCAGGTGTAAAATGGAAGTGGGGCTTCCCCAGGTTTAAAATGGGAGGTGGTATTCTCCAGGTTTAAAATGGGAGGGAGTGTTCTCCAAGTTTTAAATGGGAGATGGTATTCTCCAGGTTTCAAATGAGCGGTTGCCTTGTCCAGGTTTAAAGTGGGAGGGGGGATTCTCCTGGTTTAAATTGGGAGGAGGGTCTTCTCCAGGTTTAAATTGGGAGGAGGGTCTTCTCCAGGTTTAAAATGGGATTTGGTCGTATCCAGGTTTCCAATGAGAGGAGGTCTTCTCCAGGTTTAAAATGGGAGGTGGCTTCTCCAGGTTTAAAATGGGAGGTGGCTTCTCAAGGTTAGGAATGAGAGGTGGTCTTCTCCAGGTTTAAAATGAGAGGTGGTCTTCTCCAGGTTTAAAATGGAATGGGGGTATCTCCAGGTTTAAAATGGGAGGGTGGTTTCTCAAGGTCTAAAATGGGAGGGGGCATGGCAACGTTTAAAATGGGAGGAGGGTGTTCTCCAGGTTTAAAATGGGAGTGGTACTTCTCCAGGTTTAAAATGGGAGGGGGGCTTCTCCAGGTTTAAAATGATAGGTTGCCTTCTCCAGGTTTAAAACGGGAGGGGGAATTCTCCAAGTTTAAATTGGGAGAGGGACTTCTCCAGGTTAACATTGGGGGGAGGGTCTTCTCCAGGTTTAAAATGGGAGTTAGTCTTCTGCAGGTATAAAATGGGAAATGGTCTCCTCCAGGTTTAAAATGGGAGGGGGGCTTCACCTGGTTTGAAATGAAATGAGGGTGTTCTCCACGATTAAAATGGGATTTGGTCGTCTCCAGGCTTATAATGAGAGGAGGACTCCTCCAGGTTTAAAATGGGAGCGGATCTTCTCGAAGTTTAAAATGGGAGGGCGGCTTCTCCCGGTTTAAAATGGGAGGGGTGCTTCACAAGGTTTAAAATGGGAGGGGCGCTTCTCCAGGTTTAAAATGGAAGGGGACTTCTCCAGGTTTAAAATGTGAGGGGCGCTTCTCCATGTTTAAAATTGGAGGTGCGCTTCTCCAGATTTAAAATGGGATGTGGTCTTCGCGAGGTTTAAAATGGAAGGCTGAATTCACAAGGTTTAAAATGGTCGAGGCGCTTCTCCAGGTTTAAAATGGGAAGGGGCTTCTCCAGGTTTAAAATGGGAAGTGGCCTTCTCCAGGTTTAAATTGGGAGGTGGTCTTCTCCAGCTTTTAAATGTGTGGGGGTGGGGCATCTCCAGGTTTAAAATGGGTGGTGGTCTTCTCCGGATTTGAAATGGGAAGAGGGCTTCTCCAGGTTTAAAATGGGAGGTGGTCTTCTCCTAGCTTAAAATGGGAACGGGGCTTCTCCAGGTTTAAAAAGGGAGGGCCTGCTCCAAGTTTAAAATGGGAGGCGAGTCCTCTCCATGATTAAAATGGGACGACGGTCTTCTCCATGTTTAAAATGGGAGGTGGTCTTCTACAAGTTTAAAATGAGAGGGGGTTTCTCCAGGATTAAAATGGGAGGTGCTCTTCTTCATGTTTAAAATATGAGGTGGTCGTTGCGAGGTATAAAATGGGAGGTGGTATTCTCCAAGTTTAAAATGGGAGGTAGTCTTCTCCAGGTTTAAAATGGGAGGAAGGTCTGGATCAGGTTTGAAATGGTAGGTCGGCTTCTCCATGTTTAAAATGGAAGATGGTCTTCTCCAGATTGAACATTGAGTGTTGTCTTCTCCATTTATAAAATGGGAGGGGTGCTTCTCCATTTTTAAAATGGGAGTGGGCTTCACCATTTTTAAAATGGGATGGGGCTTCTACAGGTAAAAAATAGGATTTGGTCTTCTCGAGGTTCAAAATGGGAAGGAGATTCTCCAGGTTTAAAATGGGGGTGCTTCTCCAGGTTTAAATTGGGAGGTGCTCTTCTCCAAGCTTAAAATATGGGGTGCGGGCTTCTCCAGGTTTAAGTAGGGGGTGTTCTTCACGAGGTTTAAAATGAGATGTTGTCTTCTCCAGGTTTAAAATGGGAGGGTTCTCTTCTCCATGTTTAAAATGGGAGGAGGGTCTTCACCAGTTTTAAAATGGGAGGTGGTCTTCTCCAGATGTAAAATGGAAGTGGGGCTTCCCCAGGTTTAAAATGGGAGGTGGTATTCTCCAGGTTTAAAATGGGAGGGAGTGTTCTCCAAGTTTTAAATGGGAGATGGTATTCTCCAGGTTTAAAATGAGAGGTTGCCTTGTCCAGGTTTAAAGTGGGAGGGGGGATTCTCCTGGTTTAAATTGGGAGGAGGGTCTTCTCCAGGTTTAAATTGGGAGGAGGGTCTTCTCCAGGTTTAAAATGGGATTTGGTCGTCTCCAGGTTTACAATGAGAGGAGGTCTTCTCCAGGTTTAAATTGGGTGGTGGCTTCTCCAGGTTTAAAATGAGAGGTGGTCTTCACCAGGATTAAAATGGGAGGGGTGCTTCTCCACGTTTAAAATGGGAGGTGGCTTCTCAAGGTTAAGAATGAGAGGTGGTCTTCTCCAGGTTTAAAATGAGAGGTGGTCTTCTCCAGGTTTAAAATGGAATGGGGATATCTCCAGGTTTAAAATGGGAGGGTGGTTTCTCAAGGTCTAAAATGGTAGGAGGGTGTTCTCCAGGTTTAAAATGGGAGTGGTACTACTCCAGGTTTAAAATGGGAGTGGGGCTTCTCCAGGTTTCAAATGATAGGTTGCCTTCTCCAGGTTTAAAATGGGAGGGGGAATTCTCCAAGTTTAAATTGGGAGAGGGACTTCTCCAGGTTAACATTGGGGGGAGGGTCTTCTCCAGGTTTAAAATGGGTGTTAGTCTTCTACAGGTATAAAATGGGAAATGGTCTCCTCCAGGTTTAAAATGGGAGGGGGGCTTCACCAGGTTTGAAATGGGATGAGGGTGTTCTCCACGATTAAAATGGGATTTGGTCGTCTCCAGGCTTATAATGAGAGGAGGACTCCTCCAGGTTTAAAATGGGAGCGGATCTTCTCGAAGTTTAAAATGGGAGGGCGGCTTCTCCAGGTTTAAAATGGGAGGGGTGCTTCTCAAGGTTTAAAATGGGAGGTAGTCTTCTCCAGGTTTAAAATTGGAGGAAGGTCTGGACCAGGTTTGAAATGGGAGGTCGGCTTCTCCAGGTTTAAAATGGAAGATGGTCTTCTCCAGATTGAACATTGAGTGTTGTCTTCTCCATTATTAAAATGGGAGGGGTGCTTCTCCATTTTTAAAATGGGAGTGGGCTTCACCAGTTTTAACATGGGATGGGGCTTCTACAGGTACAAAATAGGATTTGGTCTTCTCGAGGTTCAAAATGGGAAGGAGATTCTCCAGGTTTAAAATGGGGGTGCTTCTCCAGGTTTAAATTGGGAGGTGCTCTTCTCCAAGCTTAAAATAGGGGGTGGGTGCTTCTCCAGGTTTAAGTAGGAGGTGGTCTTCACGAGGTTTAAAATGAGATGTTGTCTTCTCCAGGTTTAAATTGGGAGGGTTCTCTTCTCCAGGTTTAAAATGGGAGGAGGGTCTTCACCAGTTTTAAAATGGGAGGTGGTCTTCTCCAGGTGTAAAATGGAAGTGGGGCTTCCCCAGGTTTAAAATGGGAGGTGGTATTCTCCAGGTTTAAAATGGGAGGGAGTGTTCTCCAAGTTTTAAATGGGAGATGGTATTCTCCAGGTTTCAAATGAGCGGTTGCCTTGTCCAGGTTTAAAGTGGGAGGGGGGATTCTCCTGGTTTAAATTGGGAGGAGGGTCTTCTCCAGGTTTAAATTGGGAGGAGGGTCTTCTCCAGGTTTAAAATGGGATTTGGTCGTATCCAGGTTTCCAATGAGAGGAGGTCTTCTCCAGGTTTAAAATGGGAGGTGGCTTCTCCAGGTTTAAAATGGGAGGTGGCTTCTCAAGGTTAGGAATGAGAGGTGGTCTTCTCCAGGTTTAAAATGAGAGGTGGTCTTCTCCAGGTTTAAAATGGAATGGGGGTATCTCCAGGTTTAAAATGGGAGGGTGGTTTCTCAAGGTCTAAAATGGGAGGGGGCATGGCAACGTTTAAAATGGGAGGAGGGTGTTCTCCAGGTTTAAAATGGGAGTGGTACTTCTCCAGGTTTAAAATGGGAGGGGGGCTTCTCCAGGTTTAAAATGATAGGTTGCCTTCTCCAGGTTTAAAACGGGAGGGGGAATTCTCCAAGTTTAAATTGGGAGAGGGACTTCTCCAGGTTAACATTGGGGGGAGGGTCTTCTCCAGGTTTAAAATGGGAGTTAGTCTTCTGCAGGTATAAAATGGGAAATGGTCTCCTCCAGGTTTAAAATGGGAGGGGGGCTTCACCTGGTTTGAAATGAAATGAGGGTGTTCTCCACGATTAAAATGGGATTTGGTCGTCTCCAGGCTTATAATGAGAGGAGGACTCCTCCAGGTTTAAAATGGGAGCGGATCTTCTCGAAGTTTAAAATGGGAGGGCGGCTTCTCCCGGTTTAAAATGGGAGGGGTGCTTCTCAAGGTTTAAAATGGGAGGGGCGCTTCTCCAGGTTTAAAATGGAAGGGGACTTCTCCAGGTTTAAAATGTGAGGGGCGCTTCTCCATGTTTAAAATTGGAGGTGCGCTTTCTCCAGATTTAAAATGGGATGTGGTCTTCGCGAGGTTTAAAATGGAAGGCTGAATTCACAAGGTTTAAAATGGTAGAGGCGCTTCTCCAGGTTTAAAATGGGAAGGGGCTTCTCCAGGTTTAAAATGGGAAGTGGCCATCTCCAGGTTTAAATTGGGAGGTGGTCTTCTCCAGCTTTTAAATGTGTGGGGGTGGGGCATCTCCAGGTTTAAAATGGGTGGTGGTCTTCTCCGGATTTGAAATGGGAAGAGGGCTTCTCCAGGTTTAAAATGGGAGGTGGTCTTCTCCAGGTTTAAAGTGGGAGGTGGTATTCTCCTAGCTTAAAATGGGAACGGGGCTTCTCCAGGTTTAAAAAGGGAGGGCCTGCTCCAAGTTTAAAATGGGAGGCGAGTCCTCTCCATGATTAAAATGGGACGACGGTCTTCTCCATGTTTAAAATGGGAGGTGGTCTTCTCCAAGTTTAAAATGAGAGGGGGTTTCTCCAGGATTAAAATGGGAGGTGCTCTTCTTCATGTTTAAAATATGAGGTGGTAGTTGCGTGGTATAAAATGGGAGGTGGTATTCTCCAAGTTTAAAATGGGATGTAGTCTTCTCCAGGTTTAAAATGGGAGGAAGGTCTGGATCAGGATTGAAATGGGAGGTCGGCTTCTCCAGGTTTAAAATGGAAGATGGTCTTCTCCAGATTGAACATTGAGTGTTGTCTTCTCCATTTTTAAAATGGGAGGGGTGCTTCTCCATTTTTAAAATGGGAGTGGGCTTCACCATTTTTAAAATGGGATGGGGCTTCTACAGGTAAAAAATAGGATTTGGTCTTCTCGAGGTTCAAAATGGGAAGGAGATTCTCCAGGTTTAAAATGGGGGTGCTTCTCCAGGTTTAAATTGGGAGGTGCTCTTCTCCAAGCTTAAAATATGGGGTGCGGGCTTCTCCAGGTTTAAGTAGGGGGTGTTCTTCACTAGGTTTAAAATGAGATGTTGTCTTCTCCAGGTTTAAAATGGGAGGGTTCTCTTCATGTTTAAAATGGGAGGAGGGTCTTCACCAGTTTTAAAATGGGAGGTGGTCTTCTCCAGGTGTAAAATGGAAGTGGGGCTTCCCCAGGTTTAAAATGGGAGGTGGTATTTCCAGGTTTAAAATGGGAGGGAGTGTTCTCCAAGTTTTAAATGGGAGATGGTATTCTCCAGGTTTAAAATGAGAGGTTGCCTTGTCCAGGTTTAAAGTGGGAGGGGGGATTCTCCTGGTTTAAATTGGGAGGAGGGTCTTCTCCAGGTTTAAATTAGGAGGAGGGTCTTCTCCAGGTTTAAAATGGGATTTGGTCGTCTCCAGGTTTACAATGAGAGGAGGTCTTCTCCAGGTTTAAATTGGGAGGTGGCTTCTCCAGGTTTAAAATGAGAGGTAGTCTTCACCAGGATTAAAATGGGAGGGGTGCTTCTCCACGTTTAAAATGGGAGGTGGCTTCTCAAGGTTAAGAATGAGAGGTGGTCTTCTCCAGGTTTAAAATGAGAGGTGGTCTTCTCCAGGTTTAAAATGGAATGGGGATATCTCCAGGTTTAAAATGGGAGGGTGGTTTCTCAAGGTCTAAAATGGTAGGAGGGTGTTCTCCAGGTTTAAAATGGGAGTGGTACTACTCAAGGTTTAAAATGGGAGGGGGGCTTCTCCAGGTTTAAAATGATAGGTTGCCTTCTCCAGGTTTAAAACGGGAGGGGGAATTCTCCAAGTTTAAATTGGGAGAGGGACTTCTCCAGGTTAACATTGGGGGGAGGGTCTTCTCCAGGTTTCAAATGGGAGTTAGTCTTCTACAGGTATAAAATGGGAAATGGTCTCCTCCAGGTTTAAAATGGGAGGGGGGCTTCACCAGGTTTGAAATGGGATGAGGGTGTTCTCCACGATTAAAATGGGATTTGGTCGTCTCCAGGCTTATAATGAGAGGAGGACTCCTCCAGGTTTAAAATGGGAGCGGATCTTCTCGAAGTTTAAAATGGGAGGGCGGCTTCTCCAGGTTTAAAATGGGAGGGGTGCTTCTCAAGGTTTAAAATGGGATGTGGCCGTTGCGAGGTATAAAATGGGAGGTGGTCTTCTCCAGGTTAAAATGGGAGGTAGTCGTCTCCAGGTTTAAAATTGGAGGAAGGTCTGGACCAGGTTTGAAATGGGAGGTCGGCTTCTCCAGGTTTAAAATGGAAGATGGTCTTCTCCAGATTTAACATTGAGTGTTGTCTTCTCCATTATTAAAATGGGAGGGGTGCTTCTCCATTTTTAAAATGGGAGTGGGCTTCACCAGTTTTAACATGGGATGGGGCTTCTACAGGTAAAAAATAGGATTTGGTCTTCTCGAGGTTCAAAATGGGAAGGAGATTCTCCAGGTTTTAAATGGGGGTGCTTCTCCAGGTTTAAATTGGGAGGTGCTCTTCTCCAAGCTTAAAATAGGGGGTGGGTGCTTCTCCAGGTTTAAGTAGGAGGTGGTCTTCACGAGGTTTAAAATGAGATGTTCTCTTCTCCAGGTTTAAAATGGGAGGAGGGTCTTCACCAGTTTTAAAATGGGAGGTGGTCTTCTCCAGGTGTAAAATGGAAGTGGGGCTTCCCCAGGTTTAAAATGGGAGGTGGTATTCTCCAGGTTTAAAATGGGAGGGAGTGTTCTCCAAGTTTTAAATGGGAGATGGTATTCTCTAGGTTTCAAATGAGCGGTTGCCTTGTCCAGGTTTAAAGTGGGAGGGGGGATTCTCCTGGTTTAAATTGGGAGGAGGGTCTTCTCCAGGTTTAAATTGGGAGGAGGGTCTTCTCCAGGTTTAAATGGGATTTGGTCGTATCCAGGTTTCCAATGAGAGGAGGTCTTCTCCAGGTTTAAAATGGGAGGTGGCTTCTCCAGGTTTAAAATGGGAGGTGGCTTCTCAAGGTTAAGAATGAGAGGTGGTCTTCTCCAGGTTTAAAATGAGAGGTGGTCTTCTCCAGGTTTAAAATGGAATGGGGGTATCTCCAGGTTTAAAATGGGAGGGTGGTTTCTCAAGGTCTAAAATGGGAGGGGGCATGGCAACGTTTAAAATGGGAGGAGGGTGTTCTCCAGGTTTAAAATGGGAGTGGTACTTCTCCAGGTTTAAAATGGGAGGGGGGCTTCTCCAGGTTTAAAATGATAGGTTGCCTTCTCCAGGTTTAAAACGGGAGGGGGAATTCTCCAAGTTTAAATTGGGAGAGGGACTTCTCCAGGTTAACATTGGGGGGAGGGTCTTCTCCAGGTTTAAAATGGGAGTTAGTCTTCTGCAGGTATAAAATGGGAAATGGTCTCCTCCAGGTTTAAAATGGGAGGGGGGCTTCACCTGGTTTGAAATGAAATGAGGGTGTTCTCCACGATTAAAATGGGATTTGGTCGTCTCCAGGCTTATAATGAGAGGAGGACTCCTCCAGGTTTAAAATGGGAGCGGATCTTCTCGAAGTTTAAAATGTGAGGGCGGCTTCTCCCGGTTTAAAATGGGAGGGGTGCTTCTCAAGGTTTAAAATGGGAGGGGCGCTTCTCCAGGTTTAAAATGGAAGGGGACTTCTCCAGGTTTAAAATGTGAGGGGCGCTTCTCCATGTTTAAACTTGGAGGTGCGCTTTCTCCAGATTTAAAATGGGATGTGGTCTTCGCGATGTTTAAAATGGAAGGCTGAATTCACAAGGTTTAAAATGGTAGAGGCGCTTCTCCAGGTTTAAAATGGGAAGGGGCTTCTCCAGGTTTAAAATGGGAAGTGGCCATCTCCAGGTTTAAATTGGGAGGTGGTCTTCTCCAGCTTTTAAATGTGTGGGGGTGGGGCATCTCCAGGTTTAAAATGGGTGGTGGTCTTCTCCGGATTTGAAATGGGAAGAGGGCTTCTCCAGGTTTAAAATGGGAGGTGGTCTTCTCCCGGTTTAAAGTGGGAGGTGGTCTTCTCCTAGCTTAAAATGGGAACGGGGCTTCTCCAGGTTTAAAAAAGGGAGGGCCTGCTCCAAGTTTAAAATGGGAGGCGAGTCCTCTCCATGATTAAAATGGGACGACGGTCTTCTCCATTTTTAAAATGGGAGGTGGTCTTCTCCAAGTTTAAAATGAGAGGGGATTTCTCCAGGATTAAAATGGGAGGTGCTCTTCTTCATGTTTAAAATATGAGGTGGTCGTTGCGAGGTATAAAATGGGAGGTGGTATTCTCCAAGTTTAAAATGGGAGGTAGTCTTCTCCAGGTTTAAAATGGGAGGAAGGTCTGGATCAGGTTTGAAATGGGAGGTCGGCTTCTCCAGGTTTAAAATGGAAGATGGTCTTCTCCAGATTGAACATTGAGTGTTGTCTTCTCCATTTTTAAAATGGGAGGGGTGCTTCTCCATTTTTAAAATGGGAGTGGGCTTCACCATTTTTAAAATGGGATGGGGCTTCTACAGGTAAAAAATAGGATTTGGTCTTCTCGAGGTTCAAAATGGGAAGGAGATTCTCCAGGTTTAAAATGGGGGTGCTTCTCCAGGTTTAAATTGGGAGGTGCTCTTCTCCAAGCTTAAAATATGGGGTGCGGGCTTCTCCAGGTTTAAGTAGGGGGTGTTCTTCACGAGGTTTAAAATGAGATGTTGTCTTCTCCAGGTTTAAAATGGGAGTGTTCTCTTCTCCATGTTTAAAATGGGAGGAGGGTCTTCACCAGTTTTAAAATGGGAGGTGGTCTTCTCCAGGTGTAAAATGGAAGTGGGGCTTCCCCAGGTTTAAAATGGGAGGTGGTATTCTCCAGGTTTAAAATGGGAGGGAGTGTTCTCCAAGTTTTAAATGGGAGATGGTATTCTCCAGGTTTAAAATGAGAGGTTGCCTTGTCCAGGTTTAAAGTGGGAGGGGGGATTCTCCTGGTTTAAATTGGGAGGAGGGTCTTCTCCAGGTTTAAATTGGGAGGAGGGTCTTCTCCAGGTTTAAAATGGGATTTGGTCGTCTCCAGGTTTACAATGAGAGGAGGTCTTCTCCAGGTTTAAATTGGGAGGTGGCTTCTCCAGGTTTAAAATGGGAGGTGGCTTCTCAAGGTTAAGAATGAGAGGTGGTCTTCTCCAGGTTTAAAATGAGAGGTGGTCTTCTCCAGGTTTAAAATGGAATGGGGTTATCTCCAGGTTTAAAATGGGAGGGTGGTTTCTCAAGGTTTAAAATGGGAGGGGGGCTTCTCCAGGTTTAAATTGATAGGTTGCCTTCTCCAGGTTTAAAACGGGAGGGGGAATTCTCCAAGTTTAAATTGGGAGAGGGACTTCTCCAGGTTAACATTGGGGGGAGGGTCTTCTCCAGGTTTAAAATGGGAGTTAGTCTTCTACAGGTATAAAATGGGAAATGGTCTCCTCCAGGTTTAAAATGGGAGGGGGGCTTCACCTGGTTTGAAATGGGATGAGGGTGTTCTCCACGATTAAAATGGGATTTGGTCGTCTCCAGGCTTATAATGAGAGGAGGACTCCTCCAGGTTTAAAATGGGAGCGGATCTTCTCGAAGTTTAAAATGGGAGGGCGGCTTCTCCAGGTTTAAAATGGGAGGGGTGCTTCTCAAGGTTTAAAATGGGAGGGGCGCTTCTCCAGGTTTAAAATGGAAGGGGACTTCTCCAGGTTTAAAATTGGAGATAGTCTTCTCCAGATTTAAAATGGAAGATGGTCTTCTCCAGGTGGGGGAAGAAACACAGAAAGAGTGAAATTGACGCAGAGTGAGAACGCAGAAAAACGGGCAAAAAATGTCAGAGAAATAGAGAGAAGCGAGAAAAAGTCGAGAGAGTGGGAGTGAGAGAGAGGGACTGAAAGAGAGGGACTGAGAAAGAAGGATTGAGAGAGTGGGACTGAGAGAACGGGATCGAGAGAGAGGGATTGCGAGAGAGGGATTGAGGGAAAGGGATTGAGAGAGAGGGATTGAAAGAGAGTGATTAAGAGAGAGGGATTGAGAGAGCGGCGATGAAGAGAGGGGGACTGAGAGAGTGGGACTGAGGGAGAGGGATTGAGAGAGAGGGGTTGCCAAAGGGACTGAGAGAGAGGGTCCGAGAGAGAGGGACTAAGAGAGGGACTGAGAAAATGGGATTGAGAGAGAGGGTTTGAGAGAGCGCGGCTGAGAGAGACGGAATGAGAGATTGGCATTAAGAGAGAGGGATTGAAAGAGACGGATTCATAGAGACGAGTTGATAGAGAGGGATTGAGAGAGAAGGAGTGAAAGAGTGGGACTGAGAGAGCGGGATTCAAAGACAGGGATTGAGAGAGAGGGACTGAGGGAGAGGGACTGCGGGAGCGGGACTGAGACAGCGAGTTTGAGAGAGAGGGATTCAGAGAGAGGGATTGAGAGAGCGAGATTGATAGAAAGGGACTGAGAGAGAGGGAGTGAGAGAGAGGGATTGAGAGAGAGGGATTGAGGGAGAGAGACTGAAAGAGCGAGATTGCGAGAGAAGGATTGAGAGAGAGGGATTGAGAGAGAGGAATTGAGAGAGGGACTGAAAGAGTGGGACTGAGAGAGAGGGATTCAGAGAGAGGGATTGAGAGAGAGACTGAGAGAGAGGGATTGAGAGAGAGGGATAGAGAGAGGGACAGAAAGAGTGGGACTGAGAGCGGGATTCAGAGAGAGGGATTGAGAGAGGGACTGAGAGAGAGGGATTGAGAGAGCGAGATTGATAGAAAGGGACTGAGAGAGAGGGAGTGAGAGAGATAGATTGAGAGAGAGGGATTGAGGGAGAGACACTGAAAGAGCGGGATTGCGAGAGAAGGATTGAGAGAGAGGGATTGAGAGAGATGAATTGAGAGAGAGAGACTGAGAGAGAGGGACTGAGAGAGGGACAGAGAGATAGGGCTCAGAGAGAAGGACTGAGAGAGAGGGACTCAGAGAATGGGATTCAGAGAGAGGGATTGAGAGAGAGTGACTGAAAGAGAAGGAATGAGATAGAGGGATTGGGAGAGATGGATTGAGAGAGAGGCCCTGAGAGAGCAGGATTGCGAGAGAGGGACTGCGAGAGAGGAATTGAGAGAGAGGAATTGAGAGAGAAGGACTGAGAGAGAGGGATTGAGAGAGAGGGATTGAGAGAGAGAGATTGAGAGAGCGATTGATCGATTGGGATTGTCAGAGAGGGATTGAAAGAGAGGGATTCATAGAGACGGATTGATAGAGAGGGATTGAGAGAGAGGGACTAGGAGAGTGGGACTGAGGGAGCGGATTTGAGAGAGAGAGATTGTGAGAGAGGGACTGAGAGAGCGGGATTGCGAGATAGGGATTGAGAGAGAGGGATTGAGAGAGAGGAATTGAGAGTGAGGGACTGAGATAGTGGGATTGAGATAGAGGGACTGAGAGAAGCGATTGCGAGAGAGGGATTGAGAGAGAGGGATTGAGAGAGAGGAATTGAAAGAGAGGGACTGAGAGAGAGGGACTGAGGGAGCGGGACTGAGAGAGCGGGATTGAGAAAGAGGGATTGAGAGAGAGGGATTGAGAGAGAGGGATTGATAGAGAGGAATTCAGAGAGAGGGGCTGAGAAAAATAGACTGAGAGAAATGGATTGAGAGAGAGGGACTGAGAGAGGGACTCAGAGAGAGGGACTGAGAGAGTGGGATTGAGAGAGAGGGACTGAGAGAGAGGGTCTGAGAGAGGGACTTAGAGAGAAACTGAGAGAGTGGGATTGAGAGAGAGGGATTGAGAGAGAGGGATTGAGAGAGGGGGATTGAGAGAGAGGGATTGAGAGAGAGGGACTGAGAGAGAGGCACTGAGAGAGAGGGACTGAGAGAGTGGGACTGAGCGAGTTGGTCTGAGAGAAAGGGATTGAAAGTCGGACTGAGAGAGAGGGATTTCGGGAGGGATTGAGAGAGAGAGAGGGGTTGAGAGAGAGGGATTGAGAGGGAGTGATTGAGAGGCAGGGATTGATAGAGGGAGCGAGATAGAGGGACTGAGAGAGAGGGACTGAGAGAGAGGGCCTGAGAGAGAGGGACTGAGCGAGTTGGTCTGAGAGAAAGGGATTGAAAGTCGGACTGAGTGAGAAGGATTTCGGGAGGGATTGAGAGAGAGAGAGGGATTGAGAGAGAGGGATTGAGAGGGAGTGATTGAGAGACAGGGATTAACAGAGGGAGCGAGATAGAAGGACTGAGCGAGTTGATCTGAGAGAAAGGGATTGAAAGTCGGACTGAGAGAGAGGGATTTCGGGAGGGATTGAGAGAGAGAGAGGGATTGAGAGAGAGGGATTGAGAGAGAGGGATTGAGAGAGAGCGGCTGAGAGAGACGGAATGTGAGATTGGGATTGAGAGAGAGGGATTGAAAGAGACGGATTCATAGAGACGAGTTGATAGAGAGGGATTGAGAGAGAAGGAGTGAAAGAGTGGGACTGAGAGAGCGGGATTCAGAGAGAGGGATTGAGAGAGGGGCTGAGAGAAAGGGATTGAGAGAGAGGGACTGAGGGAGAGGGACTGCGGGAGCGGGACTGAGACAGCGAGTTTGGGAGAGAGGGATTGAGAGTGAGGGATTGAGAGAGCGAGATTGATAGAAAGGGACTGAGAGAGACGGAGTGAGAGAGAGGGATTGAGAGAGTGGGATTGAGGGAGAGAGCCTGAAAGAGCGGGATTGCGAGAGAAGGATTGAGAGAGAGGGATTGAGAGAGAGGAATTGAGAGAGAGACTGAGAGAGAGGGACTGAGAGAGAGGGATTGAGAGAGAGGGATAGAGAGAGGGACTGAAAGAGTGGGACTGAGAGAGCGGGATTCAGAGAGAGGGACTGCGAGAGAGGGACTGAGAGAGAGGGATTGAGAGAGCGAGATTGATAGAAAGGGACTGAGAGAGAGGGAGTGAGAGAGAGTGATTGAGAGAGAAGGATTGAGGGAGAGACACTGAAAGAGCGGGATTGCGAGAGAAGGATTGAGAGAGAGGGATTGAGAGAGAGGAATTGAGAGAGAGGGACTGAGAGAGAGGGACTGAGAGAGAGGGATTGAGAGAGAGGAATTGAGAGTGAGGGACTGAGATTGTGGGATTGAGATAGAGGGACTGAGAGAAGGGATTGAGAGAGAGGGATTGAGAGAGAGGAATTGAGAGTGAGGGACTGAGATAGTGGGATTGAGATAGAGGGACTGAGAGAAGGGATTGCGAGAGAGGGATTGAGAGAGAGGGATTGAGAGAGAGGAATTGAGAGAGAGGGACTGAGAGAGAGGGACTGAGGGAGCGGGACTGAGAGAGCGGGATTGAGAGAGAGGGATTGAGAGAGAGGGATTGAGACAGAGGGATTGATAGAGAGGAATTCAGAGAGAGGGGCTGAGAAAAATAGACTGAGAGAAATGGATTGAGAGAGAGGTACTGAGAGAGGGACTGAGAGAGAGGGACTGAGAGAGTGGGATTGAGAGAGAGGGACTGAGAGAGAGGGTCTGAGAGAGGGACTTAGAGAGAAACTGAGAGTGGGATTGAGAGAGAGGGATTGAGAGAGAGAGGGATTGAGAGAGGGGGATTGAGAGAGAGGGATTGAGAGAGAGGGACTGAGAGAGAGGCACTGAGAGAGAGGGACTGAGAGAGTGGGACTGAGCGAGTTGGTCTGAGAGAAAGGGATTGAAAGTCGGACTGAGAGAGAGGGATTTCGGGTGGGATTGAGAGAGAGAGAGGGGTTGAGAGAGAGGGATTGAGAGGGAGTGATTGAGAGGCAGGGATTGAGAGAGGGAGCGAGATAGAGGGACTGAGAGAGAGGGACTGAGAGAGAGGGACTGAGAGAGAGGGACTGAGCGAGTTGGTCTGAGAGAATGGGATTGAAAGTCGGACTGAGAGAGAGGGATTTCGGGAGGGATTGAGAGAGAGAGAGGGATTGAGAGAGAGGGATTGAGAGGGAGTGATTGAGAGACAGGGATTGACAGAGGGAGCGAGATTGAGGGACTGAGCGAGTTGGTCTGAGAGAAAGGGATTGAAAGTCGGACTGAGAGAGAGGGATTTCGGGAGGGATTGAGAGAGAGAGAGGGATTGAGAGAGAGGGAGTGAGAGAGAGGGATTGAGAGAGCGGCTGAGAGAGACGGAATGAGAGATTGGGATTGAGAGAGAGGGATTGAAAGAGACGGATTCATAGAGACTAGTTGATAGAGAGGGATTGAGAGAGAAGGAGTGAAAGAGTGGGACTGAGAGAGCGGGATTCAGAGAGAGGGATTGAGAGAGGGACTGAGAGAAAGGGATTGAGAGAGAGGGACTGAGGGAGAGGGACTGCGGGAGCGGGACAGAGACAGCGTGTTTGAGAGAGGGATTGAGAGAGAGGGATTGAGAGAGCGAGATTGATAGAAAGGGACTGAGAGAGACGGAGTGAGAGAGAGGGATTGAGAGAGAGGGATTGAGGGAGAGAGACTGAAAGAGCGGGATTGCGAGAGAAGGATTGAGAGAGAGGGATTGAGAGAGAGGATTTGAGAGAGAGAGACTGAGAGAGAGGGACTGAGAGAGAGGGATTGAGAGAGAGGGATAGAGAGAGGGACTGAAAGAGTGGGACTGAGAGAGCGGGATTCAGAGAGAGGGATTGAGAGAGGGACTGAGAGAGAGGGATTGAGAGAGCGAGATTGATAGAAAGTGACTGAGAGAGAGGGAGTGAGAGAGTGAGATTGAGAGAGCGGGATTGAGGGAGAGACACTGAAAGAGCGGGATTGCGAGAGAAGGATTGAGAGAGAGGGATTGAGAGAGAGGAATTGAGAGAGAGAGAATGAGAGAGAGGGACTGAGAGAGAGGGATTGAGAGAGAGGGATTGAGAGAGGGACTGAGAGAGAGGGCTGAGAGACAGGGACTGAGAGAGAGGGACTCAGAGAATGGGATTCAGAGAGAGGGATTGAGAGAGAGTGACTGAGAGAGAAGGAATGAGATAGAGGGATTGGGAGAGATGGATTGAGAGAGAGGCCCTGAGAGAGCAGGATTGCGAGAGAGGGACTGCGAGAGAGGAATTGAGAGAGAGGAATTGAGAGAGAAGGACTGAGAGAGAGGGATTGGGAGAGAGAGATTGAGACAGAGGCCCTGAGAGAGCAGGATTGCGAGAGAGGGACTGCGAGAGAGGAATTGAGAAAGAGGAATTGAGAGAGAAGGACTGAGAGAGAGGGATTTCGGGAGGGATTGAGAGAGAGAGAGGGATTGAGAGAGAGGGATTGAGAGGGAGTGATTGAGAGACAGGGATTGACAGAGGGAGCGAGATAGAGGGACTGAGCGAGTTGGTCTGAGAGAAAGGGATTGAAAGTCGGACTGAGAGAGAGGGATTTCGGGAGGGATTGAGAGAGAGAGAGGGATTGAGAGAGAGGGAGTGAGAGAGAGGGATTGAGAGAGCGGCTGAGAGAGACGGAATGAGAGATTGGGATTGAGAGAGAGGGATTGAAAGAGACGGATTCATAGAGACGAGTTGATAGAGAGGGATTGAGAGAGAAGGAGTGAAAGAGTGGGACTGAGAGAGCGGGATTCAGAGAGAGGGATTGAGAGAGGGACTGAGAGAAAGGGATTGAGAGAGAGGGACTGAGGGAGAGGGACTGCGGGAGCGGGACTGAGACAGCGAGTTTGAGAGAGGGATTGAGAGAGAGGGATTGAGAGAGCGAGATTGATAGAAAGGGACTGAGAGAGACGGAGTGAGAGAGAGGGATTGAGAGAGAGGGATTGAGGGAGAGAGACTGAAAGAGCGGGATTGCGAGAGAAGGATTGAGAGAGAGGGATTGAGAGAGAGGATTTGAGAGAGAGAGACTGAGAGAGAGGGACTGAGAGAGAGGGATTGAGAGAGAGGGATAGAGAGAGGGACTGAAAGAGTGGGACTGAGAGAGCGGGATTCAGAGAGAGGGATTGAGAGAGGGACTGAGAGAGAGGGATTGAGAGAGCGAGATTGATAGAAAGTGACTGAGAGAGAGGGAGTGAGAGAGTGAGATTGAGAGAGCGGGATTGAGGGAGAGACACTGAAAGAGCGGGATTGCGAGAGAAGGATTGAGAGAGAGGGATTGAGAGAGAGGAATTGAGAGAGAGAGAATGAGAGAGAGGGACTGAGAGAGAGGGATTGAGAGAGAGGGATTGAGAGTGAGGGACTGAGAGAGAGGCACTGAGAGAGAGGGACTGAGAGAGTGGGACTGAGCGAGTTGGTCTGAGAGAAAGGGATTGAAAGTCGGACTGAGAGAGAGGGATTTCGGGTGGGATTGAGAGAGAGAGAGGGGTTGAGAGAGAGGGATTGAGAGGGAGTGATTGAGAGGCAGGGATTGAGAGAGGGAGCGAGATAGAGGGACTGAGAGAGAGGGACTGAGAGAGAGGGACTGAGAGAGAGGGACTGAGCGAGTTGGTCTGAGAGAATGGGATTGAAAGTCGGACTGAGAGAGAGGGATTTCGGGAGGGATTGAGAGAGAGAGAGGGATTGAGAGAGAGGGATTGAGAGGGAGTGATTGAGAGACAGGGATTGACAGAGGGAGCGAGATTGAGGGACTGAGCGAGTTGGTCTGAGAGAAAGGGATTGAAAGTCGGACTGAGAGAGAGGGATTTCGGGAGGGATTGAGAGAGAGAGAGGGATTGAGAGAGAGGGAGTGAGAGAGAGGGATTGAGAGAGCGGCTGAGAGAGACGGAATGAGAGATTGGGATTGAGAGAGAGAGGTATTGAAAGAGACGGATTCATAGAGACTAGTTGATAGAGAGGGATTGAGAGAGAAGGAGTGAAAGAGTGGGACTGAGAGAGCGGGATTCAGAGAGAGGGATTGAGAGAGGGACTGAGAGAAAGGGATTGAGAGAGAGGGACTGAGGGAGAGGGACTGCGGGAGCGGGACAGAGACAGCGTGTTTGAGAGAGGGATTGAGAGAGAGGGATTGAGAGAGCGAGATTGATAGAAAGGGACTGAGAGAGACGGAGTGAGAGAGAGGGATTGAGAGAGAGGGATTGAGGGAGAGAGACTGAAAGAGCGGGATTGCGAGAGAAGGATTGAGAGAGAGGGATTGAGAGAGAGGATTTGAGAGAGAGAGACTGAGAGAGAGGGACTGAGAGAGAGGGATTGAGAGAGAGGGATAGAGAGAGGGACTGAAAGAGTGGGACTAAGAGAGCGGGATTCAGAGAGAGGGATTGAGAGAGGGACTGAGAGAGAGGGATTGAGAGAGCGAGATTGATAGAAAGTGACTGAGAGAGAGGGAGTGAGAGAGTGAGATTGAGAGAGCGGGATTGAGGGAGAGACACTGAAAGAGCGGGATTGCGAGAGAAGGATTGAGAGAGAGGGATTGAGAGAGAGGAATTGAGAGAGAGAGAATGAGAGAGAGGGACTGAGAGAGAGGGATTGAGAGAGAGGGATTGAGAGAGGGACTGAGAGAGAGGGCTGAGAGACAGGGTCTGAGAGAGAGGGACTCAGAGAATGGGATTCAGAGAGAGGGATTGAGAGAGAGTGACTGAGAGAGAAGGAATGAGATAGAGGGATTGGGAGAGATGGATTGAGAGAGAGGCCCTGAGAGAGCAGGATTGCGAGAGAGGGACTGCGAGAGAGGAATTGAGAGAGAGGAATTGAGAGAGAAGGACTCAGAGAGAAGGATTGGGAGAGAGAGATTGAGACAGAGGCCCTGAGAGAGCAGGATTGCGAGAGAGGGACTGCGAGAGAGGAATTGAGAAAGAGGAATTGAGAGAGAAGGACTGAGAGAGAGGGATTTCGGGAGGGATTGAGAGAGAGAGAGGGATTGAGAGAGAGGGATTGAGAGGGAGTGATTGAGAGACAGGGATTGACAGAGGGAGCGAGATAGAGGGACTGAGCGAGTTGGTCTGAGAGAAAGGGATTGAAAGTCGGACTGAGAGAGAGGGATTTCGGGAGGGATTGAGAGAGAGAGAGGGATTGAGAGAGAGGGAGTGAGAGAGAGGGATTGAGAGAGCGGCTGAGAGAGACGGAATGAGAGATTGGGATTGAGAGAGAGGGATTGAAAGAGACGGATTCATAGAGACGAGTTGATAGAGAGGGATTGAGAGAGAAGGAGTGAAAGAGTGGGACTGAGAGAGCGGGATTCAGAGAGAGGGATTGAGAGAGGGACTGAGAGAAAGGGATTGAGAGAGAGGGACTGAGGGAGAGGGACTGCGGGAGCGGGACTGAGACAGCGAGTTTGAGAGAGGGATTGAGAGAGAGGGATTGAGAGAGCGAGATTGATAGAAAGGGACTGAGAGAGACGGAGTGAGAGAGAGGGATTGAGAGAGAGGGATTGAGGGAGAGAGACTGAAAGAGCGGGATTGCGAGAGAAGGATTGAGAGAGAGGGATTGAGAGAGAGGATTTGAGAGAGAGAGACTGAGAGAGAGGGACTGAGAGAGAGGGATTGAGAGAGAGGGATAGAGAGAGGGACTGAAAGAGTGGGACTGAGAGAGCGGGATTCAGAGAGAGGGATTGAGAGAGCGAGATTGATAGAAAGGGACTGAGAGAGACGGAGTGAGAGAGAGGGATTGAGAGAGTGGGATTGAGGGAGAGAGCCTGAAAGAGCGGGATTGCGAGAGAAGGATTGAGAGAGAGGGATTGAGAGAGAGGAATTGAGAGAGAGACTGAGAGAGAGGGACTGAGAGAGAGGGATTGAGAGAGAGGGATAGAGAGAGGGACTGAAAGAGTGGGACTGAGAGAGCGGGATTCAGAGAGAGGGACTGCGAGAGAGGGACTGAGAGAGAGGGATTGAGAGAGCGAGATTGATAGAAAGGGACTGAGAGAGAGGGAGTGAGAGAGAGTGATTGAGAGAGAAGGATTGAGGGAGAGACACTGAAAGAGCGGGATTGCGAGAGAAGGATTGAGAGAGAGGGATTGAGAGAGAGGAATTGAGAGAGAGGGACTGAGAGAGAGGGACTGAGAGAGAGGGATTGAGAGAGAGGAATTGAGAGTGAGGGACTGAGATTGTGGGATTGAGATAGAGGGACTGAGAGAAGGGATTGAGAGAGAGGGATTGAGAGAGAGGAATTGAGAGTGAGGGACTGAGATAGTGGGATTGAGATAGAGGGACTGAGAGAAGGGATTGCGAGAGAGGGATTGAGAGAGAGGGATTGAGAGAGAGGAATTGAGAGAGAGGGACTGAGAGAGAGGGACTGAGGGAGCGGGACTGAGAGAGCGGGATTGAGAGAGAGGGATTGAGAGAGAGGGATTGAGACAGAGGGATTGATAGAGAGGAATTCAGAGAGAGGGGCTGAGAAAAATAGACTGAGAGAAATGGATTGAGAGAGAGGTACTGAGAGAGGGACTGAGAGAGAGGGACTGAGAGAGTGGGATTGAGAGAGAGGGACTGAGAGAGAGGGTCTGAGAGAGGGACTTAGAGAGAAACTGAGAGTGGGATTGAGAGAGAGGGATTGAGAGAGAGAGGGATTGAGAGAGGGGGATTGAGAGAGAGGGATTGAGAGAGAGGGACTGAGAGAGAGGCACTGAGAGAGAGGGACTGAGAGAGTGGGACTGAGCGAGTTGGTCTGAGAGAAAGGGATTGAAAGTCGGACTGAGAGAGAGGGATTTCGGGTGGGATTGAGAGAGAGAGAGGGGTTGAGAGAGAGGGATTGAGAGGGAGTGATTGAGAGGCAGGGATTGAGAGAGGGAGCGAGATAGAGGGACTGAGAGAGAGGGACTGAGAGAGAGGGACTGAGAGAGAGGGACTGAGCGAGTTGGTCTGAGAGAATGGGATTGAAAGTCGGACTGAGAGAGAGGGATTTCGGGAGGGATTGAGAGAGAGAGAGGGATTGAGAGAGAGGGATTGAGAGGGAGTGATTGAGAGACAGGGATTGACAGAGGGAGCGAGATTGAGGGACTGAGCGAGTTGGTCTGAGAGAAAGGGATTGAAAGTCGGACTGAGAGAGAGGGATTTCGGGAGGGATTGAGAGAGAGAGAGGGATTGAGAGAGAGGGAGTGAGAGAGAGGGATTGAGAGAGCGGCTGAGAGAGACGGAATGAGAGATTGGGATTGAGAGAGAGGGATTGAAAGAGACGGATTCATAGAGACTAGTTGATAGAGAGGGATTGAGAGAGAAGGAGTGAAAGAGTGGGACTGAGAGAGCGGGATTCAGAGAGAGGGATTGAGAGAGGGACTGAGAGAAAGGGATTGAGAGAGAGGGACTGAGGGAGAGGGACTGCGGGAGCGGGACAGAGACAGCGTGTTTGAGAGAGGGATTGAGAGAGAGGGATTGAGAGAGCGAGATTGATAGAAAGGGACTGAGAGAGACGGAGTGAGAGAGAGGGATTGAGAGAGAGGGATTGAGGGAGAGAGACTGAAAGAGCGGGATTGCGAGAGAAGGATTGAGAGAGAGGGATTGAGAGAGAGGATTTGAGAGAGAGAGACTGAGAGAGAGGGACTGAGAGAGAGGGATTGAGAGAGAGGGATAGAGAGAGGGACTGAAAGAGTGGGACTGAGAGAGCGGGATTCAGAGAGAGGGATTGAGAGAGGGACTGAGAGAGAGGGATTGAGAGAGCGAGATTGATAGAAAGTGACTGAGAGAGAGGGAGTGAGAGAGTGAGATTGAGAGAGCGGGATTGAGGGAGAGACACTGAAAGAGCGGGATTGCGAGAGAAGGATTGAGAGAGAGGGATTGAGAGAGAGGAATTGAGAGAGAGAGAATGAGAGAGAGGGACTGAGAGAGAGGGATTGAGAGAGAGGGATTGAGAGAGGGACTGAGAGAGAGGGCTGAGAGACAGGGACTGAGAGAGAGGGACTCAGAGAATGGGATTCAGAGAGAGGGATTGAGAGAGAGTGACTGAGAGAGAAGGAATGAGATAGAGGGATTGGGAGAGATGGATTGAGAGAGAGGCCCTGAGAGAGCAGGATTGCGAGAGAGGGACTGCGAGAGAGGAATTGAGAGAGAGGAATTGAGAGAGAAGGACTGAGAGAGAGGGATTGGGAGAGAGAGATTGAGACAGAGGCCCTGAGAGAGCAGGATTGCGAGAGAGGGACTGCGAGAGAGGAATTGAGAAAGAGGAATTGAGAGAGAAGGACTGAGAGAGAGGGATTTCGGGAGGGATTGAGAGAGAGAGAGGGATTGAGAGAGAGGGATTGAGAGGGAGTGATTGAGAGACAGGGATTGACAGAGGGAGCGAGATAGAGGGACTGAGCGAGTTGGTCTGAGAGAAAGGGATTGAAAGTCGGACTGAGAGAGAGGGATTTCGGGAGGGATTGAGAGAGAGAGAGGGATTGAGAGAGAGGGAGTGAGAGAGAGGGATTGAGAGAGCGGCTGAGAGAGACGGAATGAGAGATTGGGATTGAGAGAGAGGGATTGAAAGAGACGGATTCATAGAGACGAGTTGATAGAGAGGGATTGAGAGAGAAGGAGTGAAAGAGTGGGACTGAGAGAGCGGGATTCAGAGAGAGGGATTGAGAGAGGGACTGAGAGAAAGGGATTGAGAGAGAGGGACTGAGGGAGAGGGACTGCGGGAGCGGGACTGAGACAGCGAGTTTGAGAGAGGGATTGAGAGAGAGGGATTGAGAGAGCGAGATTGATAGAAAGGGACTGAGAGAGACGGAGTGAGAGAGAGGGATTGAGAGAGAGGGATTGAGGGAGAGAGACTGAAAGAGCGGGATTGCGAGAGAAGGATTGAGAGAGAGGGATTGAGAGAGAGGATTTGAGAGAGAGAGACTGAGAGAGAGGGACTGAGAGAGAGGGATTGAGAGAGAGGGATAGAGAGAGGGACTGAAAGAGTGGGACTGAGAGAGCGGGATTCAGAGAGAGGGATTGAGAGAGGGACTGAGAGAGAGGGATTGAGAGAGCGAGATTGATAGAAAGTGACTGAGAGAGAGGGAGTGAGAGAGTGAGATTGAGAGAGCGGGATTGAGGGAGAGACACTGAAAGAGCGGGATTGCGAGAGAAGGATTGAGAGAGAGGGATTGAGAGAGAGGAATTGAGAGAGAGAGAATGAGAGAGAGGGACTGAGAGAGAGGGATTGAGAGAGAGGGATTGAGAGTGAGGGACTGAGAGAGAGGCACTGAGAGAGAGGGACTGAGAGAGTGGGACTGAGCGAGTTGGTCTGAGAGAAAGGGATTGAAAGTCGGACTGAGAGAGAGGGATTTCGGGTGGGATTGAGAGAGAGAGAGGGGTTGAGAGAGAGGGATTGAGAGGGAGTGATTGAGAGGCAGGGATTGAGAGAGGGAGCGAGATAGAGGGACTGAGAGAGAGGGACTGAGAGAGAGGGACTGAGAGAGAGGGACTGAGCGAGTTGGTCTGAGAGAATGGGATTGAAAGTCGGACTGAGAGAGAGGGATTTCGGGAGGGATTGAGAGAGAGAGAGGGATTGAGAGAGAGGGATTGAGAGGGAGTGATTGAGAGACAGGGATTGACAGAGGGAGCGAGATTGAGGGACTGAGCGAGTTGGTCTGAGAGAAAGGGATTGAAAGTCGGACTGAGAGAGAGGGATTTCGGGAGGGATTGAGAGAGAGAGAGGGATTGAGAGAGAGGGAGTGAGAGAGAGGGATTGAGAGAGCGGCTGAGAGAGACGGAATGAGAGATTGGGATTGAGAGAGAGGGATTGAAAGAGACGGATTCATAGAGACTAGTTGATAGAGAGGGATTGAGAGAGAAGGAGTGAAAGAGTGGGACTGAGAGAGCGGGATTCAGAGAGAGGGATTGAGAGAGGGACTGAGAGAAAGGGATTGAGAGAGAGGGACTGAGGGAGAGGGACTGCGGGAGCGGGACAGAGACAGCGTGTTTGAGAGAGGGATTGAGAGAGAGGGATTGAGAGAGCGAGATTGATAGAAAGGGACTGAGAGAGACGGAGTGAGAGAGAGGGATTGAGAGAGAGGGATTGAGGGAGAGAGACTGAAAGAGCGGGATTGCGAGAGAAGGATTGAGAGAGAGGGATTGAGAGAGAGGATTTGAGAGAGAGAGACTGAGAGAGAGGGACTGAGAGAGAGGGATTGAGAGAGAGGGATAGAGAGAGGGACTGAAAGAGTGGGACTGAGAGAGCGGGATTCAGAGAGAGGGATTGAGAGAGGGACTGAGAGAGAGGGATTGAGAGAGCGAGATTGATAGAAAGTGACTGAGAGAGAGGGAGTGAGAGAGTGAGATTGAGAGAGCGGGATTGAGGGAGAGACACTGAAAGAGCGGGATTGCGAGAGAAGGATTGAGAGAGAGGGATTGAGAGAGAGGAATTGAGAGAGAGAGAATGAGAGAGAGGGACTGAGAGAGAGGGATTGAGAGAGAGGGATTGAGAGAGGGACTGAGAGAGAGGGCTGAGAGACAGGGACTGAGAGAGAGGGACTCAGAGAATGGGATTCAGAGAGAGGGATTGAGAGAGAGTGACTGAGAGAGAAGGAATGAGATAGAGGGATTGGGAGAGATGGATTGAGAGAGAGGCCCTGAGAGAGCAGGATTGCGAGAGAGGGACTGCGAGAGAGGAATTGAGAGAGAGGAATTGAGAGAGAAGGACTCAGAGAGAAGGATTGGGAGAGAGAGATTGAGACAGAGGCCCTGAGAGAGCAGGATTGCGAGAGAGGGACTGCGAGAGAGGAATTGAGAAAGAGGAATTGAGAGAGAAGGACTGAGAGAGAGGGATTTCGGGAGGGATTGAGAGAGAGAGAGGGATTGAGAGAGAGGGATTGAGAGGGAGTGATTGAGAGACAGGGATTGACAGAGGGAGCGAGATAGAGGGACTGAGCGAGTTGGTCTGAGAGAAAGGGATTGAAAGTCGGACTGAGAGAGAGGGATTTCGGGAGGGATTGAGAGAGAGAGAGGGATTGAGAGAGAGGGAGTGAGAGAGAGGGATTGAGAGAGCGGCTGAGAGAGACGGAATGAGAGATTGGGATTGAGAGAGAGGGATTGAAAGAGACGGATTCATAGAGACGAGTTGATAGAGAGGGATTGAGAGAGAAGGAGTGAAAGAGTGGGACTGAGAGAGCGGGATTCAGAGAGAGGGATTGAGAGAGGGACTGAGAGAAAGGGATTGAGAGAGAGGGACTGAGGGAGAGGGACTGCGGGAGCGGGACTGAGACAGCGAGTTTGAGAGAGGGATTGAGAGAGAGGGATTGAGAGAGCGAGATTGATAGAAAGGGACTGAGAGAGACGGAGTGAGAGAGAGGGATTGAGAGAGAGGGATTGAGGGAGAGAGACTGAAAGAGCGGGATTGCGAGAGAAGGATTGAGAGAGAGGGATTGAGAGAGAGGATTTGAGAGAGAGAGACTGAGAGAGAGGGACTGAGAGAGAGGGATTGAGAGAGAGGGATAGAGAGAGGGACTGAAAGAGTGGGACTGAGAGAGCGGGATTCAGAGAGAGGGATTGAGAGAGGGACTGAGAGAGAGGGATTGAGAGAGCGAGATTGATAGAAAGTGACTGAGAGAGAGGGAGTGAGAGAGTGAGATTGAGAGAGCGGGATTGAGGGAGAGACACTGAAAGAGCGGGATTGCGAGAGAAGGATTGAGAGAGAGGGATTGAGAGAGAGGAATTGAGAGAGAGAGAATGAGAGAGAGGGACTGAGAGAGAGGGATTGAGAGAGAGGGATTGAGAGAGGGACTGAGAGAGAGGGCTGAGAGACAGGGACTGAGAGAGAGGGACTCAGAGAATGTGATTCAGAGAGAGGGATTGAGAGAGAGTGACTGAGAGAGAAGGAATGAGATAGAGGGATTGGGAGAGATGGATTGAGAGAGAGGCCCTGAGAGAGCAGGATTGCGAGAGAGGGACTGCGAGAGAGGAATTGAGAGAGAGGAATTGAGAGAGAAGGACTGAGAGAGAGGGATTGGGAGAGAGAGATTGAGACAGAGGCCCTGAGAGAGCAGGATTGCGAGAGAGGGACTGCGAGAGAGGAATTGAGAAAGAGGAATTGAGAGAGAAGGACTGAGAGAGAGGGATTTCGGGAGGGATTGAGAGAGAGAGAGGGATTGAGAGAGAGGGATTGAGAGGGAGTGATTGAGAGACAGGGATTGACAGAGGGAGCGAGATAGAGGGACTGAGCGAGTTGGTCTGAGAGAAAGGGATTGAAAGTCGGACTGAGAGAGAGGGATTTCGGGAGGGATTGAGAGAGAGAGAGGGATTGAGAGAGAGGGAGTGAGAGAGAGGGATTGAGAGAGCGGCTGAGAGAGACGGAATGAGAGATTGGGATTGAGAGAGAGGGATTGAAAGAGACGGATTCATAGAGACGAGTTGATAGAGAGGGATTGAGAGAGAAGGAGTGAAAGAGTGGGACTGAGAGAGCGGGATTCAGAGAGAGGGATTGAGAGAGGGACTGAGAGAAAGGGATTGAGAGAGAGGGACTGAGGGAGAGGGACTGCGGGAGCGGGACTGAGACAGCGAGTTTGAGAGAGGGATTGAGAGAGAGGGATTGAGAGAGCGAGATTGATAGAAAGGGACTGAGAGAGACGGAGTGAGAGAGAGGGATTGAGAGAGAGGGATTGAGGGAGAGAGACTGAAAGAGCGGGATTGCGAGAGAAGGATTGAGAGAGAGGGATTGAGAGAGAGGATTTGAGAGAGAGAGAGACTGAGAGAGAGGGACTGAGAGAGAGGGATTGAGAGAGAGGGATAGAGAGAGGGACTGAAAGAGTGGGACTGAGAGAGCGGGATTCAGAGAGAGGGATTGAGAGAGGGACTGAGAGAGAGGGATTGAGAGAGCGAGATTGATAGAAAGTGACTGAGAGAGAGGGAGTGAGAGAGTGAGATTGAGAGAGCGGGATTGAGGGAGAGACACTGAAAGAGCGGGATTGCGAGAGAAGGATTGAGAGAGAGGGATTGAGAGAGAGGAATTGAGAGAGAGAGAATGAGAGAGAGGGACTGAGAGAGAGGGATTGAGAGAGAGGGATTGAGAGAGGGACTGAGAGAGAGGGCTGAGAGACAGGGACTGAGAGAGAGGGACTCAGAGAATGGGATACAGAGAGAGTGATTGAGAGAGAGTGACTGAGAGAGAAGGAATGAGATAGAGGGATTGGGAGAGATGGATTGAGAGAGAGGCCCTGAGAGAGCAGGATTGCGAGAGAGGGACTGCGAGAGAGGAATTGAGAGAGAAGGACTGAGAGAGAGGGATTGGGAGAGAGAGATTGAGGCAGAGGCCCTGAGAGAGCAGGATTGCGAGAGAGGGACTGCGAGAGAGGAATTGAGAGAGAGGAATTGAGAGAGAAGTACTCAGAGAGAGGGATTGAGAGAGAGGGATTGACAGAGAGAGATTGAGAGAGCGATTGATCGATTGGGATTGTGAGAGAGGAATTGAAAGAGAGGGATTCATAGAGACGGATTGATAGAGAGGGATTGAGAGAGAGGGACTAGGAGAGTGGGACTGAGGGAGCGGATTTGAGAGAGAGGGATTGAGAGAGAGGGACTGAGAGAGCGGGATTGCGAGATAGGGATTGAGAGAGAGGGATTGAGAGAGAGGAATTGAGAGTGAGGGACTGAGATAGTGGGATTGAGATAGAGGGACTGAGCGAAGGGATTGCGAGAGAGGGATTGAGAGAGAGGGATTGAGAGAGAGGAATTGAGAGAGAGGGACTGTGAGTGAGGGACTGAGGGAGCGGGACTGAGAGAGCGGGATTGAGAGAGAGGGATTGAGAGAGAGGGATTGAGAGAGAGGGATTGATAGAGAGGAATTCAGAGAGAGGGGCTGAGAAAAATAGACTGAGAGAAATGGATTGAGAGAGAGGGACTGAGAGAGGGACTCAGAGAGAGGGACTGAGAGAGTGGGATTGAGAGAGAGGGACTGAGAGAGAGGGTCTGAGAGAGGGACTTAGAGAGAAACTGAGAGAGTGGGATTGAGAGAGAGGGATTGAGAGAGAGAGGGATTGAGAGAGGGGGTTTGAGAGAGGGATTGAGAGAGAGGGACTGAGAGAGAGGCACTGAGATAGAGGGACTGAGAGTGTGGGACTGAGCGAGTTGGTCTGAGAGAAAGGGATTGAAAGTCGGACTGAGAGAGAGGGATTTCGGGAGGGATTGAGAGAGAGAGAGGGGTTGAGAGAGAGGGATTGAGAGGGAGTGATTGAGAGGCAGGGATTGAGAGAGGGAGCGAGATAGAGGGACTGAGAGAGAGGGACTGAGAGAGAGGGACTGAGAGAGAGGGACTGAGCGAGTTGGTCTGAGAGAAAGGGATTGAAAGTCGGACTGAGAGAGAGGGATTTAGGGAGGGATAGAGAGAGAGAGGGATTGAGAGAGAGGGATTGAGAGGGAGTGATTGAGAGACAGGGATTGACAGAGGGAGCGAGATAGAGGGACTGAGAGAGAGGGACTGAGAGAGAGGGACTGAGAGAGAGGGACTGTGAGAGAGGGACTGAGAGTGGCACTGAGAGAGCGGGATAGAGAGAGAGGGATTGAGAGAGAGGGATTGAGAGAGAGCAATTGAGTTCGAGTGGGATTGTGAGTGAGGGATTGAGAGGGAGATTGAAAGAGAGAAAGCCAGTGAGAGAGAAAGACACAGAGAATGACACAGAGAGAAACAGAGAGAGAGACAACATGAAGAGAGAGGGAGATTGAGAGAGAGAGAGATTGAGAGGGAAGGAATTTGAGAGAGAATACATTTGAGAGAGAGAGAGAGAGATTGAGAGAGAAACGCACGAGGGAGAAAAACAGAGAGAGAGAGAGAGAGATAGAGAGATAGAGAGAGAGAGAGAGAGAGATTGAGTCAGCAGGAGGGAGAAAGACAGAGAAAGACAATAAAGATGTGTTACTCACTATCCCAAACGGTCTGCGCTCCATCGTTGCCTCTAACACTTTACCTCCATCAGCTCGTCCATGGGGAAAAGATCCTGGAGAGGGAGATTGGGGTGGGAATTGGAGAAAAGGGTCAGGACTGGGGCAGAGAGAGGGGGATTCAGACTGGACTCTCTCTCACACACACACTGTAATCAGCTTCCAATTCACCTGGGCACAGAGACACAGAGACTGAGACACAGAAACTCACCTTCACAAACCAGCCGCATGGAAAGAAAGAATGGAGGCTGATGTTGTCTTAATATATCCCAGAACCTGTCACTCAAAACAGACAGTCCACCCAAAATTCAGCTTCCTCTACCTGGATACTCCTTCCCTAGTATGGGAAAGTCCAAGGTTCGTCTGTGTAAACAGGAAATGGGGGAGAGAGGGATATTCCAGTCATATCCCAAATGGACCATTCCAGACAGAAACCTGTTTGTCTGTCTGTCTGTCTCTCTCTCTCCCTCCCCAAAAACATCACTAGCAGTGCAGCAAAACTGCTGTAATTTAAAACCCGGAGGGTCCGGTTTGGATAATGTCCAGTTGACGCAAATTGTATTAAATGTCTTTCACTCTCCACCTCCAGTTTTCAGAAAGTTCAGAAAATGACTGAAAATGTCTCACTGCAGTTACCTTTAAATTCTGGCAAAGAGTTTTTGCTGCAGAGGCCGGTTTGACTGCAGTATAAACAGGCAGTTTTTATTCGGATTTTCAATTCTACTGTGTGACAAAGCCTGAAACCAGAACGAAAAGTTCTCTTGGTTAATGATGCAGCCAAGAGAACTTTTACAATTGGTGACATTTCAGAAAACATGTTCTGACACATATTTACAGTTATATTTGCCAGTGATTGTTTGTACTTTATTTGATGCTGCTGTATTTATGCACTACCCTGCAATTATTAGGGGGAAAAAACGTTCTTAACATTTGCAACTTTAATGCTGCAAGGCCTTACAAGCTGCAAAATGGCCATGTACCACAAACATCTTCCACTTTTCACATCTAGAATAGATACCAGCGTAGAAATAGAGGTGAAAGACAGAGAGATGTCATAACGTTAGCGATGAAGCACCCAACACAACTTATTCAGAGTTTTTATTTGAAAATGTTTGTCTGAGTTTTATTTGATGCCTTATTTGATTTGTCTTATTTATGCATTACCTTTAATCGCAAAAATAATTTTCCAATCATGAATGAGTGTGATGTTACAAGTGTTAACATAGTTGGAAAACAGCCATTTAAAAAACATTGTATTGAAATTCTTTGATGAAGCATTCACATTTACAGAACGTAAATTCCTTCGAATTGAAAAAACTTTCAAACTCAGTAACACAGGATCTCCCTGTCTCACTGCAGTTACAGACCCCCCTCACCATCTCCATCTGCTGGTGTCCGTGTCTCACTGCAGTTACTGCTCCCTCTCACCATCTCCATCTGCTGGTGCCCCCATCTCAATGCAGTTAATGACCCCCCTTCACCATCGCCATCTGCTGGTGTCACTGCTCACTGCACTTCCTGCCCCCTCTCAAAATCACCATCTGCTGGTGTCCTTGTCGCACAGCAGTTACTGCCCCCTCTCACCATCTCCATCTGCTGGTGTCCCTGTCTCACTGTAGTTACTGCCCCCTCTCACCTTAGGCATTTACTGGTGTCCTTGTCTCACTGCAGTTACTGACCCCACCCTCACCATCACCATTTACTGGTGCCCCTGTCTCACTGCAGTTAATGTCCCCCATCTCACCATCTCCATCTGCTGGTGTCCCTGTCTCACTGCAGTTACTGCCCCCCGCTTCACCATCACCATCTACTTGTGTTCCTGTCTCAAAACAAGAACAAAGAACAAAGAACAGTATAGCACAGGAACAAGCCATTCGGCCTTCCAAGCCTGCGCCGATCTTGATGCCTGCATAATCTAAAACCTTCTGCACTTCTCGGGACCGTCTCCTTCTATTACCATCCTTTTCATGTATTTGCCAAGATGCCTCTTAAACATCGCTATCATACCTGCTTCCACCACCTGCCCCGGCAGCAAGTTCCAGGCACTCACCACCCTCTTTGTTAAGACCTTGCCTCGTACATCCGCTGTAAACTTTGCTCCTCGCACCTTAAATCTATGCCCGCTAGTAACTGGCTCTTCCACGCAGGGAAAAAGCTTCTGACTGTCCACTCTGTCCATGCCACTCATAACTTTGTAAACCCCTATCATGTCGCCCCTCCACCTCCGTCGTTCCAGTGAAAGCAATCCGAGTTTTTCCAGCCTCTCCTCACAGCTAATGCCCTCCCGAAAAGGCGACATCCTGGTAAACCTCTTCTGTACCCTCTCCAAAGCCTCTACGTCCTTCCGGTAGTGTGGCGACCAGAATTGCACACAATATTCGAAGTGCGGCCTAACTAAATTTCTACACAGCTGCAGCATGACTTGCCATTTTATATA
Organism: Heterodontus francisci; assembly: GCF_036365525.1. Taxonomy (NCBI): domain Eukaryota; kingdom Metazoa; phylum Chordata; class Chondrichthyes; order Heterodontiformes; family Heterodontidae; genus Heterodontus; species Heterodontus francisci. The sequence goes on along the minus strand of NW_027141742.1, from coordinate 1,164,606 downwards.
CTCTATGCACCGACCGATGAAGGCAAGCATGCCGTATGCCTTCGTGACTACATTATCCACCTGCGTTGCCACTTTCTGTGACCTGTGGAACTGTACGCCCAGATCTCTCTGCCTGTCAATACTCCTAAGGGTTCTGCCATTTACTGTATACTTCCCACCTGCATTACACCTTCCAAAATGCGTTACCTCACATTTGTCCGGATTAAACTCCTTCTGCCATTTCTCTGCCCGTCTGCAACCGATCTAGATCCTGCTGTGTCCTCTGACAATCCTCTTCATTATCCGTAACTCCACCAACCTTTGTGTTGTCCGCAAACTTACTGATCAGACCAGCTACATTTTCCTCCAAATCATTTAGATATACTGCAAACAGCAAAGCTCCCAGCACTGATCCCTGTGGAACAACACTAGACGCATCCCTCCATTCATAAAAGCACCCTTCCACTGCTACACTCTGTCGTCTATGACTGATCCAGTTCTGTATCCATCTTGCCAGCTCACCTCTGATCCCGTGTAATGTCACATTTTGTACCATGTCTGCCATGAGGGAACTTGTCAAAGGCTTTACTGAAGTCCATATAGATAACATCCACTACCCTTCCTTCATCAATCATCTTTGTCACTTCCTCAAAAAACTCAATCAAATTAGTGAATCACGATCACCCCTTCACAAAACCATGCTGCCTCTCGCTGATAAGTTCCTTTGTTTCTAAATGGGAGTAAATCCTGCCCCGAATATAATCCTCTCCAATAATGTCCCTACCACTCTCGGAAGGCTCGCCGGTCTATAATTTCCTGGATTATTCTTGCTACCCTTCTTAAGCAAAGGAACAACATTGGTCATTCTCCAGTCCTCTGGGACCTCACCTGTAGCCAATGAGGATGCAAAGATTTCTGTCAAGGCCCCAGCAATTTCTTCCCTTGCCTCCGTCAGTATTCTGGTGTGGATCCCATCAGGCCCTGGGGACTTATCTACGTTAATGTTTTGCAAGACACCCAACACCTCCTCCTTTTTGATAATGAGATGACTGAGACTATAGACACTCCCATCCAGAGTCTTATCATCCACCAAGTCCTTCTCTTTGGTCAATACTGATGCAAAGTACTCATTTAGTGCCTCGCCCATTTCCTCTGGCTCCACATATAGATTCCCTTCTCTGTCCTTGAGTAGGCCAACCATTTCCCAAGCGGTTAATGTCCCCCATCTCCAACAGCTTGTGTCCCTGTCTCACTGCAGTTACTGACCACCCCTCCCCCCTCACCATCGCCATTTACTGGTGTCCCTGACTCACTGCAGTTACTGCCCCGCTCACCATCTCCATCTGCTGGTGTCCCTAACACAATGCAGTTACTATCACCTCACACCACCTCATAATCGCCATGATTTGCATCTTTGTCCACACGCTGCCTTCGTTGACAACGCAACCACTAGGTGGCACTGTACTGGTGCTTTTGTTTATTCAATCATGGGATGTGGGCGACGCTGGCCAGGCCCGCATTTATTGCCCATCCCTAATTTATTTATTTATTTTTTTATTTATTTAGAGATACAGCACTGAAACAGGCTCTTCCGCCCACCGAGTCTGTGCCGACCATCAACCAACCATTTATACTAATCCTACACACTAATCCCATATTCCTACCATATCGTCACCTGTTCCTATATTCCACGACCTATACTAGGGGCAATTTATAATGGCTAATTTACCGATCAACCTGCAAGTCTTTGGTGGTGGGAGAAAACCGGAGCAGCCAACGAAAACCCACGCAGGCACAGGGAGAACTTGCAAACTCCGCACAGACAGTACCCAGAATTGAACCCAGGTCGCTGGAACTGTGAGGCTGCGGTGCTACGGTGCTAACCACTGCGCCACTGTGCAGCCCATCAACCGCCCATTTATGCTAATCCTGCACACTAATCCCATATTCCTACCACATCCTCACCTGTCCCTATATTCCCCTACCACCGATCTATACTGGAGGCAGTTTATAATGGCCAATTTACCTAACAACCTGCAAGTCTTTGGCCTTGTAAAGGTTGTGGTGACATGCGCAAATGCAGCCTGTTCCAATTGAACGTCAAGGTCTGCCACGTTCAGGCAGCTGCGAGGACTAAAGATCGCGCCAGTCAAATAATCACAAAGGCGGGTGGTGAAGCGGGCCGGGGTCGGAATTGGATTTAGTTCCATTGTTTGAATCCCTTCAGCTCTTTCTCTGATTTCACTAAGTTAGCAATGAGATTGAGAGGGTATTTCACCGCCTTCTTCAGCTCCTGTCTGAATTTAGTCTGGGTCACAGTGTAAATACATGTGTTGATGCAGGAACTGAGAAGCTGCAGCATCTTTGAAGTTTGTTCTGTGATATAGAGAGGGTCAGTGTAGGACGAATAATACTGAATATTTGCAATTCGCCTATAGATGTTAAACACAACCACTGTCATCCATAACAGTATAAAACTGCCAGATATACTGAAGAGTAAAATAATTGATTTTCTGCGATTCTCCATCTCTGGGTCCTTGTGATTGTCTGCATTGCTGTGGCGCCGGAATCCCTTGCGGACTTTACTGGAGAATAAAATACGTCTGACAGTCAAAACATTGAGCAGCAAAATCAGAAAGACCGGGACACAAGGGGTTGAAATGCGGTCAAACAATTCAAATGCCCCCCATATGGGGGAAGTATAGAAGCTCAGTTTAGGAACACAACCCTTGGGAACATTATCAATAATGTACTTTAGTTCCAGTGTAAAGTACCAGGGGAGAGACTCTACACAGCCCAGCACACTCACTGTTCCTACAACCACGGCCGCTGTTTTCTCGCTGCAATATTTTGTTTTCAGCTTCTCACAACAAATGGCCACAAATCGATCAAAGGTGAAAGCGACTGTGAGCCAGACAGAAACAACTGTGGATGCAGAAAGCAGAACGTGAATGAGAGAACACACAGGAGTAATTTTCAGAAATGAATATGGGAAATAAAAAGAAACAATCCATCTCAATGTGGGATCAGTGATAACGACTAGGAGATCAGACACTGCCATTCCCACCAGGTAGACACTGATACATTTGGAGAGACCGCACTTTCCTCGGGACAGGATCACAATCGCCACCAAGTTAACTGGAAGAGAGAGAAAAGGAAGCAGAGAAATTACTGATCAGACCTGGAGACAAAGCAACAGTTTGGCAGGATCCGGGCTGAAATTTCCAGCTTTGTTGCTGCATCAAGCAGTGAAAACTGATTCATTGACCTGGGCAGTGCTTTGTCACAGTGAAATGTTTGAAAACACAATTATTAATAATGAATTGGAAATTGATACTGAAAGTGAATAAAGTCAGCACCGGATCTACTTGAAGTACTGAGTGAGGATGCAGTGTCAGTGGGGAAATGAGCAAGGGGTTTGATAGAGATGGAATCCAATGGGTTAATTGGGAATTTGTCTCCAGACTGTTGTTTGGGAAGGTTTGTTGAGAGCGGGATGTGTAGCTGGTTTGTTGCTCTGGGTTCGGAGAACCGACAGGGCCTGTTACCAAATGGGAATAGGCTGACAACATCAGTGCTGAGTTTGAGTATCAGCCATGATCTTGAATGGTGGAGCAGGCTCGAAGGGCTGAATGGCCTCTTCCTGCTCCTATGTTTCTTTATTCCTATCAGGTTGGACGAGGCAGCTGGAGGTGGAGCCAGTGAGTGAGATTGTGAGGGAGAGAAGGAAAAGGACACGTTGGAGCTGGAGGGGAGACTGGAGCAGATGGTTTGGGAAAGTGGATAATCTGAAGTAATGGATGAGGCGACTGAAGATTCAATACAGTGAGAGGAGAGGCTGAGATTCACAGGGAGAGACTGCAGCAGAGTGTTAGAGGAAATCTAATCCATAGATCCCAGTAATGCCAATCAATTCATACATTCAAACAATAATCCCTGTGGTTATTGGTGTTGGAGAACAGTTCATTGTTTATACATATAGTCAATATATTTAGCTAGTACAGGCAATTAAATATACATTTAAATATATTTCTGATATCAAACTCGCTCATTTTGAATTCAAAAGTCACAGATATTTTAAAGTGCAGTATTTAAATAATGAATTACCATCAGTGAACAACTGATTCTATTCTGTTTATTCAGTCACTAAGTAAGGAATAGGAACTTTCTGCAACACAAAATGAGAACCTGACAGAAATCAACACAGAGGATCAAGTCCAACAGGAAAATGATGACAATCTGACAACAGACAACTTCAACTCCCAGTTTCTCTCACTAATTGTTCTGGGCATTACAGCACTTTATGATAGTGAATTATTCACACTGCTGCTTCTTTCTCTTTCTATTTGCTTCTGCGTATCTCTTTCCCTCAGTTTCGTTCTCCATGCTCCCTTTCTCATTCCCTGTCTCTCTGGAGTACTCGCACACTGCAAACTGTTACTTAATGCTACTTTTCACACATGATTTATTCCTAACATTCTGCGCCTGTGTTCTGTTCACCAGCACCAGGTTCAATAATTCTATTCTCCGAGTCAGTTTGTTCGATGGTGAAAACTCTGTGAATAATTTAGTATATCTACAGAAAACCCAATTCTCCAACTACACTCTTCACTTCATGCATGGAAGAAACAGGATCGAAAGCTTCTTCCAGTCAAACCTCACATTCATTGACATTCCGTCTCCTGGAATTATAAAGTAATCTGTTAGAATGTGGGATTGTTTAATTAATAAAACACAAACATCAGCACTGCAGCTGACAGTCAACAGATAAATGGAAATACTCTTGATTCCAATTGATAGAGTGTAAACCAATACTTTCTTTTTTACAGTGCAGTCAAGTGACAGTAAAGGCTCCACGGTGAAGCAGAGAAGGAGATGTGAAAGTGTCAGCTGCAAACTCAGTTCAGTACCAAGACCTCTGAAGCAGCGTCAGACACACACAGAATGAAATAATATTTTTTAACATTGATAACCAATAAATGCATTGAAATCCCAGTTAAAGTGAGCCATGTTATTGGGGAGGGAGGACATCGTCCTGTCCGCTTGTAACATTGAGACCTTGAGATGTCCCATTATCACATAAAAAAATCATAAGTATATTACAGGAACGGTTAGATTCACATCATGAAACTGTTAAAAGCTCCTTATGGTCTGATTCTTGATCCCAGTCGAGACATCTCATTCTAATACATTCAATACACAGAATAATCCAGTAACAATGTCACGGTTAGTTAAAACAATACCATTAAAGACATAATACAACTCCTGTAAGACTGTAAGAGTACACAATGAGGAGATTCCACCAGTAAATTGCTGGAAAGGAACAGGTGGCTGTGTAACACACACAGAGGGAAAGAATACCGAGTACAGCAGCACAGTTAACATCGATTGAATTAGAATTAGAAGAGAACATTACAGCGCAGTACAGGCCCTTCGGCCCTCGATGTTGCGCCGACCTGTGAAACCATCTGACCTACACTATTCCATTTTCATCCATATGTCTATCCAATGACCACTTAAATGCCCTTAAAGTTGGCGAATCTACCACTGCTGCAGGCAGGGCGTTCCACACCCTTACTACTCTCTGAGTAAAGAAACTACCTCTCACATCTGTCCGATATCTATCACCCCTCAACTTGAAGCTATGTCCCGTCGTGTTTGCCATCACCATCCGAGGAAAAAGACGCTCACTATCCACCCTATCTAACCCTCTGATTATCTTATATGTCTCTATTAAGTCACCTCTCCTCCTCCTTCTCTCCAACGAAAACAACCTCAAGTCCCTCAGCCTTTCCTCGTAAGACCTTCCCTCCATACCAGGCAACATCCTAGTAAATCTCCTCTGCACCCTTTCCATAGCTTCCACATCCTTCCGATAATGCGGTGACCAGAACTGCACGCAATACTCCAGGTGCGGTCGCACCAGAGTTTTGTACAGCTGCAGCATGACCTCATGGCTCCGAAACTCAATCCCCCTACTAATAAAAGCTAACACACCATATGCTTTCTTAACAGCCCTATTAACCTGGGTAACAACCTACAGGGATTTATGCACATGGACACCAAGATCTCTCTGTTCATCTACACTACCAAGAATCTTCCCATTAGCCCAATACTCTGCATTCCTGTTACTCCTTCCAAAGTGAATCACCTCACACTTTTCCGCATTAAACTCCATTTGCCATCTCTCAGCCCAGCTCTGCAGCCTATCTATGTCCCTCTGTACCCTACAACATCCTTCGGCAGTATCCACAACTCCACCGACCTTAGTGTCATCTGAAAATTTACTAACCCACCCTTCTACACCCTCTTCCAGGTCATTTATAAAAATGACAAACAGCAGTGGCCCCAAAACAGATCCTTGCGGTACACCACTAGTAACTAAACTCCAGGATGAACATTTGCCATCAACCACCACCTTCTGTCTTCCTTCAGCTAGCCAATTTCTGATCCAAAGCTCTAAATCACCTTCAACCCCATACTTCCGTATTTTCTGCAATAGCCTACCGTGGGGAACCTTATCAAACGTTTTACTGAAATCCATATACACCACATCCACTGCTTTACCCTCATCCACCTGTTTAGTCACCTTCTCGAAAAACTCAATAAGGTTTGTGATGCACGACCTGCCCGTCACAAAGCCGTGCTGACTATCTCTAATGAACTTATTCTTTTCAAGATGATTATAAATCCTGTCCCTTATTACCTTTTCCAACATTTTACCCGCAACCGAAGTAAGGCTCACAGGTCTATAATTACCTGGGCTGTCTCTACTCCCCTTCTTGAACAAGGGGACAACATTTGCTATCCTCCAGTCCTCCGGCACTACTCCAGTCAACAATGACGACATAAAGATCAAGGACAAAGGCTCTGCAATCTCCTCCCTAGCTTCCCAGAGAATCCTAGGATAAATCCCATCTGGCCCAGGGGACTTATCTATTTTCACACTTTCCAAAATTGTTAACACATCCTCCTTGTGAGCCTCAATCCCATCTAGCCAAGTTGCCTGAATCTCAGTATTCTCCTCAACAACATTTTCTTTCTCTACTGTAAATACTGACGCAAAATATTCATTTAACACTTCCCCTATCTCCTCTGATTCCACACACAACTTCCCACTACTATCCTTGATTGGCCCTAATTTAACTCTAGTCATTCTTTTATTCTTGATATACCGAGAGAAAGCCTGAGGGTTTTACCTGATCCTATCCGCCAATGACTTCTCGTGTCCTCTCCTTGCTCTTCTTAGCTCTCCCTTTAGATCCTTCCTGGCTAGCTTGTAACTCTCAAGCGCCCTAACTGAGCCTTCACTTCTCATCCTAACATAAGCCTTCTTCTTCCTTTTGAGAAGCGCTTCAACATCTTTAGTAACCCACGGCTCCCTCGCTCGACAACTTCCTCCCTGCCTCACAGGTACATACTTATCAAGGACACACAGTAGCTGCTCATTGAATAAGCTCCACATTTCGATTGTTCCCATTCCCTGCAGTTTCCTTCCCCATCCTACGTATCCTAAATCTTGCCTAATCGCATCATAATTCCCTTTCCCCCAGCTATAATTTTTGCCCTGCGGTATATACCTGTCCCTGCCCATCGCTAAGGTAAACCTAACCGAATTGTGATCACTATCACCAAAGTGCTCACCTACATCTAAATCTAACACCTGGCCGGGTTCATTTCCCAGTACCAAATCCAATATGGCATCGCCCCTGGTTGGCCTGTCTACATATTGTGACAGAAAACCCTCCTGCACACACTGCACAAAAACTGACCCATCTAAAGTACTCGAACTATAGTATTTCCAGTCGATATTTGGAAAGTTAAAGTCCCCCATAAAAACTACCCTGTTACTCTCGCCCCTGTCGAGAATCATCTTCGCTATCCTTTCCTCTACATCTCTGGAACTATTCGGAGGTCTATAAAAGACTCCCAACAGGGTAACCTCACCTCTCCTGTTTCTAACCTCGGCCCATACTACCTCAGTAGACGAGTCCTCAAACGTCCTTTCTGTCGCTGTAATGCTCTCCTTGATTAACAATGCCACACACCCACCCCCTCTCTTTTACCATCTTCTCTGTTCTTACTGAAACATCTAAATCCCGGAACCTGCAACATCCATTCCTGCCCCTGCTCTACCCTTGTCTCCGAAATGGCCACGACATCGAGATCCCAGGTACCAACCCATGCTGAAAGCTCACCCACCTTATTCCGGATGCTCCTGGCGTTGAAGTAGACACACTTTAAAACAGGTTCTTGCTTGCCAGTGCCCTCTTGCATCCTTGTAACCATATCCCTGACCTCACTACTCTCAACATCCTGTACACTGGCACTACAATTTAGGTTCCCATTCCCCTGCTGAATTAGTTTAACCCCCCTCCCCCCAAAGAGCACTAGCAAATCTCCCCCCCAGGATATTGGTACCCCTCTGGTTCAGGTGAAGACCATCCTGTTTGTAGATGTCCCACCTCCCCCAGAAAGAGCCCCAATTATCCAGGAAACCAAAAACCTCCCTTCTGCACCATCCCTGCAGCCACGTGTTCAACTCCTCTCTCTCCCTATTCCTCGCTTCGCTATTACGTGGCACGGGTAACAACCCAGAGATTACAACTCTGTTTGTTCTCACTCTAAGCATCCACCCTAGCTTCCTTAATTTCTGTCTTAAATCCCCATCTCTCTTCCTACCTATGTCGTTGGTGCCTATGTGGACCACGACTTGGGGCTGCTCCCCCTCCCCCCTATGGAACCCAAAAACACGATCCGAAACATCACGAACCCTGGCACCTTGGAGGCAACCCACCAACCGTGAGTCTCTCTCGTTCCCACAGAACCTCCTATCTGTTCCCCTAACTATGGAGTCCCCAATGACTAATGCTCTGCTCCTCTTCCCCCTTCCCTTCTGAGCAACAGGGACAGACTCTGTGCCAGAGACCTGTACCCCATTGCTTACCCCTGGTAAGTCGTCTCCCGCAACAGTATCCAAAACGGTATACCTGTTGTTGAGGGAAACGGCCACAGGGGATCCCTGCACTGCCTGCTGGTTCCCTCTCCTTCCCCAGACGGTAACCCACCTACCTACTTCTTTTACCTGAGGTGTGACTACCTCCCCATAACTCCTCTCAATAACCTCCTCCGCCTCCCGAATGATCTGAAGTTCATCCAGCTCCAGCTCCAGTTCCCTAACGCGGTTCCCGAGGAGCTGGAGTTGGGTGCACTTCCCACATATGCAGTCAGCAGGGACACTCTTGGCGATCCTTACCTCCCACATTCTGCAGGGGGAACATACAAGTGCCTTAACCTCCATTCCCACTATTCTAAATTCCCAACAAATCTACTGAAAAACCAAAAACAAAAAGTCAAAACTTGTTAGGTTAGCAATCCAACAGACAAAACTTCTTAAATAAAAAGCTTACCTTATCAACACACCAGAGTGCTTTTTTTTGGTTAGAGGAGGAGGGTGGCTGGGAGACACTACACGTGTAGTTTCTCGGGTACAGCCACCACACAAATATATACTTTTTACTTACCCAGCAGTCCCCTGGTCCTCCGAAAACAAAAGGGAATTAACTTTTAAAGTTACACTGAAATTGACTTCACAGCAGTAAGCCCGCTCCCGCACCTCCGTTACTATCAAAGCTGCAGTCACCGAAACTAAAAGAAAGAGATTTTAAACCACACAAATATATACTTTTTACTTACCCAGCAGTCCCCTGGTCCTCCGAAAACAAAAGGGAATTCATTTTTAAACTTACACTGAAATTGACTTCACAGAAGTAAGCCCGCTCCCGCACCTCCGTTACTATCAAAGCTGCAGTCACCGAAACTAAAAGACACCATGAACAGCTGAGATATTGCTTACCAGGAACTCCGATTGCTGCAAGTCCAGGATAGTAAATCCTTGCTATCTGATACATTACTGGATATCCCATTTATGTTAGAAGCAGAGACTTCTGTTAGCTTGGAATCCACAGCTCCAGCAGGCACTCTGAGCTGATCCATTCCAATGGGTCCTGATTTATACAAGTGATAAGTCTCCAATGGCACTGTTATACTCCTGATCATTGCTGTTAGTTACACTCACCTGAACAAATACATTACATCAGCAGCGTGACTCTGATGCAAATAATGTGGTGGATAAAACACAATCATTTCAATGTCAATGACATTTTCTTAGTAAGACCTCTCTCGGGAATCAACCTGAAATCTGTACTCATACTGGAGGGAATTTGCATTTATGAGTGGCGTCATTTACATTTTCCATATTATTGTATTAACCTTGATCATTCCTGGCATTTCTATTCTAATTGTAACTGATCTGTCTGCAGTGGACAGTGAATCTAGGGTCAAAAGCAACCCACTTCACTCTTTTCCTTCCTTTTCCCAGTTAAAATGTGAAGTTTGGATCTCTGAATCGGGACCATGTTGACGGTTACAGTGTAAAATCTACTGAGAGTGATATTAGGCGACAGACACTGTACACAACCATTTGGGAGGCAGTCGCATAGTGATAACATCACTGGGCAAGTAATTCAGCGGCCCAACCTGATGGACTGAGGACAGGGGTTCAAATCATACCACGGCAGCTGTATAAAATGGAGGGAGCTCCCTCTCTATGTATAAAGTGGAGGGTGCTCACTCTCTATGTGTATGTGGAGGGAGCTGACTCGCTGTGTATAAAGTGGAGGGAGCTCCCTCTCTGTGTATAACGTGGAGGGAACACCCTCTCTGTGCATAAAGTGGAGGCAGCACCCTTTCTATGTATAACGTGGAGCGAGCTTCCTCTCTATTTATAAAGTGGTGGGAGCTCCCTCTCCACGTATAAAGTGGTGGGAGCTCCCTCTCTACATATAAAGTGGAGGGAGCTCTGTATCTACGTATAAAATAGAGGGAGGTCCATCTCTAAATATGAAGTGGAGGGAGCTCCATATCTATTTACAAGGAGGAGGGAGCTCCCTCTTGGTATGCAAAGTGGAGGGAGCTCCGTCTCTATGTTTAAAGTGGAGGGAGCTCTCTCGATGAGCAGGGGTAGGAATGGATGTTGCAGGTTCCGAGATGTAGATGTTTCAGTAAGAACAGAGAAGGTGGTAAAAGAGGAGGGGGTGTGGCATTGTTAATCAAGGAGAGTATTACAGCGGCAGAAAGGACGTTTGAGGACTCGTCTACTGAGGTAGTATGGGCCGAGGTTAGAAACAGCAGAGGGGAGGTCACCCTGTTGGGAGTCTTCTATAGACCTCCGAATAGTTCCAGAGATGTAGAGGAAAGGATAGCGAAGATGATTCTCGACAGGAGCATGAGTAACAGGGTAGTTGTTATGGGGGACTTTAACTTTCCAAATATTGACTGGAAATACTATAGTTCGAGTACTTTAGATGGGTCAGTTTTTGTCCAGTGTGTGCAGGAGGGTTTTCTGACACAGTATGTCGACAGGCCAACCAGGGGCGATGCCACATTGGATTTGGAACTGGGTAATGAACCCGGCCAGGTGTTAGATTTAGATGCAGGTGAGCACTTTGGTGATAGTGATCACAATTCGGTTATGTTTAGCTTAGCGATGGGCAGGAACAGGTATATACCGCAGGGCAAGAATTATAGCTGGGGGAAAGGAAATTATGATGCGATTAGGCAAGATTTAGGATGCGTAGGATGGGGAAGGAAACTGCAGGGGATGGGCACAATCGAAATGTGGAGCTTATTCAAGGAGCAGCTACTGCGTGTCATTGATAAGTATGTACCTGTGAGGCAGGGAGGAAGTTGTCGAGCGAGGGAGCCGTGGTTTACTAAAGATGTTGAAGCGCTTCTCAAAAGGAAGAAGAAGGCTTCTGTTAGGATGAGACGTGAAGGCTCAGTTAGGGCGCTTGAGAGTTACAAGCTAGCCAGGAAGGATCTAAAGGGAGAGCTAAGAAGAGCAAGGAGAGGACACGAGAAGTCATTCGCGGATAGGATCGAGGAAAGCCCGAAGGCTTTCATTAGGTATATCAGGAATAAAAGAATGACTAGAGTTAGATTAGGGCCAATCAAGGATAGTAGTGGGAAGTTGTGTGTGGAATCAGAGGAGATAGGGGAAGCGTGAAATGAAAATTTGTCGTCAGTATTTACAGTAGAGAAAGAAAATGTTGTCGAGGAGAATACTGAGATTCAGACGACTAGGCTAGATGGGATTGAGGCTCACAAGGAGGATGTGTTAGCAATTTTGGAAAGTGTGAAAATAGATAAGTCCCCTGGGCCAGATGGGATTTATCCTAGGATTCTCTGTGAAGCCAGGGAGCAGACTGCAGAGCCTTTGTCCTTGATCTTTATGTCGTCATTGTCGACAGGAATAGTGCCGGAACACTGGAGGAGAGCAAATATTGTTCCCTTGTTCAAGAAGGGGAGTAGAGACAGCCCTGGTAATTATAGACCTGTGAGCCTTACTTCGGTTGTGGGTAAAATGTTGGAAAAGGTTATAAGAGACAGGATTTATAATCATCTTGAAAATAATAAGTTAATTAGCGATCGTCAGCACGGTTTTGTGAAGGGTAGGTCGTGCCTCACAAACCTTATTGATATTTTCGAGAAGGCGACCAAACAGGTGGATGAGGGTAAAGCAGTGGATGTGTTGGATATGGATTTCAGTCAGGAGTTTGATAAGGTTCCCCACGGTAGGCTATTGCAGAAAATACAGAAGTATGGGGTTGAAGGTGATTTAGAGCTTTGGGTCAGATATTGGCTAGCTGAAAGAAGACAGAGGGTGGTGGTTGATGGCAAATGTTCATCCTGGAGTTTAGTTACTAGTGGTGTATCGCAAGGATCTGTTTTGGGGCCACTGCTGTTTGTCATTTTTATAAATGACCTGGAAGAGGGTGTAGAAGGGTGGGTTAGTAAATTTGCGGATGACACGAAGGTCGGTGGAGTTGTGGTTAGTGCCGAAACTAGTTGAAGGGTACAGAGGGACATAGATAGGCTGCAGAGCTGGGCTGAGAGATGGCAAATGGAGTTTAATGCGGAAAAGTGCGAGGTGATTCACTTTGGAAGGAGTAACAGGAATGCAGAGTACTGGGCTAATGGGAAGATTCTTGGTAGTGCAGATGAACAGAGAGATCTTGGTGTCCAGGTACATAAATCTCTGAAAGTTGCTACCCAGGTTAATAGGGCTGTTAAGAAAGCATATGGTGTGTTAGCTTTTATTAGTAGGGGGATTGAGTTTCGGAGCCACGAGGTCATGCTGCAGCTGTACAAAACTCTGGTGAGACCGCACCTGGAGTATTGCGTGCAGTTCTGGTCACCGCATTATCGGAAGGATGTGGAAGCTTTGGAAAGTGTGCAGAGGAGATTTACTAGGATGTTCCCGGGTATGGAGGGAAGTTCTTACGAGGAAAGGCTGAGGGACTTGAGGTTGTTTTCGTTGGAGAGACGGAGGAGGAGAGGTGACTTAATGGAGACATATAAGTTAAGCAGAGGGTTAGATAGGGTGGATAGTTTGAGTCTTTTTCCTCGGATGGTGATGGCAAACACGAGGGGACATAGCTTTAAGTTGAGGGGTGATAGATATCGGACAGATGTTTGAGGTAATTTCTTTACTCAGAGTGTAGTAGGGGCATGGAACGCCCTGCCTGCAACAGTATTAGACTCGCCAGCTTTAAGGGCATTTAAGTGGTCATTGGATAGACATATGGATGAAAATGGAATAGTGTAGGTCAGATGGTTTCACAGGTCGGCGCAACATCGAGGGCCGAAGGGCCTGTACTGCACTGTAATGTTCTTATTCTAATTCTAATAAAATGGAGGGAGCCCCCTCTCTACCTATAAAGTGGAGAGAGCTCCCGCTCTGTGCTTAAAATAAGGGAGTTCCCTCTCTGTGTATAAATTGGAGGGAGCTCCCTCTCAATGTATAAAGTGGAGGGAGCTCCCACTCTACATATAAAGTGGAAGGAGCTCTGTCTCTCTGTATAAAGTGGAGGGAGCTCCCTCTCTAAATATAAAGTGGAGGGATATCCTTCTCAAGGTATAACGTGGAGGGAGCACTTTCTCTACGCTAAAGTGGAGGCGTTTGGGTTCTCTCTTGTTGCAGATAGTCATTGCCTGGCACTTGTGTGACGTGAATGTTACTTGTCGCTGGTTGGCCCGAGCCTGATTGTTGTCCGAGTCTTGGTGCATGTGGCTATGGATTGCTCCATTATCTGAGGCAAAATACTGTGGGTGCTGGAAATCTGGAATCCATCGAGCTGAATCACTAACTCTTTTCCACTGTCAACAGATGCTGCTTGCCTTGCTGAGTATATCTAGCATTTTCTGCTGGGATATCAGCTGAAGATGGTTGGGCCTCGGACAGTACGCTGATAAACACCTGCAGTGATGTCCTGGGACTGAGATGATTGACATCCAACAACCACAATCATCTTCCTTTCTGCTCGGTATGAGTCCAACCAGTGGAGAGGTTTCTCTCTGCCCCCAACTGACTTCAATTTTACTCGGGCTCCTCGATGCCACACTCAGTCAAATCCTGCCTTTATATTAAGATCAGTCTCTCTTCCCAGTCGTAGACAGGAGTGAATCATTCCCATGGACCCCTTGTGTACTGAACATGCTCTGCTTCTTCACAGCCTGATACAGGACTGTCCATGGCCGATTAATACAGCCGATCAAACATTCCCAGAGTAGGTTCAGCACAGCTTAGGAACAGAGTACAGTTCCTTCAACATTCTTTCTCTGTCTCTCCCTCCTGCTATCACTGACACTGGGAGAGAAACAGTGGGAGAGAGGGTTAGATCACAGATCAGCCATGATCTCATTGAATGCTGGAACGGAGTTGTGGGGATAAATTGCATCCTCTTCTTCCAATATCCCCTTTTAAAATATCCTTCTTTCTTTGTCAGTCACCCTGTCAGTCTATGTCTCCATGTCAGACAGCATGGTTTTGTGAAGGTGAGTTCGTGTCTGAGTAATTTGATTGAGTTTTTTGAGGAACTGACGAAGATGATTGATGAAGGAAGGGCAGTGGATGTTACCTAATTGAACTTTAGTAAAGCCTTTGACAGGGTCTCGCATGGCAGACTGGTACAAAAGGTGAAGTCACACAGGATCAGAGATGAGCTGGCCAGATGGATACAGAACTGGCTCGGTCACAGAAGACAGAGCGTATCAGTGGATGGGTGTTTTTATGAATGGAGGGATGTGACTAGTGGTATTCCGCAGGGATCAGTGCTGGGACCTTTGCTGTTCGTAATATATATAAATGCTTTGGAGGAAAACGTCGCTGGTCTGATTCGTAAGTCTTGTGGACGACACAAAGGTTGGTGGAGTTGCGGATAATGATGAGGATTGTCAGAGGATACAGCAGGATATAGATCGGTTGGAGACATAGGCGGAGAAATGGCAGATGGTGTTTAATCCGGACAAATGTGAGGTACTGCATTTTGGAAGGTCTAATGCAGGTGGGAGGTATACAGTAAATGGCAGAACCCTTAGGAGTATTGACAGGAAAAGAGATCTGGGCGTACAGGTCCACAGGTCACTGAAAGTGGCAACGCAGGTGGATAAGGTAGTCAAGAAGGCATACGGCATGCTGGCCTTCATCGGTCGGGGCATAGAGTATAAGAATTGGCAAGTCATGTTGCAGCTGTACAGAACCTTAGTTAGGCCACACTTAGAATATTGTGTGCAATTCTGGTCGCCACACTACCAGAAGGACGTGGAGGCTTTGGAGAGGGTACAGAGGAGGTTTACCAGGATGTCGCCTGGTCTGGAGGACATTACCTATGAGGAGAGGTTGGAAAAACTCGGATTGTTTTCACTGGAACGACGGAGGTGGAGAGGTGACATGATCGAGATTTACAATGTTAGGAGCGGCATGGACAGAGTGGATAGTCAGAAGCTTCAGAAGAGTCAGTTACTAGGGGGCATAGGTTTAAGGTGCGAGGGGCAAAGTTTAGAGGAGATGTGCGAGGCAGGTTTTTTACAAAGAGGGTGGTGAGTGCATCGAACTTGCTGCCAGGGGAGGTGGTGGAAGCAGATCCGATAGCGAGGTTTCAGAGACATCTTCACTAATACATGAATAAGAAGTGAATAGAGGGATATGGGCCCTGGAAGTACAGAAGGTGTTAGTTTAGGCAGGCATCAAGATCGGCGCAGGCTCGGATGGCCGAATGGCCTGTTCCTGTGCTGTACTGTTCTTGGTTCTTTGTTCTTTGTCTCACTGTTTCTCTCTTTCTGACTCTCTCTGTGTCTGTTTCGGACAGTGCAGAGTGAGATTCACTCTGTATCCACCCCATGATGTTTCTGCCCTTGGAGTGTGTGGTGGGACAGATTAGAGGGAAATGTACTCTGTGTCAAATCCAACACTGTGCTTGGCTTGGAAATGTTTAATGAGACAGTGTAGCTGGAGCTTTTGCTGTGTACCCCTAGAATTTCGTAGGTTATCGGGTGATTTGATGAATATGTTCAAGATAATAAGGGAACTAATAGGGTGGACAAAGAGTAACTATTCCCACTGGCTGCGGAGTCAGGAACTTGGGGACACAGTCTAAAAATCTAAACGTAGTCTAAAAACGTTTCTACTTGTAAAATGAAGAAACACATCAACACACCAGGTGTGGTATCAGTTTGGAACTTTCTTCCACAAATGGCAATTGATGCTGAGACACTTGCTAATTTTTATATCTGAGTTTGATAGATTTTTATTAACCAAAGGTGTTAAGGGGCAAAGATAGGTACATGGAGTTAGATCCCACATTAGCCATGAGCTGATTGAATGACAGAAGAGGGTTGATGGGCAAAATGGCCTCCTCATCTTCCTCTGTCCAACGACAAATATCCTGGTGTCACACTCTGTGTCTCGGTCTGTTTCTCTCTCTTTGTTTCTCTTTCTGTCTGTCTCTCTCTCCCCTCTCAGAAACATCTATGGAAATCCACACGCATCAGCCAGCCATTTTAGGCTGGTTCTCGGTGGCCATTTTATGTTACCACAGCACTGGGACGTTTATTTCAGTGACCGACTCCTCACCAATGTAAGGGTATTGCTTAAAACGTGACTGAGACGCAGACACGGAGACTCTGAGACACACAGTACTAGAGAGGAATCAAACAATCCCTTGTACACAATAATTTTCCCTCCACTGTGATTAAGCTGGGTGGCCTGTAGTTACTCAGACTATTACTTTATCCCTTGTTAATCAACAGTTCAACATGCGCAGTCCTCCAGTCCTCTGGCAGCACGACTGTAACCAAAGAGGATTGGAAAATGATGGTCAGAGGCTCAGCTATTTTCTCCCTTGCACCTCTTAACAGTCTGAATTATCAGCTTTCAAATATGCTAAACCCCTGAATATTTCCTCTCTCACTGTTTGTCCCATTCAATATTTAAAACCCCTCCTCATTGACTACAATGTCTGCGTTGACCCTCTTTTGTGAAGACAGTTGAATGTGTTCAATAAGAACCATGTCTGCATCTTCCGCCTTCACGGGTAGGAAAAAGGAGGAGAGACAATATCAAGTAAAGGTTGCAATTCCAAAAAGAGGTGCAGGAACAGACAGATCTGGGGGGCATTTGTACACACATCACTGAAGGTGGCAGGGCAAGTTGAGTAAGTGGTTAAAAGGCATAAGCTGTCCTATTCTTTCTGAATGGAGACATAGAGTACAAAAGCATGGAGGTTATGACAGACCTGTGCAAAACACTGGTTTGGAATCAACTGGAGTATTGTATCCGATTCTGCACACCGCACTTGAGGAAGGATGTGGAGGCATTAGAGAGGGTGCAGAATAGATTCACAAGCCTGGTTCCAGGGATGAGGGTATTCAGTTACATCAATACATTGGTGAAGCTGGGGTTGTTCTCTGTTTCTCTCTCTCTATCCCTCTGGCCTGCAACTCTGACACTAAGAGGGCGACAGAGGGAGACAAGGTTAGATATACAGGAAGAGAGAGGGCTGTAGAGAGGGACAAGGTTGGAGATAGAGAGATTGTTGAGATGATCTGAAAGGAAGAATGTAAGATATATTTATATGATTTAATCCTTTACTGCTGTGTGCAGAAACATATTAGAGATAGGTATAGAGAGAGAAACATCAGGAGAGAGGGAGAAATGTAGATGAAGTTGAGGGCCCCTCTCCCCCTTTCTCTCCCCCTTTCTCTCTTTCTCCCACTCTCTCTCTCCCCCCTCCCATTCTCTCTTCCTGTCTCTCCCTCCCGACCCCTCACTCGCCCTCCCTCTCTCCCTCCCACTCCTTCTCTCTCCCCCTCCCTCTCTCTAACTCTCTCTCGCCCTACCTCTTTGTCACCGAGTCTCTCTCTCTCTCCCTCCCCCGTCTCTATCTCGCTCTGTCTCTCTCTCTCTGTCCCTCTCTTTCTCTCTATCTCTCTCTGTCTTTGCTTCAGTCCTTTCAGATGTATAAATAGATTGGAGAGCTTGGGTTGTTCACCATTGGTCCTTCCTATCCACTCTATCTGGGCTCCTCATAATTTTACACACCTCCATTAAATCTCCCCATAAGCCTCCTCTGTTCCAAAGAAAACAACTCCAGCCTGTCCAATCTTTCCTCATATCTCAAATTCTCCATTCCTGACATCATCCTCTGTATCCTCTCTCCTGCAATCACATCCTTCCTGTAATCTGCTGAGCAGAACTGTATGCAGTACTCTAGCTGTTGTCTAACTAGTGTTTCCATCGTTCGAGCATAACCTCCCTGCTAATATATTCTATACATCGGCCAATAAAGGAAAGTACAGTGGGAAATCCTGCAAAGAAAACAATTCCTATTGTTAAGAATACTGCCAACAATTGTCACAGTGCAACACACGTATGCTTTATTAAACTTAACACAACAGAGTATGCTACTCAGTCGTGTAAAGTGCATTGCACTATTACTGACCTTTACTCCAGTCACTCACTCCCACTACATCTCGGGGAGATTGTAATCAGATTCACCCGATCCTTTCAAACATGAATATTACCCACATCAAACCAGAGCAATTAGAAATTGTACACAGCTGCTGATAGCTAGTAACAAGACTGAAGTGAATGCTTCGTCTTCCATCTCTAACCCAGACAAATATATGTCTTCATTTACATTGATATCCATCATTCCATCCGAATGGAATCAGATGGACGCCAGGCCTCTCCCATAACAACATTGTTCGACCATTTCACTTTTTATAACAGAAAGAAAGTTTTCGTCTATCTTGTCGATATTTTCCTGCAGTGATGTCCTGGGACTGATGTGATTTACCTCCAACAACCACAACAATCTTCCTTTGTGCTCAGTATGATTCCAACCAGCAGCGAGTTTTCTCCCTGCATGGTAATGCCGTTGAATGTCAAGGGGAGATGGTTAGATTCTCTCTTGTTGGAAATGGTCATTGCCTGGCAATTGTTTGGCGCGAATGCTACTTGCCACTTATCAGCCCAAGCCTGGATGTTGTCCAGGTCTTGCTGCATTTCTACATGGACTGCTTCAGTATTTGAGGAGTGACTAATGGTACTGAACGTTGTGCAATCATTTGCGAACTTCCCCACTTCTGACCTTATGATTGAAGGAAGGTCATTGACGAAGCAGCTGAAGGTGGTTGGACCTAGGACACTACCCTGAGGAACTCCTGCAGTGATGTTCTGGATCTCAGATGATTGACCTACAACAACCACAACCATCTTCCTTTGCGCTAGGTACGACTCCAGCCAGTGGAGGGTTTTCCCCCTGATTCCCATTGACCTCAGTTTTGCTAGGGCTCCTCGATGCCATACTCAGTCAAATGATGCCTTGATGTCAAGGGCAGTCACTCTCACCTCATCTCTTGAGTTCAGCTCTTTTGTCCACGTTTGAACCAAGGCTGTAATGAGGTCAGGAGCTGACTGGCCCTGGCGGAACCCAAACTGAGCGTCACTGATCAGGTTATTGCTAAGCAAGTGCTGCTTGAAAGCACTGTTGATGACACCTTCCATCACAATACTGCTGATAGAGAGTAGGCTGATGGGGCGGTAATTGGTCGGGTTGGATTTTTCCTGCTTCTTGTGTACAGGACACACCTGGGCAATTTCCACATTGCAGGGTAGATGCCAGTGTTGTAGCTGTACTGGAACAGCTTGGCTAGGGGCATGGCAAATTCTGGAGCACAGGTTTTCAGTACTGTTGCCGAAATATTGTCAGGGCCCATAGCTTTTGCAGTATCCAGTGCCTTCAGTCGTTTCTTGATATCACGCAGATTGAATCGAATTGGCTGAAGTCTGGCATCTGTGATGCTGGGGACTTCAGGAGGAGGCCAAGGTGCTTCATCAACTCGGCACTTCTGGCTGAAGATTGTTGCAAATGCTTCAGCATTATCTTTCGCACTGATGTGCTGGGCTCCCCCATCATTGAGGATGGGGATATTTGTTGAGCCACCTCCTCCAGTTAGTTGTTTAATTGTCCACCACCATTCATGGCTGGATGTGGCAGGACTTCAGAGCTTAGATATGTTCCGTTGCTTATGGGATCGCTTAGCTATGTCTATTGCATTCTGCTTACGCAGTAGGCACGCAGATAGTCCTGTGTTGTAGCTTCACCAGATTGACACCTCATTGTGAGGTATTACTGGTGCTGCTCCTGGCATGCCCTCCTGCAGTCTTCATTGAACCAGGGTTGGTCTCCTGGCTAGATGGTAATGGTAGAGTGGGGGTTATGCCGGGCCATGAGGTTACAGATTGTGATTGAGTACAATTATGATGCTGCTGTTGGCTCACAGCGCCTCATGGATGCCCAGTTTTGTATTGCTAGATCTGTTCGAAATCTATCCCATTTAGCACGGTGATAGTGCCACACAACACGATGGACGGTACCCTCAATGTGAAGGCGGGACTTCGTCTCCACAAGGACTGTGCGCTGGTTATTCCTACCAATACAGTCATCGACAGAAGCATCTGCAGCAGGCAGATTGGTAAGGACGAGGTCAAGTAAGCTTTTCCCTCGTTTTGGTTCCCCCACCACCTTCCGCAGACCCAGTCTCGCAGCTATGTCCTTTAGGACTCAGCCACCTCGGTCAGTATTGGTGCTCCGAACCACTCTTGGTGATGGACATTGAAGTCGCCCACCCAGAGTACATTCTGTGCCCTTGCCACGCTCAGTGCTTCCTCCAAGTGGTGTTCAACATGGTGGAGTACTGAGTCATCAGCTGTGGGAGGGCGGTAGGTGGTAATCAGCAGGAGCTTACCTTACCCATGTTTGACCTGATGCCATGAGACTTCATGGGGTCCTGAGTCGATGTTGAGGACTCCCAGGGCAACTCCCTCCCTACTGTATACCACTGTGCCACCACCGCTGCTGGGTCTGTCCTGCCGTTCGGACAGGGCATACCCAGGGATAGTGATTATAGTGTCTGGGACATTCTCTGTAAGGTATGATTCCATGAGTATGACTATGTCAGGCTGTTCCTTGAACAGTCTGTAGGACAGCTCTCCCAACTTTGGCACAAGCCCCTAGATGACAGAGAGAGATGGATAGGGGCAGACAGTGGCTAAAGGAGAGAGAGAGAGAGAGAGAGGAAGAGACAGAAAGGGAGAGGGAGAGACAGAGAGAGCGAGGGATACAGACAGAGACAGAGAGATAGGCAGAGAGAGACAGATACAGAGAGAGAGAGAGAGAGAGAGAGAGAGGGAGAGGCATCAGCAGAGAGAGAGGGAGACAGAGACAATGATGGGTAAAGACAATGTGAAAGTCAGAGAGAGAGAGAGACAGAGAGAGAGGGAGATGGACAGAGAGAGAGAGTGACACAGAGAGAGGGAGAGGCAGAGAGACAGAGAGAGAGATAAATGATGTTAGCGAGACACAGAGTCATGGACAGAGAGAGAGAGGAGAGACAGGCAGAGAGACACAAAGAGGGAGAAAAACAGAGCGAGAACAACAGAGAGAGGGAGAGAGACAGGAAGAGGTAGAGTGAGAGGCCGTGAGAGAGACAGAGAGAGAGGCAGAGGCAGAGAGACAGAGAGAGAGAGGCAGAGAGAGAGGGAGACAGAGACAGACAGAGAGAGAGAGAAACAGAGAGAGGGAGAGAGACAGAGAGGGAGAGAAAGACAGAGAGAGTGATGGGGAAAGACAATGAGAAATTCGGAGAGGGAGAAAGACAGAGAGAGAGGGAGAGGCAGAGAGACAGAGATTGAGAGAGATAGAGGAGGGGGAGAGAGACAGAGAGAGAGAAAGAGAGCCAGAGAGAGAGCGAGAGGCAGAGAGACAGAGAGAGAGAGGGGAGAGAGGGGGAGAGAGGGAGAGGCAGAGAGACAGAGAGAGAGAGAGAGGCAGAGAGATGAAGAGGCAGAGAGAGGGAGACAGCGATGGGGAAAGACAATGAGAAAGTCAGAGAGTGACGGAGACTGAGAGAGAGGGAGAGAGGGAGGGGCAGAGGGAGAGAGAGACGGAGAGAAGAGGGAGAGGCAGGGGGACAGATGGAGAGAGAGAGGGAGAGAGAGAGAGACAGAGAGAGACAGGGAGAGGCAGAGGGACAGAGAGAGAGAGGGAGAGGCACAGACATAGAGAGAGAGAGACAGAGAGAGAGACAGAGAGAGACCGAGAGGCAGAGAGACAGAGAACGAGAGAGAAAGAGAGAGAGAGGCAGAGAGAGAGAGAGAGAGAGAGACACACAGAGAGACAGAGAGACAGAGACAGATAGAGTGGGAGTGTTTGATGGAACAGCGAGGACAGAGATTTACTCAATAGCTAACTAATAGCTTGACAGCATTTGATGGGACAGTGTCGATGGAGCTTTACTCTGTCTCACTGGAATTTAGAAGGTTAAGGGGTGATCTGATCATAGTTTAAAGTGATGGATGGAGTGCCGATCAAGTGGGCTGCTTTGTCCTGGATGGTGTCGAGCTACTGGAGTATTATCGGTGCTGCACTCATCCAGGCAAGTGCGGAGATACCATCACACACCTGACCTGTGTCTTGCAGGTGGTGCAAAGGCTTTGCAGAGTCAGGAGGTGAGTCACTGTTGCCACTGTATTGATGTGATTTCTTCAGTTCAGTTCCTGGTCAATGTTTCCCCAGGATGTTGATGCTGGGGGATTCAGCGATTGGATAATGCTTTGAATGCCAAGGGGAGGTGGTTGGATTCTCCCTTGTTGCAGATGCTCATTGCCTGTCTGTGTGTTTTTTCTGCGTGTGTGCGTTTTTTCATGCTTTGGGACCAATTTCCTCATGGGCACGTCATAATGGTGCCTCATAATTGACTAGTTAGCAAAATGAATGCTTATGGAATGAACGGGTCAGCGACAGATTGGATATAACATTGGCTAAGGGACAGAACACAGAGAGTAGTGGTGAATGGTTGCTTCAGACTGGAGGACGGTATCTTTGCCTGACATAATCTTACACACTTCTATTCAATCTCCCCTCATTCTGCTTTGTTGTAAGGAGACCAAATCAAGCTTTTCCAACCTAACTTTCTAGCTAAAATCCCTCATCCCTGGAACCATTCTGGCAAATCTCCTCTGCACCCTCTCAAGGACACTCTCCTACTCCCTAAAGTGTGGTGACCAGAACTGGACACAATTCTCCGGTTTTTGCCTAATTAGAGCTTTATAACATAACATCCCTGCTTTTGTACTCACTGTATACAGTGTCTATTGTGGTACACGGATATTCCCCAGGGCTTTGGATTAGGAGCACTGATCTTTTTGATGCATATTGATGACCTAGACATGGGTTTACAGGGCATAACTTCAACATTGTGACATCTGCAATGTAATAAACAGGGAAGGAATAGTAGTAGACTTCAGGAGGATAGAGGCAGTCTGGTGAAATGGTCAGATACAAGGCATTAACTTCAATGCTGAGGAATGCAAAATGATGCATTTTGGAAGGAAGGCTGAGAAAAAGCGATATAAACGAAATGGTACAATGTTAAAATGGGTGCAGGGACAGAGAGATCTGGGATTTCATTTGTGTCACTTTTTATATCTTGATGATTCAATTTGGGACTTGCATTCTGTAAGTTGAATATAGCTTCAACCTGAAAAGTGTTAGCAAACGTGTTGGGAAATGTGTCAAAAGCTATTTCCATTCAGACATTCCTGCATTTTGGAAGTGTGATGTATCTTTGCAGAGACAGGAAATAGGGGTGTTTGAATGGACCTGCATTTTTCGGTTGATGCAATAAGGTGAGAATTTGAATTGTGTCCTTTGCAGATACACAGAATTGAAGGTATTTACAGAACACTACATGAAGTAGTTTACCAATGTCTGACAAACTTCAGAGACTTCAGACACATGGAAGAAGAGGAGAAGGTAACAATATACAAAACCTGAGACAGTCAGACAACAGCAGTAGGAAAATGAAACTCTTTTTATGGGTTTTAATTTGAAGGCCTGAGCTGATGATTGAAAAAGCATGAGTTCAAATCCCACATTTGGGCTGTAGTGAATTTGAATTCTGTTTTTTCGAAAAGAAACATAAATCTGGAATTAAAAAACCTCTCGGATGGAATGATTCACTCTTGTCTACTAGGGCAAAGCCCGTGTGAGTCTCAGTTTTTCTGTATTTATTAACTATTTAAGATGATGGGGTAGAATGCCACATACCCAAGTTTGCCAATGACGCAAAAATAGGCAGGATTGTAAGCAGTATAGCCGGAAGCATCAAATTACAAAGAGATATTAATATCTTAAATAAATGGGCAAAACTGTGGTAGATTGCTTTGAATGTCAGCAAAAAAGACTAGAACACAGTCATTTATAAATGGTGAAAAGATAGAAACACTGGAGGTCCAACGAGACTTGGGGGTTCCATGTCCTTTTGAGTGTAGTGTAGATTTACCAGAATGGTAACTGGACTCCAAGGGTTAAATTACGAGGTGATATTGCACAAACTAGGGATTTAGTCCCTGTAGTTTAGGAGGATCAAGGTGATTAGATCAAAGAGGTTGAGATAGTAAGGGAAACTGATGGGGTAGTTTGGAAGAAACCACTTCAGCAGCTTGGGAACATAGGAACAGGAGTAGGCCATTCAGCCCATCGAGCCTGTTCCGCCATTCAATACAATCATGGCTGATCATCGACTTCAATGCCTTTTTCCCACATTATCCTCATATCCCTTTATGTCACTGGTCTTTAGAAATCTGTCAATCTCTGCTTTAAACATACTGAATGACTGAGCTTCCACAGCCTTCTGGGATAGAGAATTCCAAAGATTCACAACCCTCTGAGTAATGAAATTTCTCCTCATCTCTGTCCCAAGTGGATTCCCCCTTATTTTGAAATTGTGTCCCCTGGTTGTAGACTCCCCAACCAGGAGAAACATCTTACCTGCATCTACCCTTTCTGTCTATAACGTTACTCCAGAGTCTCCACACAGCCTGTCTCCCCGTCCCCCTGCTCCTAAAGTGTCTCAGGGTTTACACAGAGACTCACCTTGGACTGTCCCATACCTGGGATGGAGTGTCCAGATGGATGAAGCTGAGAGCTGGTTGCATGAGCTGTATTTTGGGTGGACTGTCCGTTTTGAGTGACAGGTTCTGGGATATATTCCGACATCAGCCTCAATTCTTTCTTTCCATGCAGCTGGTTTGTGAACGTGAGTTTCTGTGCCTCAGTCTCTGTGCCTCTGTGCCCAGGTGAATTGCAAGCTGATTACAGTGTGTGTGTGAGAGTCCAGTCTGAATCCCCCTCTCTGTCCCAGTCCTCACCCTTTTCTCCAATTCCCACCCCAATCTCCCTCACCAGGAACTTTTCCCCATGGATGAGCTGATGGAGGGAAGGTGTTAGAGTTCAACAATGGAGCGCAGACCGCGTGGGATAGTGAGTATCACATCTTTATTGTCTCTCTCTGCCTTTGTCCCTCCTTTTGACTCACTCTCACTCTCTTAATCTCTTTCTCAATCACTCTCAATCTCTCTGTGTCAATTGCTCTCTGTTTTTCTCTCTCTCTGTCTCTGTTTCTCTCTCTATCTCTGTTTCTCTCCCTCTGTTTCTCTCTCTCAGTTCCTCAATCTCTCTCTCTCTCAATCTCTCTCGTTATGTTTCTCTCTCAGTGTGTTTCTGTCTCTCCGTGTTTCTCTCTCCGTGTTTCTCTCCCTCTCTGTTTTTTCTCTCTCTCTGGTTCACTCTGTGTTTTTCTCTCTCTCTCTGGTTCTCTCTCACTCTCCATTTCACGATCTCGCTCTCCCTCACTTGGTGCTTCTCTCTCTCTGTGCGTCTCTCTCTGTTTCTCTACCTCTCTACTTCATTCTCTCTGTCTCTCTCTATCCATTTCATTCCCTCTATGTTTCTCTCCCTCTCTGTGCTTCTCTCTCTCTGTTTCTCTCTCTCCCTCTCTATTTCTCCATCTCTCACTCTCTCACTTTGTGTTTCTCTCTCTCTGTTTCTCTCGGTGTGATTATGTGTCTTTCTGTCTCAATGGATTTCTCTGTCCTTCTCTCTCTCAATCTCTCTGTGATTCTCTGTGTGCCTTTCTCACTGGGTTCTGTCTATCCCTTAGCTGCCTGAAATTTCATTGTGTCTCAGTTCTTTTCCTCCACTTTTTCCCTCCTCTTTTTCTCTGTCTCTTTCTGCTTTTTCTCTCCTTCTCTGCCTTTCTGTCTGTACTCTATTTCTGACTTTATCTTTTCTCTATTTCTCTGACTGTCTTTTCTGTATTTCTGACTCTCTGTCTTTTCTCTAGTTCTGATTTTCTGTCTTTTCTCGATTTCTGGCTTTTCTCTATTTCTGACTTTCTGTCTTTTCTCTATTTCTGTCTTTTCTGTATTTCAGATTTTTCTCTAATTATGACTTTCTGTCTTTTTTCTATTGCTGACTTTTTGTCATTACATCTGTAAAGAAACATCTGTTTCTGCCTCATCGTCAAAACACACAAACACTGGTGACCCCCATCCCCTCTGCCATAGAAGGATCGAGAGAGAAATCCACATTCCCATCCCTGAAAATCTGAATTCAAATGGCCCCCAGGTGTGTCATTCACTGTCAAATTCAAATCACAGCCAAAAGCTCCAGCAATATTCGTGGATGAGAACAAGCCTTTACAAACCTGCACATTTAAGCCATTTCATTGCTGATTCACAGAAGTATTTGACACCCAATTAATTAATTTTTAAAGTGGTTGGCAATGTTGGAAATGCTGTGGACCATTGGTGCACAGCAAGACCCCACAAGCAGTACTCCGATAACAGTCAGCTACCCCTCCGCCCCCTCTCATTCCCTCCATGTTTCCCTCACTCTCCTGCGACTATCTCCCTCCTGTTACTTTCATTCAGAGAGACAGATGGAGAGAGAGAGAGAAATTCACGTCACTGTTCCAAACACCAGCATTATTCGGGAATTATACCGGCTTCAAGCTCAGGACTTTAATTACAGGCCTTCAGGAGAGCTTTACACACAACGAATTTACTTCTAAAATGCAGTCACTGTTACAATACAGGGAATTCTGCAGGCAAGCTGTGCAGAACAAGATCCCAGCAATGGTGACACTTCAAAATTCAGTTTACCGAGGTTTTGAGTGTGGATTTCTCTCTCTCTCTCTCTCTGTTTTCTTCCATCTTTCTCTGCCTTCCCGCTCTCACGCACACTCCGCCTGTCTCTCTCTCTCTCTCTGCATTTAACCTGCCACCTCCAGCTGTTTCCCACTCTCCCTCTTTTTCTCTCCATCTGTTTCTGCCTCAGTGTTGTAATGCAGAAATTGATGCAGGGAATGTATGCAAAGCAGGATCCCACAATGTGATCATAGCCAGATGTCCCATCACAGTCCTCAAAAAATGCTAAACTCCATCTTTAAACTTCTAACAAGTCTTTAGACAGCTTCACGTTCAGCTCTTGTAATTATTGTAAAATTATTGTAAAAGCATAGAGAAATCCACACTCAGACCCTCAGGAAGCTGAATTTTATTGTGTCCTCATTGTTGTCATGTAAGTAATGCTACAGGGCACTAGATGCACAGCAAGATCCCACAAGCAACAATGCGACAATATCTAGATTTCAGTCCCCAGAAAGGGTGAAACTCCCCCTTTAAACTGGGAACAAGCTGCTGATTCCGTCTCACCATTTCAAATAACGACAAATCGCATTGCTGTGCGTGGCATGTTTTTTTATTTATTAAAGGTTTAAATGGAGAAGCTGAGTGTGAAACAGAGACAGAGACGAGAAAGCATGGGGAGGGGGGGCGGGAGATAGAAACACGGGGAAAGAATGTGGAGACAGAGAGAAAGTCAACCTCAGAACGACAGTAAAATGAATTAAAATGGGCCCCGTGCATTTTAGTTAACTGTTAGCTTCACAACATTGCCCAAAACAGCAGCATACCTCACAGACAGGGTTGGAAGGAGCAAGTGGCAAATGGGAATCCTTCCTGGGGTTGCTCCTTTAACCTTAGGCTTTCAACATGTTTAAAACTCCAGGGCCCCAATCCGACAGGAACTATTTCAACCAGGGCCCCAGAGAGGAAATTAAACCGCGGGCTAATAAACAGACACAACTCATGTGGGCCCTTTTGGTGCAGCCTGTGGACAAGGCCTCAGTCCGTCCCCTCTTGAGGAAGCTTCTCACCAAGGATTCCTCATCCCAGACTTTCCCTCTTTTCACTTTCACGATGCAGTTTTCAGAATGAAAATTCCTCAGGGGAAAGAAGGAGAAAAATTGGATTAAAATACAAAGCGAGGACATTTTTAAACAAAATAGCACAGCAAGAGCCCAGGGTTTCCAGTCTCAGTTATACAGTCAATCAGCAATATTCAAATACAACCAAATCACAGTTTTATAAACCATATTGAGACAGAGAGAGCGCGCGCGCATACACACACACACACACACACACACACACACACACACACACACACACACACACACACACACACACACACACACACACTGAACCGTCTGGGGAATGTGTCTACTCTCTCCACAGAGAGTGAAAGGTGGATTTTGTGATTGGAACTGGGATGTTTCTACCCAGTTCTATCCTGAGTGAGCTGTTTGCAAACTCCACCCCTTGAGCCTCTGACAGGTTGGGTTGTCATTCAATCTCCTGCCTCGTGGACCTGTCCATTGATATGTTAATCCCAGGACAGGACCTTCCTGACTCTTCCAGTCCATTGATATGTTAATCCCAGGACAGGACCTTACTGACTCTTCCAGTCCATTGATATGTTCATCCCAGCACAGTAATGCTTTCAGCCATTTCTTAGTTAATGTTAAACCTTTAATTCTTTCCCTACAGTTTGAAAATATCAAACAGTGATCCAACACTCACCCCTAAAATCTTCACATGAAACCCGCAATACAGGACTGGGCAGATAATGGGGATTGTTACTGTGTTTGTGTTTGGGGATTTTTGCTGTCATCAGTGTAGACTGTAAAGTATCTCCCCTTCCCTCACTTCTAAAGTCTCTCAGGGTTGTTGTTGCGCACTGACAGCTTTTTCAGTGTCCAGTCCCTTTCAACTTTTAATAAAATCTGTGAAACACAAATAAATGTAAATTTCTCCTACAAGCTGTTTTGTCTCCCCTCTTCCACTGTCTCTCTCTGTCACTCCCTATCTCTCTCTCTTACTCTCTCAGGACTGGGCAGACACCGGGGATTATTACTGAGGTTCTGTTGGCCATTTTTACTGTCATCAGTGTGGATTATAAAGTCTGTGTGTGTCTGTGGTTGTGAGTGTTGTATGTGTGTCTATGCGTGTGTGTCTGTGTGTGTGTCTCCATGAGTGTGAGTGTGTGTGTGTCTGCACGCTTGTGTGTGTGTGTGAGAGAATCTCAGGGTCACCTCTCTGCATCTCTATCTCTCCTTCCTCCTCTGTTTCTCTTTCTCTCTCCATCTGTCCCTCTCTCTGTTTGTCTCTCTCAGAGAGACACAGAAAATAGGAGCAGGAGCAGGCCATTCGGCCCATCGGGTCTGCTCTGCTATTCAATAAAGGTCATGACCGATGGTCTAATTCAGTCCCCTGTTCCCACTTTCTCCACATAACCCTTGAAACCTTTGACATTAAGACATATATCTCTGTGTGTTTCTCTGTGTGTGTGTTTCTCTGTGTGTGCTTTTCTCTCTGTTTGTTACTGTGTGTGTGTTTCCCTGTGTGAGTGCGTTTCTGTGTGTATGTGTTTCTGTATGTGTGTGTGTTTCTGTGTGTGTTTCTGTGCTTGTGTTTCTCTGTGTGTGTTTCCGTGTGTGCTCCTCTGTGTGTCTGTTTCTGTGTGTGTGTGCTTCTGTGTGTGTGTGTTCCTGTGTGTGTATATGTTTCTGTGTCTGTGTGTGTGTTTCTCTGCTTGTGTTTCTGTGGGGTGTGTTTCTGTGCACGTGTGTTTCTATGTGTGTTTCTGTGTGTGTTTCTGTGTGTGTGTTTCTGTGTTTGTGTTTCTGTGTCTGTGTGTGTGTTTCTGTGTGTGTGTTTCTCTGTGTGTTTCTGTGTGTGTTTTTCTGTGTGTGTTCCTGGGCGTGTGTGTTTCACTCTGCGTTTCTCTGTGTGTTTCTCTGTGTGTTTCTGTGTGTGTGAGTGTGTGTGTGTTTCTCCGTATTTCTGTGTGTGTGTGTTTCTCTGTGTGTGTTTCTCTGTGTGTGTGTTTCTCTGGGAGTGTTTTTCTCTGTGTGTGTTTCTCTCTGTGCGTGTGTTTCTCTGTGTGTGTGTGTTTCTGTGTGTGTTCTGTGTGTGTGTTTCTCTGTCTGTTTGTTTCACTGTGTGTTTCTGAGTGTGTGTGTGTTTCTCTGTGTGTGTGCTTCACTGTGTGTGTATTTCTCTGTGTGTGTGTTTCTGTGTGTGCGTGATTCTGTGTCTGTGTGTGTGTTTCTGTCTGTGTTTCTATGTGTGTTTCTCTTTGTGTTTCTCTGAGTGTGTTTCTGTGTGTGTGTGTTTCTGTGAGTGTGTTTCTCTGTGTGTGTTTCACTGTGTGTGTGTTTCTGTGTGTGTGTGCTTCTGTCTGTGTTTCTATGTGTGTTTGTCTTTGTGTTTCTCTGAGTGTGTTTCTCTGTGTGTGTGTTTCTGTGTGTGTGCGTGTGTGTGTGTTTTTGTGTGTCTGTGTGTGTGTAGCTGTGTGTATTTCTGTGTGTGTATTTCTCTGTGTGTCTGTTTCGCTGTGTGTATGTTTCTGTGTGCGTGTGTTTCTCTGTGTGTATGTGTTTCTGTGTGTGTTCTGTGTGTGTGTTTCTCTGTCTGTTTGTTTCACTGTGTGTGTGTTTCTCTGTGTGTGTGTTTCACTGTGTGTGTGTTTCTGTGTGTGATTCTGTGTGTGTGTGTGATTCTGTGGCTGTGTGTGTGTTTCTGTCTGTGTTTCTATGTGTGTTTCTCTTTGTGTTTCTCTGAGTGTCTTTCCCTGTGTGTGTGTTTTTGTGTGCATGTGTGTTTCTCTGTGTGTGTTTTCACTGTGTGTGTGTTTCTGTGTGTGTGTGTTTCTGTGTCGTGTGTGATTCTGTGTCTGTGTGTGTTTTTCTGTCTGTGTTTCTATGTGTGTTTGTCTTTGTGTTTCTCTGAGTGTGTTTCTCTGTGTGTGTGTTTCTGTGTGTCTGTGTTTCTGTGTGCCTGTGTGTGATTCTGTGTGTGTTTCTGTGTGTGTGTTCGTCGGTGTGCGTGTTTCTCAGTGTATCAGTTTCTCTGTGTGTGTTTCTCTGTGTGTGTGTTTCTGTGTGCGTGTGTGTGTTTCTGTGTGTCTGTGTGTGTGTTGCTGTGTGTATTTCTGTGTGTGTGTATTTCTCTCTGTGTGTGTTTCGCTGTGTGTATGTTTCTGTGTGCGTCTGTTTCTCTGCGTGTGTGTGTTTCTGTGTGTGTGTTTCTCTGTCTGCTTGTTTCACTGTGTGTGTGTTTCTCTGTGTGTGTGTGTTTCTCTCTGTGTGTGTTTCTGTGTGTGTGTGTGTGTGTGTTTCTGTGTGTGTGTTGCTGTGTGCATTTCTGTGTGTGTATTTCTCTGTGTATGTGTTTCGCTGTCTGTGTGTTTCTGTGTGCGTGTGTTATGTGTGTGTGTTTCTGTGTCTGTGTGTTTCAAGGTGTGTTTCTCCGTCTGTTTCTCTGTGTGTATCTCTGTGTGTGTGTGTTTCTCTCAGTTTCTGTGTCTCTGTTTCTGTGTGTGTGTGTGTACTTCTCTGTGTTTGTTTCCCTGTGTGTGTTTCTCTGTGTGTGTGCCGCTGCGTGTGTGTATCTCTGTGAGTGTTTTTCTCAGTGTGTGTTTCTCTGTGTGTGTACTTCTGTGGGTGTGTGCGTTTCTGTGTGTGTGTTTCTGTATGTGTGTGTGTTTCTATGTGATTCTCTGTGCGTGTTTCTCTGTGTGTGTTTCTCTGTGTGTGTTTCCGTGTGTGTTTCTCTGTGTGTGTTTCTCTGTGTGTGTTTCTCTGTGTGTGTTTCCGTGTGTGCTCCTCTGTGTGTCTGTTTCTGTGTGTGTGTGCTTCTGTGTGTGTGTGTTCCTGTGTGTGTATATGTTTCTGTGTCTGTGTGTTTCTGTGTGTGTGTTTCTCTGCTTGTGTTTCTGTGGGGTGTGTTTCTGTGCACGTGTGTTTCTATGTGTGTTTCTGTGTGTGTTTCTGTGTGTGTGTTTCTGTGTTTGTGTTTCTGTGTCTGTGTGTGTGTTCCTGTGTGTGTGTTTCTCTGTGTGTTTCTGTGTGTGTTTTTCTGTGTGTGTTCCTGGGCGTGTGTGTTTCACTCTGCGTTTCTCTGTGTGTTTCTCTGTGTGTTTCTGTGTGTGTGAGTGTGTGTGTGTTTCTCCGTATTTCTGTGTGTGTGTGTTTCTCTGTGTGTGTTTCTCTGTGTGTGTGTTTCTCTGGGAGTGTTTTTCTCTGTGTGTGTTTCTCTCTGTGCGTGTGTTTCTCTGTGTGTGTGTGTTTCTGTGTGTGTTCTGTGTGTGTGTTTCTCTGTCTGTTTGTTTCACTGTGTGTTTCTGAGTGTGTGTGTGTTTCTCTGTGTGTGTGTTTCACTGTGTGTGTATTTCTCTGTGTGTGTGTTTCTGTGTGTGCGTGATTCTGTGTCTGTGTGTGTGTTTCTGTCTGTGTTTCTATGTGTGTTTCTCTTTGTGTTTCTCTGAGTGTGTTTCTGTGTGTGTGTGTTTCTGTGAGTGTGTTTCTCTGTGTGTGTTTCACTGTGTGTGTGTTTCTGTGTGTGTGTGCTTCTGTCTGTGTTTCTATGTGTGTTTGTCTTTGTGTTTCTCTGAGTGTGTTTCTCTGTGTGTGTGTTTCTGTGTGTGTGCGTGTGTGTGTGTTTTTGTGTGTCTGTGTGTGTGTAGCTGTGTGTATTTCTGTGTGTGTATTTCTCTGTGTGTCTGTTTCGCTGTGTGTATGTTTCTGTGTGCGTGTGTTTCTCTGTGTGTATGTGTTTCTGTGTGTGTTCTGTGTGTGTGTTTCTCTGTCTGTTTGTTTCACTGTGTGTGTGTTTCTCTGTGTGTGTGTTTCACTGTGTGTGTGTTTCTGTGTGTGATTCTGTGTGTGTGTGTGATTCTGTGGCTGTGTGTGTGTTTCTGTCTGTGTTTCTATGTGTGTTTCTCTTTGTGTTTCTCTGAGTGTCTTTCCCTGTGTGTGTGTTTTTGTGTGCATGTGTGTTTCTCTGTGTGTGTTTTCACTGTGTGTGTGTTTCTGTGTGTGTGTGTTTCTGTGTCGTGTGTGATTCTGTGTCTGTGTGTGTTTTTCTGTCTGTGTTTCTATGTGTGTTTGTCTTTGTGTTTCTCTGAGTGTGTTTCTCTGTGTGTGTGTTTCTGTGTGTCTGTGTTTCTGTGTGCCTGTGTGTGATTCTGTGTGTGTTTCTGTGTGTGTGTTCGTCGGTGTGCGTGTTTCTCAGTGTATCAGTTTCTCTGTGTGTGTTTCTCTGTGTGTGTGTTTCTGTGTGCGTGTGTGTGTTTCTGTGTGTCTGTGTGTGTGTTGCTGTGTGTATTTCTGTGTGTGTATTTCTCTCTGTGTGTGTTTCGCTGTGTGTATGTTTCTGTGTGCGTCTGTTTCTCTGCGTGTGTGTGTTTCTGTGTGTGTGTTTCTCTGTCTGCTTGTTTCACTGTGTGTGTGTTTCTCTGTGTGTGTGTGTTTCTCTCTGTGTGTGTTTCTGTGTGTGTGTGTGTGTGTGTGTTTCTGTGTGTGTGTTGCTGTGTGCATTTCTGTGTGTGTATTTCTCTGTGTATGTGTTTCGCTGTCTGTGTGTTTCTGTGTGCGTGTGTTATGTGTGTGTGTTTCTGTGTCTGTGTGTTTCAAGGTGTGTTTCTCCGTCTGTTTCTCTGTGTGTATCTCTGTGTGTGTGTGTTTCTCTCAGTTTCTGTGTCTCTGTTTCTGTGTGTGTGTGTGTACTTCTCTGTGTTTGTTTCCCTGTGTGTGTTTCTCTGTGTGTGTGCCTCTGCGTGTGTGTATCTCTGTGAGTGTTTTTCTCAGTGTGTGTTTCTCTGTGTGTGTACTTCTGTGGGTGTGTGCGTTTCTGTGTGTGTGTTTCTGTATGTGTGTGTGTTTCTATGTGATTCTCTGTGCGTGTTTCTCTGTGTGTGTTTCTCTGTGTGTGTTTCCGTGTGTGTTTCTCTGTGTGTGTTTCTCTGTGTGTGTTTCCGTGTGTGCTCCTCTGTGTGTCTGTTTCTGTGTGTGGGTGTTTCTGTGTGTGTGTGTGTTTCTGTGGCTGTGTGTGTGTTTATGTGCGTGTTTTTCTCTGTGTGTTTCCGTGAGTGTTTCTCTGTTTGTCTGTTTCTGTGTGTGTGTTTCTGTGTGCGTGTTTATCTGTGTGTGTGCATGTTTCTGTGTCCTTGTGTGTTTCTGTGTCTGTGTGTGTGTGTTTCTCTGCTTGTGTTTCTGTGGGTGAGTGGTTCTGTGCGTGTGTGTGTGTTTACGTGTGTGTTTTTCTCTGTGTGTGTTTCCGTGAGATTTTCTCTGGTTGCCTGTTTCTCTGCGTGTGTGTTTGTGTGTGTATGTGTTTTTCGCTGTGTGTGTTTCTCTGTGTGTGTTTCAATGTGTGTGTGTGTGTTTCTCTGTGTGTGTGTGTGTTTCTGCGCGTGTTTATCTGTGTGTATTTCTGTGTGTGTGTTTCTCTGTGTGGGATTCTGTGTGTGTGTTTCTGTGTATGTGTGTTTCTCTGTGTGTGTATGTTTCTTTGTGTGTGTGTTTCAGTGTGTCTTTCTCTGTGTCTGTTTCTCTGTGTGTGCTTCTGTGTGTGTGTTTCTCTGTATGTGTGTGTGTTTCGGTGTTGTGTGTTTCTGTGTGTGTGTATCTTTGTCTGTGTGTGTTTCTGTGCCCGTGTTTCTGTGTCTGTGTTTCTGTGTGTGTGTTTCTTTGTGTGTATGTATGCGTTTGTATGTTTTTGTGTATGTTTCTGTGTGTGTTTCTGTGTGTGTGTGTTTCTCTGTGTGTGTGTGTTTCACTGTGTGTGTGTTTCTGTGTGTGTGTGTCTCTGTGTGTGTGTTTCTCTGTCTGTGTGTTTCACTGTGTGTGTTTCTGTGTGTGTGTGTTTCTCCGTGTGAGTGTGATTCTGTGTCTGTGTGTGTGTTTCTGTCTGTGCTTCTCTGTGTGTTTATCTGTGTCTTACTGTGTGTGTGTTTCTGTGTGTGCGTTTCACTGTCTGTTTCTCTGTGTGTTCCTCTATGTGTTTCTCTGTGTGTTTATGTGTGTGTATTTCTCTGTGTGTGTTTCATTGTGTGTTACACTGTGTGTTTCTCTGTGTTTACCTGTGTGTCTGTGTGTGAGTTTCTGTGTGTGTGTTTCTCTGTGTGTGTGTTTCAATGTGTGTGTGTTTCTCTGTGTGTGTGTTTCTGTGTTTTTCTGTGTGTTTCGCTGTGTTTTTCAGTGTATGTGTGTTTCGGTGCGTGTGCCTGTGTGTGTGTTTAACTGTGTGTTTCTCTGTGTGTTCCAACGTCTGTTTCTGTGTGTGTGTTTCTCTGTGTTTCTGTGTGTGTGTGTTTATGTGTGTGTGTGTGTGTGTGTGGATGTTTCTCTGTGTGTGTTTCTCTGTGTTTTTCACTGTGTGTTTCATTGTGTGGTTCTCTGTGTGTATCTGTGTGTCTGTATGTTTCTGTGTCTGTTGCACTGAATGCTTAAATGTGTGTTTCTATCTGTGTTTCTCTGTATGTTTCTCTCCGTGTTTCTCTGAGTGTGTTTCTGTGTGTGTGTGTGTGTTTCAGTGTATGTTTCTGTATGTGTGTTTCTCTGTGTGTATGTTTCTCTGTATGTTTTTCTGTGTGTGTTTCTGTGTGTGTGTTTCTCTGCTTGTGTGTTTCTGTGTGTGTGTCTGTGTGTGTGTTTCTGTGTGTGCGTGTTTCTCTGTGTGTGTTTCTGTGTGCGTGTGTTTCTGTGTGTGTGTGTTTCTCTGTCTGTGTGTGTGTTTCTGTGTGTGGGTTTCTGTGTGTGTTTCTGTGTGAGTTTCTCTGTGTGTTTCTGTGTGTGTGTGTTTCTCCGTGTGAGTGTGATTCTGTGTCTGTGTGTGTGTTTCTGTCTGTGCTTCTCTGTGTGTTTCTCTGTGTCTTACTGTGTGTGTGTTTCTGTGTGTGTGTTTCTGTGTGTGCGTTTCACTGTCTGTTTCTCTGTGTGTTCCTCTATGTGTTTCTCTGTGTGTTTATGTGTGTGTATTTCTCTGTGTGTGTTTCATTGTGTGTTACACTGTGTGTTTCTCTGTGTTTACCTGTGTGTCTGTGTGTGAGTTTCTTTGTGTGTGTTTCTCTGTGTGTGTGTTTCAATGTGTGTGTGCTTCTCTGTGTGTGTTTCTGTGTTTTTCTGTGTGTTTCGCTGTGTTTTTCAGTGTATGTGTGTTTCGGTGCGAGTGTCTGTGTGTGTGTTTAACTGTGTGTTTCTCTGTGTGTTCCTCCGTCTGTTTCTGTGTGTGTGTTTCTCTGTGTTTCTGTGTGTGTGTGTTTATGTGTGTGTGTGTGTGTGTGTGTGGATGTTTCTCTGTTTGTGTTTCTCTGTGTTTTTCACTGTGTGTTTCATTGTGTGGTTCTCTGTGTGTATCTGTGTGTCTGTATGTTTCTGTGTGTGTTGCACTGAATGTTTCAATGTGTGTTTCTATCTGTGTTTCTCTGTATGTTTCTCTCCGTGTTTCTCTGAGTGTGTTTCTGTGTGTGTGTGCATGTTTCAGTGTATGTTTCTGTATGTGTGTTTCTCTGTGTGTATGTTTCTCAGCATTCGCCAGAGCTGGCGGGCAGCCATAAAGACAGGGCTAAATTGTGGCGAGTCGACGAGACTTAGTAGTTGGCAGGAAAAAAGACAGAGGCGCAAGGGGAGAGCCAACTGTGCAACAGCCCCAACAAACAAATTTCTCTGCAGCACCTGTGGAAGAGCCTGTCACTCCAGAATTGGCCTTTATAGCCACTCCAGGCGCTGCTTCACAAACCACTGACCACCTCCAGGCGCGTATCCATTGTCTCTCGAGATAAGGAGGCCCAAAAGAAAATGTTTCTCTGTATGTTTTTTTCTGTGTGTGTTTCTGTGTGTGTGTTTCTCTGCGTGTGTGTTTCTGTGTGTGTGTCTGTGTGTGTGTTTCTGTGTGAGCGTGTTTCTCTGTTTGTGTTTCTGTGTGCGTGTGTTCCTGTGTGTGTGTGTGTGTTTCTCTGTCTGTGTGTGTGTTTCTGTGTGTGGGTTTCTGTGTGTGTTTCTGTGTGAGTTTCTCTGCGTGTTTCAGTGTGTGTGTGTTTCTGTATGTGAGTGTGTGTGTTTCTCTGTGTGTGTTTCTCTGTGTGCAGTTCACTGTGTGTTTCTCTGTTTGTTTCTATTTGCATTTCTCTGTGTGTTTCTCTGTGTGTGTTTCTCTCTGTGTGTGTTTCTCTGCGTTTGTGTTTCTCTGTGTGTGCTTTTCACTGTGTGTGTTTCTCTGTGTGTGTGTTTCCCTGTGTGCGTGTTTCTCTCTGTGTGTGTTTCTGTGTATTTGTTTCTGAGTGTGTGTTTCTCTGTGTGTGCTGCCGTGTGTGTTTCTCTGTGTGTCTGTTTCAGTGTGTGTGTGTTTCTGTGTGTGTGCGTTTCTGTCTGTGTGTGTGTTTCGGCGACTGTGTGCGTGTTTCTGACGTCTGTTTGTGTGTTTCTCTGTGTGTGTTTCCGTGTGTGATTCGGTGAGTGTTTCTGTGTGTTTGTTTCTGTGTGTGTGTGTTCTCTGTGTGTGCGTGTTTCTCTGTGTGTGTGTTTCTCGGTTTGTGTTTCTGTGGGTGCGTGCTTCTTTGTGTGTGTGTGTGTGTGTTTCTGTGTGTGTTTCTGCGAGTGTGTTTCTGTGTGTGTGTGTGTTTCTCTGTGTGTTTTTTTCTATGTGTGTGTTTCTCTGTGTGTGTTTCTGTGTGTGTGTTTCTGTGTGTGTGTTTTTCTCTGTGTGTCTTTATCTTTGTGTGTTTCTGTGTGTGTGCTTCTGTGTGTGTGTGTGTGCTTCTGTGCGTGTTTCTCTGTGTGTTTTTCTGTGTGTGTTTCTCTGTGTGTGTATTTCTGTGTGTGTGCTTCTGTACGTGTGTGTTTCTGTGTGTGTTTCTCTGAGTGTGTTTCTGTGTGTCTGTTTCTCTGTGTGTGTTTCTGTGTGTGTGTGTGCTTCTGTGTGTGTGTGTCTGTGTGCGTCTGCATCTGTGTATTTGTATGTTTCTGTGTCTGTTTTTCTTTGTCAGTGTTTCTCTGTGTGTGTTTCTCTGTGTGCGTGTGTTCCTGTATGTGTGTGTTTCTGTGTGTGTATCTGTGTCTGTGTGTGTTTCTGTGTCTGTGTTTCTGTGTGTGCGTTTCTGTGTGTGTGTGGTTCTCTGAATTTCTGTACGTGTGTGCTTCTGTGTGTCTGTGTGTGTTTCTGTGTGTGTGTTTCTGTGTATGTGTTTCTCTGTGTGTGCTGCTGTGTGTGTTTCTCTGTGTGTCTGTTTCTGTGTGTGTGTGTTTCTGTGTGTGTGCGTTTCTGTCTGTGTGCGTGTTTCGGCGAGTGTGTGTGTTTCTGCGTCTGCTTGAGTGTTTCTCTGTGTCTGTTTCCGTGTGTGTTTCTGTGTGTGTGTTTCTCTGTGTGTGCGTGTGTGCTTCTGTGTGTGTTTCTGTGTGTGCGTGTTTCTCTGTATGTGTGTTTCTCGGTTTGTGTTTCTGTAGGTGTCTGCTTCTTTCTGTGTGCGTGTGTGTGTTTCTGTATGTGTTTCTGCGTGTGTGTTTCTGTGTGTGTGTGTTTCTCTGCGTGTGTTTTTCTCTGTGTGTGTTTCTCTCTGTGTGTTTCTGTGTGTGTGTTTCTCTGTGTGTGTGTTTCTCTGTGTGTGTTTTTCTCTGTTTGTTTTTCTCTGTGTGTGTGTTTCTGTGTGTGTGAGTGTTTCAGTGTGTATGCTTCTGTGTGTGTGTGCTTCTGTGCGTGTTTCTCTGTGTGTTTTTCTGTGTGTGTGTTTCTCTGTGTGTGTATTTCTGTGTGTGTGTTTCTGTATTTGTGTGTTTCTGTTTGTGTTTCTCTGAGTGTGCTTCTGTGTGTGTGTTTCTCTGTGTGTTCATCTGTGTGTCTACGTTTCTGTGTGTGTGTTGCACTGAATGTTTCAATGTGTGTTTCTATCTGTGCTTCTCTGTATGTTTCTCTCCGTGTTTCTCTGAGTGTGTTTCTGTGTGTGTTTGTGTGTGTTTCAGTGTATGTTTCTGTGTGTGTATTTCTCTGTGTGTATGTTTCTCTGTATGCTTTTTCTGTGTGTGTTTCTGTGTGTGTGTTTCTCTGCGTGTGTGTTTCTGTGTGTGTGTGTGTTTCTGTGTGTGTTTCTGTGTGTGGGTTGCTGTGTTTGTTTCTGTGTGAGCTTCTCTGCGTGTTTCAGTGTGTGTGTGTTTCTGTATGTGAGTGTGTGTGTTTCTCTGTGTGTGTTTCACTATGTGTATTTCACTGTGTGTTTCTCTGTGTGTGTTTATCTGTGTGTGTGTTTCTCTGCGTGTGTGTTTCTCCGTGTGTGTTTTTCTCTGTGTGTGTTTCTCTGTGAGTGTGTTTCCCTGTGTGTGCTTCTGTGTGTGTGTGTGTGTGCTTCTGTGCGTGTTTCTCTGTGTGTGTATTTCTGTGTGTGTGCTTCTGTACGTGTGTGTTTCTGTGTGTGTTTCTGTGTCTGTGTTTCTGTGTGTGCGTTTCTGTGTGCGTGTGTGTTTCTCTGAATCTCTGTACCTGTGTGCTTCTGTGTGTGTGTGTGTGTGTGTTTCTGTGTGTGTGTTTCTGTGTGTGTGTTTCTCTATGTGTGCTGCTGTGTGTGTTTCTCTCTGTGTCTGTTTCTGTGTGTGTGTGTTTTTGTGTGTGCGCGTTTCCGTCTGTGTGTTTGTTTCGGCGAGTGTGTGTGTGTATCTGCGTCTGCTTGAGTGTTTCTCTGTGTCTGTTTCCGTGTGTGTTTCTGTGTGTGTGTGTGTTTCTCTGTGTGTGCGTGTGTGTTTCTGTGTGTGTTTCTGTGTGTGCGTGTTTCTCTGTGTGTGTGTTTCTCGGTTTGTGTTTCTGTGGGTGTGTGCTTCTTTCTGTGTGCGTGTGTGTGTTTCTGTATGTTTTTCTGCGTGTGTGTTGCTGTGTGTGTTGCTGTGTGTGTTTCTCTGTGTGCGTTTCTCTGTGTGAGTGTTTCTATGTGTGTGAGTGTTTCAGTGTGTATGCTTCTGTGTGTGTGTGTGCTTCTGTGCGTGTTTCTCTGTGTGTTTTTCTGTGTGTGTGTTTCTCTGTGTGTATTTCTGTGTGTGTGTCTCTGTATGTGTGTGTTTCTGTGCGTGTTTCTCTGGGTGTGCTTCTGTGTGTGTGTTTCTCTGTGTGTTTATCTGTGTGTCTGTATGTTTCTGTGTGTGTGTTGCACTGAATGTTTCAATGTGTGTTTCTATCTGTGCTTCTCTGTATGTTTCTCTCCGTGTTTCTCTGAGTGCGTTTCTGTGTGTGTGTGTGTGTGTTTCAGTGTATGTTTCTGTGTGTGTGTTTCTCTGTGTGTATGTTTCTCTGTATGTTGTTTCTGTGTGTGTTTCTGTGTGTGTGTTTCTCTGCGTGTGTGTTTCTTTGTGTGTGTGTTTCTGTGTGCGTTTCTGTGTGTGGGTTTCTGTGTGTGTTTCTGTGTGAGTTTCTCTCCGTGTTTCAATGTGGGTGTGTTTCTGTATGTGAGTGTGTGTGTTTCTCTGTGTGTATTTCACTGTGTGTTTCTCTGTTTGTTTATCTTTGCATTTCTCTGTGTGTCTCTCTGTGTGTGTTTCTCTGTGTGTGTGTTTCTCTGCGTGTGTGTTTCTCCGTGTGTGTTTTTCTCTGTGTGTGTTTCTCTGTGTGTGTGTTTCCCTGTGTGCGTGTTTCTGTGTGTGTGTGTGTGTGTGTGTTTCTGTGTGTGTGCTGCCGTGTGTGTTTCTCTGTGTGTCTGTTTTTGTGTGTGTGTGTTTCTGTGTGTGTGTTTCTCTGTGTGTGTATTTCTGTTTGCGCATGTTACTGTGCATGCGTGTTTCTGTGTGTGTTTCTCTGTGTGTGTTTCTCTGTGTGTGCGTGTGTGTTTCGGTGTGTGTTTCTGTATGTGCGTGTTTCTGTTTGTGTGTGTTTCTCGGTTTGTGTTTCTGTGGGTGTGTGCTTCTTTCTGTGTGCGTGTGTGTGTTTCTGTATGTGTTTCTGCGTGTGTGTTGCTGTGTGTGTTGCTGTGTGTGTTTCTCTGTGTGCGTTTCTCTGTGTGTGTGTTTCTGTGTGTGTGAGTGTTTCAGTGTGTATGCTTCTGTGTATGTGTGTGCTTCTGTGCGTGTTTCTCTGTGTGTTTTTCTGTGTGTGTGTTTCTCTGTGTGTATTTCTGTGTGTGTGTTTCTGTATGTGTGTGTTTCTGTGCGTGTTTCTCTGAGTGTGCTTCTGTGTGTGTGTTTCTCTGTGTGTTTATCTGTGTGTCTGTATGTTTCTGTGTGTGTGTTGCACTGAATGTTTCAATGTGTGTTTCTATCTGTGCTTCTCTGTATGTTTCTCTCCGTGTTTCTCTGAGTGCGTTTCTGTGTGTGTGTGTGTGTGTGTTTCAGTGTATGTTTCTGTGTGTGTGTTTCTCTGTGTGTATGTTTCTCTGTATGTTGTTTCTGTGTGTGTTTCTGTGTGTGTGTTTCTCTGCGTGTGTGTTTCTTTGTGTGTGTGTTTCTGTGTGCGTTTCTGTGTGTGGGTTTCTGTGTGTGTTTCTTTGTGAGTTTCTCTCCGTGTTTCAATGTGGGTGTGTTTCTGTATGTGAGTGTGTGTGTTTCTCTGTGTGTATTTCACTGTGTGTTTCTCTGTTTGTTTCTCTTTGCATTTCTCTGTGTGTTTCTCTGTGTGTGTTTCTCTGTGTGTGTGTTTCTCTGCGTGTGTGTTTCTCCATGTGTGTTTTTCTCTGTGTGTGTTTCTCTGTGTGTGTGTTTCCCTGTGTGCGTGTTTCTCTGTGTGTGTGTGTGTTTCTGTGTGTGTGCTGCCGTGTGTGTTTCTCTGTGTGTCTGTTTTTGTGTGTGTGTGTTTCTGTGTGTGTGCATGTGTTTCTGTGTGTGTGTGTGTGTGTCTGTGTGTGTCTGCATCTGTGTATTTGTATGTTTCTGTGTCTGTTTTTCTTTGTCTGTGTTCCTCTGTGTGTGTTTCTCTGTGTGCGTGTGTTCCTGTATGTGTGTGTTTCTGTGTGTGTGTGTATCTGTGTCTGTGTGTGTTTCTGTGTCTGTGTTTCTGTGTGTGCGTTTCTGTGTGTGTGTGTGTGTGTTTCTCTGAATTTCTGGACGATTGTGCTTCTGTGTGTGTGTGTGTGTGTGTTTCTGTGTGTGTGTTTCTGTGTGTGTGTTTCTCTGTGTGTGCTGCTGTGTGTGTTTCTCTGTGTGTCTGTTTCTGTGTGTGTGTGTTTCTGTGTGTGTGCGTTTCTGTCTGTGTGTGTGTTTCGGCGAGTGTGTGTGTGTTTCTGCGTCTGCTTGAGTGTTTCTCTGTGTCTGTTTCCGTGTGTGTTTCTGTGTGAGTGTCTTTCTCTGTGTGTGCGTGTGTGTTTCTGTGTGTGTGTGTTTCTCTGTGTGCGTTTCTCTCTGTGTGTTTCTGTGTGTGTGTTTCTCTGTGTGTGTGTTTCTCTGTGTGTGTTTTTCTCTGTGTGTGTTTCTCTGTGTGTGTGTTTCTGTGTGTGTGAGTGTTTCAGTGTGTATGCTTCTGTGTGTGTGTGTGCTTCTGTGCGTGTTTCTCTGTGTGTTTTTCTGTGTGTGTGTTTCTCGGTGTGTATTTCTGTGTGTGTGTTTCTGTATGTGTGTGTTTCTGTGCGTGTTTCTCTGAGTGTGCTTCTGTGTGTGTGTTTCTCTGTGTGTTTATCTGTGTGTCTGTATGTTTCTGTGTGTGTGTTGCACTGAATGTTTCAATGTGTGTTTCTATCTGTGCTTCTCTGTATGTTTCTCTACGTGTTTCTCTGAGTGTGTTTCTGTGTGTGTGTGTGTGTGTTTCAGTGTATGTTTCTGTGTGTGTGTTTCTATGCGTGTATGTTTCTCTGTATGTTTTTTCTGTGTGTGTTTCTGTGTGTGTGTTTCTCTGTGTGTGTTTCTTTGTGTGTGTGTTTCTGTGTGTGTTTCTGTGTGTGGGTTTCTGTGTGTATTTCTGTGTGAGTTTCTCTCCGTGTTTCAGTGTGGGTGTGTTTCTGTATGTGAGTGTGTGTGTTTCTCTGTGTGTATTTCACTGTGTGTTTCTCTGTTTGTTTCTCTTTACATTTCTCTGTGTGTTTCTCTGTGTGTGTTTTTTTCTGTGTGTGTTTCTCTGTGTGTGTGTTTCCCTGTGTGCGTGTTTCTGTGTCTGTGTGTGTGTTTCTGTGTGTTTGTTTCTGTGTGTGTGTTTCTCTGTGTGTGCTGCCGTGTGTGTTTCTCTGTGTGTCTGTTTTTGTGTGTGTGTGTTTCTGTGTGTGTGCGTTTCTGTTTGTGTGTGTGATTCGGCGACTGTGTGTGTGTTTCTGACGTCTGTTTT
This sequence comes from Heterodontus francisci, assembly GCF_036365525.1. NCBI lineage: Eukaryota > Metazoa > Chordata > Chondrichthyes > Heterodontiformes > Heterodontidae > Heterodontus > Heterodontus francisci. The sequence goes on along the minus strand of NW_027141742.1, from coordinate 1,120,979 downwards.
TGTGTTTCTCTGTGTGTGTTTCCGTGTGTGATTCTGTGAGTGTTTCTGTATGTTTGTTTCTGTGTGTGTGTGTTCTCTGTATGTGCGTGTTTCTGTGTGTGTGTTTCTCGTTTTGTGTTTCTGTGGGTGTGTGCTTCTTTGTGTGTGTGTGTGTTTCTGTGTGTGTTTCTGCGAGTGTGTTTCTGTGTGTGTGTGATTCTCTGTGTGTGTTTTTCTCTGTGTGTGTTTCTGTGTGTGTGTGTTTCTGTGCTTGTGATTTTCTCTGTGTGTGCTTCTGTGTGTGTTTCTCTGTGTGTTTTTCTGTGTGTGTATTTCTGTGTGTCTGTTTCTCTTTGTGTGTTTCTGTGTGTGCGTGTGTTTCTGTGTGTGTGTGTCTGTGTGTGTCTGCATCTGTGTATTTGTATGTTTCTGTGTCTGTTTTTCTTTGTCTGTGTTTCTCTGTGTGTGTTTCTCTGTGTGCGTGTGTTCCTGTATGTGTGTGTTTCTGTGTGTGTGTGTATCTGTGGCTGTGTGTGTTTCTGTGTGTGTGTTTCTGTGTGTGCGTTTCTGTGTGTGTGTGTGTTTCTCTGAATTTCTGTACGACTGTGCTTCTGTGTGCGTGTGTGTGTTTCTGTGTTGTGTTTCTGTGTGTGTGTTTCTCTGTGTGTGCTGCTGTGTGTGTTTCACTGTGTGTCTGTTTCTGCGTGTGTGTGTTTCTGTGTGTGTGCGTTTCTGTCTGTGTGTGTGTTTCGGCGAGTGTGTGTGTGTTTCTGCGTCTGCTTGAGTGTTTCTCTGTGTCTGTTTCCGTGTGTTTTTCTGTGTGTGTGTATTTCTCTGTGTGTGCGTGTGTGTTTCTGTGTGTGTTTCTGTGTGTGTGTGTTTCTCTGTGTGTGCGTGTGTGCTTCTCGGTTTGTGTTTCTGTGGGTGTGTGCTTCTTTGTGTGTTTTTGCGTGTGTGTTTCTGTGTGTGTGTGTTTCTGTGTGTGTGTTTCTGTGTGTATGTGTTTTCTGTGTGTGTTTTTCTCTGTGTGAGTTTCTCTGTGTGTGTGTTTCTGTATGTGTGAGTGTTTCTGTGTGTGTGCTTCTATGTGTGTGTGTGCTTCTGTGCGTGTTTCTCTGTGTTTTTTTCTATGTGTGTGTTTCTCTGTGTGTGTATTTCTGTTTGCGCATGTTACTGTGCATGCGTGTTTCTGTGTGTGCTTCTCTGTGTGTGATTCTGTCTGTGTGTTTCTCTGTGTGTGTTTCTGTGTGTGTGTGTGTTTCTCTGTGTGTGCGTGTGTGTGTTTCTGTGTGTGTTTCTGTATGTGCGTGTTTCTGTGTGTGTGTGTGTTCCTCGGTTTGTGTTTCTGTGGGTGTGTGCTTCTTTCTGTGTGCGTGTGTGTGTTTCTGTATGTGTTTCTGCGTGTGTGTTGCTGTGTGTGTTGCTGTGTGTGTTTCTCTGTGTGCGTTTCTCTGTGTGTGTGTTTCTGTATGAGTGTTTCTGTGTATGTGCTTCTTTGTGTTTGTGTGTGAGCTTCTGTGCGTGTTTCTCTGTGTGTGTGTGCTTCTCTGTGTCTCTTTATGTGTGTGTGTTTCTCTGTGTGTGTATTTCTGTGTGCGCGTGTTACTGTGCGTGTATAAATCTGTGTGTTTTTCTCTGTGTGTGAATCTGTGTGCGTGTCTCTCTGTGTGTGTTTCTGTGTGTGTGTATGTGTGTTTCTCTGTGCGTGCATGTGTGTTTCTGTGTGAGTTTCTGTGTGTCCGTGTTTCTGTGTGTGTGTGTTTCTCGGTTTGTGTTTCTGTGGGTGTGTGCTTCTTTGCGTGTGTGTGTGTGTGTTTCTGTGTGTGTGTTTCTATGCGTGTATGTTTCTCTGTATGTTTTTTCTGTGTGTGTTTCTGTGTGTGTGTTTCTCTGTGTGTGTTTCTTTGTGTGTGTGTTTCTGTGTGTGTTTCTGTGTGTGGGTTTCTGTGTGTATTTCTGTGTGAGTTTCTCTCCGTGTTTCAGTGTGGGTGTGTTTCTGTATGTGAGTGTGTGTGTTTCTCTGTGTGTATTTCACTGTGTGTTTCTCTGTTTGTTTCTCTTTACATTTCTCTGTGTGTTTCTCTGTGTGTGTTTTTTTCTGTGTGTGTTTCTCTGTGTGTGTGTTTCCCTGTGTGCGTGTTTCTGTTTCTGTGTGTGTGTTTCTATGCGTGTATGTTTCTCTGTATGTTTTTTCTGTGTGTGTTTCTGTGTGTGTGTTTCTCTGTGTGTGTTTCTTTGTGTGTGTGTTTCTGTGTGTGTTTCTGTGTGTGGGTTTCTGTGTGTATTTCTGTGTGAGTTTCTCTCCGTGTTTCAGTGTGGGTGTGTTTCTGTATGTGAGTGTGTGTGTTTCTCTGTGTGTATTTCACTGTGTGTTTCTCTGTTTGTTTCTCTTTACATTTCTCTGTGTGTTTCTCTGTGTGTGTTTTTTTCTGTGTGTGTTTCTCTGTGTGTGTGTTTCCCTGTGTGCGTGTTTCTGTGTCTGTGTGTGTGTTTCTGTGTGTTTGTTTCTGTGTGTGTGTTTCTCTGTGTGTGCTGCCGTGTGTGTTTCTCTGTGTGTCTGTTTTTGTGTGTGTGTGTTTCTGTGTGTGTGCGTTTCTGTTTGTGTGTGTGATTCGGCGACTGTGTGTGTGTTTCTGACGTCTGTTTTTGTGTTTCTCTGTGTGTGTTTCCGTGTGTGATTCTGTGAGTGTTTCTGTATGTTTGTTTCTGTGTGTGTGTGTTCTCTGTATGTGCGTGTTTCTGTGTGTGTGTTTCTCGTTTTGTGTTTCTGTGGGTGTGTGCTTCTTTGTGTGTGTGTGTGTTTCTGTGTGTGTTTCTGCGAGTGTGTTTCTGTGTGTGTGTGATTCTCTGTGTGTGTTTTTCTCTGTGTGTGTTTCTGTGTGTGTGTGTTTCTGTGCTTGTGATTTTCTCTGTGTGTGCTTCTGTGTGTGTTTCTCTGTGTGTTTTTCTGTGTGTGTATTTCTGTGTGTCTGTTTCTCTTTGTGTGTTTCTGTGTGTGCGTGTGTTTCTGTGTGTGTGTGTCTGTGTGTGTCTGCATCTGTGTATTTGTATGTTTCTGTGTCTGTTTTTCTTTGTCTGTGTTTCTCTGTGTGTGTTTCTCTGTGTGCGTGTGTTCCTGTATGTGTGTGTTTCTGTGTGTGTGTGTATCTGTGGCTGTGTGTGTTTCTGTGTGTGTGTTTCTGTGTGTGCGTTTCTGTGTGTGTGTGTGTTTCTCTGAATTTCTGTACGACTGTGCTTCTGTGTGCGTGTGTGTGTTTCTGTGTTGTGTTTCTGTGTGTGTGTTTCTCTGTGTGTGCTGCTGTGTATGTTTCACTGTGTGTCTGTTTCTGCGTGTGTGTGTTTCTGTGTGTGTGCGTTTCTGTCTGTGTGTGTGTTTCGGCGAGTGTGTGTGTGTTTCTGCGTCTGCTTGAGTGTTTCTCTGTGTCTGTTTCCGTGTGTTTTTCTGTGTGTGTGTGTTTCTCTGTGTGTGCGTGTGTGTTTCTGTGTGTGTTTCTGTGTGTGTGTGTTTCTCTGTGTGTGCGTGTGTGCTTCTCGGTTTGTGTTTCTGTGGGTGTGTGCTTCTTTGTGTGTTTTTGCGTGTGTGTTTCTGTGTGTGTGTGTTTCTGTGTGTGTGTTTCTGTGTGTATGTGTTTTCTGTGTGTGTTTTTCTCTGTGTGAGTTTCTCTGTGTGTGTGTTTCTGTATGTGTGAGTGTTTCTGTGTGTGTGCTTCTATGTGTGTGTGTGCTTCTGTGCGTGTTTCTCTGTGTTTTTTTCTATGTGTGTGTTTCTCTGTGTGTGTATTTCTGTTTGCGCATGTTACTGTGCATGCGTGTTTCTGTGTGTGCTTCTCTGTGTGTGATTCTGTCTGTGTGTTTCTCTGTGTGTGTTTCTGTGTGTGTGTGTGTTTCTCTGTGTGTGCGTGTGTGTGTTTCTGTGTGTGTTTCTGTATGTGCGTGTTTCTGTGTGTGTGTGTGTTCCTCGGTTTGTGTTTCTGTGGGTGTGTGCTTCTTTCTGTGTGCGTGTGTGTGTTTCTGTATGTGTTTCTGCGTGTGTGTTGCTGTGTGTGTTGCTGTGTGTGTTTCTCTGTGTGCGTTTCTGTGTGTGTGTGTTTCTGTATGAGTGTTTCTGTGTATGTGCTTCTTTGTGTTTGTGTGTGAGCTTCTGTGCGTGTTTCTCTGTGTGTGTGTGCTTCTCTGTGTCTCTTTATGTGTGTGTGTTTCTCTGTGTGTGTATTTCTGTGTGCGCGTGTTACTGTGCGTGTATAAATCTGTGTGTTTTTCTCTGTGTGTGAATCTGTGTGCGTGTCTCTCTGTGTGTGTTTCTGTGTGTGTGTATGTGTGTTTCTCTGTGCGTGCATGTGTGTTTCTGTGTGAGTTTCTGTGTGTCCGTGTTTCTGTGTGTGTGTGTTTCTCGGTTTGTGTTTCTGTGGGTGTGTGCTTCTTTGCGTGTGTGTGTGTGTGTTTCTGTGTGTGTTTTTGCGTGTGTGTTTCTGTGTGTGTGTGTTTCTGTGTGTGTGTTTTTCTCTGTGTGTCGTTCTCTCTGTGTGTTTCTGTGTGTGTTATTCTGTGTGTATGTGTTTTCTGTGTGTGTTTTTCTCTGTGTGTGTTTCTCTGTGTGTGTGTTTCTGTATGTGTGAGTGTTTCTGTGTGTGTGCAAATGTGTGTGTTTGTGCTTCTGTGCGTGTTTCTCTGTGTGTTTTTCTGTGTGTATTTCTCTGTGTGTGTATTTCTGTTTGCGCGTGTTACTGTGCATGCGTGTTTCTGTGTGTGCTTCTCTGTGTTTGATTCTGTGTGCGTGTTTCTCTGTGTGTGTTTCACGGTTTGTGTATCTGTGGGTGTGTGCTTCTTTGTGTTTCTGCTTGTGTGTTTCTGTGTGTGTGCGTTTCTGTCTGTGTGTGTGTTTTTCTCTGTGTGTCTTTCTCTCTGTGTTTTCTGTGTGTGTTTCTATGTGTGTATTTTTCTCTGTGCGTATTTCTCTGTGTGTTTATCTGTGTGTGTGTTTCTGTGTGTGTGTGTTTCTGTGCGTGTGTGTTTCTGTATGTGTGTGTTTCTGTGTGTGTTTCTCTGAGTGTGTTTCTGTGTGTGTGTTTCTCTGTGTGTGTGTTTCTGTGTGACTGTGTCTGCGTGTGTCTGCATTTGTGTATGTGTATGTTTCTGTGTCTGTTTTTCTGTGTCTGTGTTTCTTTGTGTGTGCTTCTCTGTGTACGTGTGTTCCACTATGTGTGTGTTTCTGTATGTGTTTCTGCGTGTGTGTTGCTGTGTGTGTTGCTGTGTATGTTTCTCTGTGTGCGTTTCTCTGTGTGTGTGTTTCTGTGTGTGTGAGTGTTTCTGTGTATGTGCTTCTGTGTGTTTGTGTGTGAGCTTCTGTGCGTGTTTCTCTGTGTGTGTGTGTTTCTCTGTGTGTCTTTATGTGTGTGTGCTTCTCTGTGTGTGTTGTTCTGTGTGCGCGTGTTACTGTGCGTGTATAAATCTGTGTGTTTTTCTCTGTGTGTGAATCTGTGTGCGTGTTTCTCTGTGTGTGTTTCTGTGTGTGTGTATGTGTGTTTCTCTGTGCGTGCATGTGTGTTTCTGTGTGAGTTTATGTGTGTCCGTGTTTCTGTGTGTGTGTGTTTCTCGGTTTGTGTTTCTGTGGGTGTGTGCTTCTTTGTGTGTGTGTGTGTGTGTTTCTGTGTGTGTTTTTGCGTGTGTGTTTCTGTGTGTGTGTTTCTGTGTGTATGTGTTTTCTGTGTGTGTTTTTCTCTGTGCGTTTCTGTGTGTGTGTGTTTCTGTATGTGTGAGTGTTTCTGTGTGTGTGCAACTGTGTGTGTGTGCTTCTGTGCGTGTTTCTCTGTGTGTTTTTCTGTGTGTGTGTTTTTCTGTGTGTGTGTTTCTCTGTGTGTGTATTTCTGTTTGCGCGTGTTACTGTGCATGCGTGTTTCTGTGTGTGCTTCTCTGTGTTTGATTCTGTGTGTGTTTCTCTGTGTGTGTTTCTGTGTGTGTGTGTGTGTGTTTCCCTGTGTGTGCGTGTGTGTTTCTGTGTGTGTTTCTGTATGTGCGTGTTTCTCTGTGTGTGTTTCACGGTTTGTGTTTCTGTGGGTGTGTGCTTCTTTGTGTTTCTGCGTGTGTGTTTCTGTGTGTGTGCGTTTCTGTCTGTGTGTGTGTTTGTCTCTGTGTCTCTTTCTCTCTGTGTTTTCTGTGTGTGTTTCTATGTGTGTATTTTTCTCTGTGCGTATTTCTCTGTGTGTTTATCTGTGTGTGTGTTTCTCTGTGTGTGTGTTTCTGTGCGTGTGTGTTTCTGTATGTGTGTGTTTCTGTGTGTGTTTCTCTGAGTGTGTTTCTGTGTGTGTGTTTCTCTGTGTGTGTGTTTCTGTGTGTCTGTGTCTGCGTGTGTCTGCATTTGTGTATGTGTATGTTTCTGTGTCTGTTTTTCTGTGTCTGTGTTTCTTTGTGTGTGCTTCTCTGTGTACGTGTGTTCCACTATGTGTGTGTTTCTGTGTGTGTGCGTATCTGTGTCTGTGTGTGTTTCTGTGTCTGTGTTTCTGTTCGTGTTTCTGTGTGTGTGTGTGTGCTTCTCTGAGTTTCTGTGTGAGTGTGTTTCTGTGTGTGTGTGTGTTTCTCTGTGTGCGTTTCTGTGTGTGTGTGTTTCTGTGTGTGTGAGTGTTTCTGTGTATGTGCTTCTGTGTGTTTGTGTGTGAGCTTCTGTGCGTGTTTCTCTGTGTGTGTTTGTTTCTCTGTGTGTCTTTATGTGTGTGTGCTTCTCTGTGTGTGTTGTTCTGTGTGCCCGTGTTACTGTGCGTGTATAGATCTGTGTGTTTTACTCTGTGTGTGAATCTGTGTGCGTGTTTCTCTGTGTGTGTTTCTGTGTGTGTGTATGTGTGTTTCTCTGTGTGTGCATGTGTGTTTCAGTGTGAGTTTCTGTGTGTCCGTGTTTCTGTGTGTGTGTGTTTCTCGGTTTGTGTTTCTGTGGGTGTGTGCTTCTTTGTGTGTGTGTGTGTGTGTGTTTCTGTGTGTGTGTGTTTTTGCGTGTGTGTTTCTGTGTGTGTGTGTTTTTCTCTGTGTGTCTTTCCCTCTGTGTGTTTCTGTGTGTGTGTTTCTGTGTGTATGTGTTTTCTGTGTTTGTTTTTCTCTGTGTGAGTTTCTCTGTGTGTGTGTTTCTGTATGTGTGAGTGTTTCTGTGTGTGTGCTTCTGTGTGTGTGTGTGCTTCTGTGCGTGTTTCTCTGTGTGTTTTTCTGTGTGTGTGTTTCTCTGTGTGTGTATTTCTGTTTGCGCGTGTTACTGTGCATGCGTGTTTCTGTGTGTGCTTCTCTGTATGTGATTCTGTGTGTGTGTTTCTCTGTGTGTGTTTCTGTGTGTGTGTGTGTGTTTCTCTGTGTGTGCGTGTGTGTTTCTGTGTGTGTTTCTGTATGTGCGTGTTTCTCTGTGTGTGTTTCACGGTTTGTGTTTCTGTGGGTGTGTGCTTCTTTGTGTGTGTGTGTGTTTCTGTATGTGTTTCTGCGGGTGTGTTTCTGTGTGTGTGTGTTTCTCTGTGTGTGTTTTTATCTGTGTGTCTTTTTCTCTGTGTGTTTCTGTGTGTGTGTGTCTGTGTGTGTGTGCCACTGTGCGTGTTTCATTGTGTGTGTGTGTTTCTCTTTGTGTCTTTATGTGTATGTGTTTCTGTGTGTGTGTATTTCTGGGTGCGTGTTTTTCTGTGTTTGTGTGTATCTGTGTGTGTTTCTGTGTCTGTGTTTCTGTGCGTGTTTCTGTATGTGTCTGTTTCTCTGTGTTTCTGTGCGTTTGTGCTTCTGTGTGTGTGTGTGTGTGTGTTTCTCTTTGTGTGTTTCACTGTGTGTGTTTCACTGTGTGTTTCTCTGTGTGTGTCTATCTGTGTCTGTGTGTGTTTCTGTGTCTGTGTTTCTGTCTGTGTTTCTGTGCGTGTGTTTCTCTGTGTGTATTTTTCTCTGTGTGTGTTTTTGTGTGTGTGTTTCTTTGTTTGTGAGCGTTCCTGTGTGTGTGCTACTGTGCGTGTTTCTTTGTGCGTGTGTGTTTCTCTTTGTGTCTTTATGTGTGTGTGTGTGTTTCTCTGTGTGTGTATTTCGGTGTGCGTGTTTTTCTGTGTTTGTGTGTATCTGTGTCTGTGTGTGTTTCTGTGTCTGTGTGTCTGTGCGTGTTTCTGTATGTGTCTGTTTCTCTGTGTTTCTGTGCGTCTGTGCTTCTGTGTGTGTGTGTTTCTCTGTGTGTGTTTCACTGTGTGTGTTTCACTGTGTGTTTCTCTGTGTGTTTCTCTTTGTATTTCTCTGTGTGTTTCTGTGTGTTTGTGTGTGTTTCTCTGTGTGTGTTTCGCTGTGTCTTTCTCTGTGTGCTTCACTTTGTATTTCTCTGTGCGTTTCTCCGTGTGTGTTTCTCTGTGTGTGTTTCTCTGCGTGTGTGTTTCTCTGTGTGTGTTTTTCTCTGTGTGTGTATATCTGTGTGTGTCTTTCTCTGTGTGTGTGCGTTTCTGTGTGTGTGTGTTTCTGTGTCTGTGTTTCTGTGTGTGTGGTTCTCTTGCGTGTGTTTCCGTGTGTGTTTCTCTGTGTGTCTGTTTCTGTGTGTGTGTGTTTAGGTGTGTGTCTGTTTCTGTGTGTGTGTGTTTCTGTGTGTGTGTGTTGTGTGTGTGTTTCTCTGTTTGTGTTCCTGTGTGTGTGTGTTTCTGTGTGTGTGTTTCTGTGTGTGTTTCGCTCTGTGTGATCTTGCGTGTGTGTTTCTCTGTGTGTGTGTTTCTCTGTGTGTATTTTTCTCTGTGTGTGTTTCACTGTGTTTGAGTTTCTGTGTGGATGCGTATTTCTGCGTGTGTGTGTTTCTGTCTGTGTTTGTGTGTGTTTCTGTGCGTGCTTCTCTGTGTCTGTTTCTGTGTGTGTGTTTCTGTGTGTGTGTGCGTTTCTGTGAGTGTGTGCGTGTTTATGTGTTTATGTTTTTATGTGTGTGCATCTCTGTGTCTGTTTCTGTGTGTGTGTTTCTCTGTGTTTTTTTCTCTGTGTGTGTGTGTTTCTGTGTGTGTGTGTTTCTGTGCGTGTGTGATTCTTAGTGTGTGTGTATGTGTGTCTGTGTTTCTGTCAGTGTTTCTGTGTGTGTCTTTCTCTGTGTGTGTTTTTCTGTGTGTGTGTGTTTCTGTGTGTGTGCTTCTGTGTGTGTGTGTGTGCCTCTGTGCGTGCTTCTGTGTGTGTGTTTCTCTTTGTGTCTTTATGTGTGTGTGTTTCTCTGTGTGTGTATTTCTGTGTGTGTGTGTGTGTGTGTTTCTCTGTGTGTGTATTTCTGTGTGTGTGTATGTGTGTTTCTCTGTGTGTGCATGTGTGTTTCTGTGTGAGTTTCTGTGCGTCCATGTTTCTCTGTGTGTGTGTTTCTCGGTTTGTGTTTCTGTGGGATTGTGCTTCTTTGTGTGTGTGTGTGTGTGTGTGTTTCTGTGTGTGTTTTTGCGTGTGTGTTTCTGTTTCTGTGTGTGTTTCTCTGTGTGTGTTTTTCTCTGTGTGTCTTTCTCTCTGTGCGTTTCTGTGTGTGTGTTTCTGTGTGTATGTGTTTTCTGTGTGTGTTTTTCTGTGTGTGTGTTTCTCTGTTTGTGTGTTTCCGTATGTATGAGTGTTTCTGTGTGTGTGCCTCTGTGTGTGTGTGTGCTTCTGTGCGTGTTTCTCTGTGTGTTTTTCTGTGTGTGTGTTTCTGTGTGTGTGTATTTCTGTTTGCGCGTGTTACTGTGCATGTGTGTTTCTGTGTGTGCTTCTCTGTATGTGATTCTGTGTGTGTGTTTCTCTGTGTGTCTGTATGTTTCTGTGTATGTGTTGCACTGAATGTTTTAATGTGTGTTTCTATCTGTGCTTCTCTGTATGTTTCTCTCCGTGTTTCTCTGAGTGTGTTTCTGTGTGTGTGTGTGTGTGTTTCAGTGTATGTTTCTGTGTGTGTGTTTCTCTGTGTGTATGTTTCTCTCTATGTTTTTTCTGTGTGTGTTTCTGTGTGTGTTTCTCTGCGTGTGTGTTTCTCTGTGTGTGTGTTTCTGTGTGTGTTTCTGTGTGTGTTTCTGTGTGAGTTTCTCTGCGTGTTTCAGTGGGTGTGTGTTCTCTGTATGTGCGTGTTTCTCTGTGTGTGTGTGTTTCTCGTCTTGTGTTTCTGTGGGTGTGTGCTGCTTTGTGTGTGTGTGTGTGTGTGTGTGTGTGTGTTTCTGTGTGTGTTTCTGCGAGTGTGTTTCTGTGTGTGTGAGATTCTCTGTGTGTGTTTTTCTCTGTGTGTGTTTCTGTGTGTGTGTGTTTCTGTGCGTGTGTTTTCTCTGTGTGTGCTTCTGTGCGTGTTTCTCTGTGTGTTTTTCTGTGTGTGTATTTCTGTGTGTGTGTGCTTCTGTCCGTGTGTGTTTCTGTGTGACTTTCTCTGAGTGTGTTTCTGTGTGTCTGTTTCTCTTTGTGTGTTTCTGTGTGTGTGCGTGTGTTTATGTATGTGTGTGTGTCTGTGTGTGTCTGCATCTGTGTATTTGTATGTTTCTGTGTCTGTTTTTCTTTGTCTGTGTTTCTCTGTGTGTGCTTCTCTGTGTACGTGTGTTGCTGTATGTGTGTGTTTCTATGTGTGTGTATCTGTGTGTGTGTGTGTTTCTGTGTCTGTGTTTCTGTGTGTGCGTTTCTGTGTGTGTGTGTGTTTCTCTGAATTTCTATATGTGTGTGATTCTGTGTGTGTGTGTGTGTTTCTGTGTGTGTGTTTCTGTGTGTGTGTTTCTCTGTGTGTCTGTTTCTGTATGTGTGCGTTTCTGTCTGTGTGTGTGTTTCGGCGAGTGTGTGTGTTTTTCTGCGTCTGCTTGTTTGTTTCTCTGTGTCTGTTTCCGTATGTGTTTCTGTGTGTGTGTGTTTCTCTATGTGTGCGTGTGTGTTTCTGTGTGTGCGTGTTTCTGTGTGTGTGTGTTTCTCAGTTTGTGCTTCAGTGGGTGTGTGCTTCTTTGTGTGTGCGTGTGTGTGTTTCTGTGTGTGTTTCTGCGTGTGTGTTTCTGTGTGTGTGTGCTTCTGTGTGTGTGTTTTTCTCTGTGTGTGTTTCTCTGTGTCTGTGTTTCTGTGTGTGTGAGTGTTTCTGTGTGTGTGCTTCTCTGTGTGTGTGCTTCTGTGCGTGTTTCTGTGTGTGTGTTTCTGTGTGTGTTTCTCTGTGTGTGTATTTCTATGTGTGTGTTTCTGTAAGTGTGTGTTTCTGTTTCTGTGTGTGTTTCTCTGTGTGTGTTTTTCTCTGTGTGTCTTTCTCTCTGTGTGTTTCTGTGTGTGTGTTTCTGTGTGTATGTGTTTTCTGTGTGTGTGTTTCTGTGTGTATGTGTTTTCTGTGTGTGTTTTTCTCTGTGTGTGTTTCTCTGTGTGTGTGTTTCTGTATGTGTGAGTGTTTCTGTGTGTGTGCATCTGTGTGTGTGTGTCTGCTTCTGTGCGTGTTTCTCTATGTGTTTTTCTGTGTGTGTGTTTCTGTGTGTGTGTATTTCTGTTTGCGCGTGTTACTGTGCATGCGTGTTTCTGTGTGTGCTTCTCTGTGTGTGATTCTGTGTGTGTGTTTCTCTGTGTGTTTATCTGTGTGTCTGTATGTTTCTGTGTGTGTGTTGCACTGAATGTTTCAATGTGTGTTTCTATCTGTGCTTCTCTGTATGTTTCTCTCCGTGTTTCTCTGAGTGTGTGTGTGTGTTTCAGTGTAGGGTTCTGTGTGTGTGTTTCTCTGTGTGTATGTTTTTGTTATTTTTGTGTGTTTCTGTGTGTGTGTTTCTCTGCGTGTGCGTTTCTCTGTGTGTGTGTTTCTGTGTGTGTGTTTCTGTGTGTGTTTCTGTGTGAGTTTCTCTGCGTGTTTCAGTGTGTGTGTGTTTCTGTATGTGAGTGTGTGTGTTTCTCTGTGTGTGTTTCTCTGTGTGTATTTCACTGTGTGTTTCTCTGTTTGTTTCTCTTTGCATTTCTCTGTGTGTTTCTGTGTGTGTGTTTCTCTGTGTGTGTGGTTCTCTGCCTGTGTGTTTCTCCGTGTGTGTTTTTCTATGTGTGTGTTTCTCTGTGTGTGTGTTTCTCTGTGTGTTTATCTGTGTGTCTGTATGTTTCTGTGTGTGTTGCACTGAATGTTTCAATGTGTGTTTCTATCTGTGCTTCTCTGTATGTTTCTCTCCGTGTTTCTCTGAGTGTGTGTGTGTTTCAGTGTAGGGTTCTGTGTGTGTGTTTCTCTGTGTGTATGTTTTTGTTTTTTTTGTGTGTTTCTGTGTGTGTGTTTCTCTGCGTGTGCGTTTCTCTGTGTGTGTGTTTCTGTGTGTGTTTCTGTGTGAGGTTCTCTGCGTGTTTCAGTGTGTGTGTGTTTCTGTATGTGAGTGTCTGTGTTTCTCTGTGTGTGTTTCTCTGTGTGTATTTCACTGTGTGTTTCTCTGTTTGTTTCTCTTTGCATTTCTCTGTGTGTTTCTGTGTGTGTGTTTCTCTGTGTGTGTGGTTCTCTGCCTGTGTGTTTCTCCGTGCGTGTTTTTCTATGTGTGTGTTTCTCTGTGTGTGTGTTTCCCTGTGTGCGTGTTTCTGTGTGTGTGTGTGTGTGTGTTTCTGTGTGTTTGTTTCTGTATTTTTGTTTCTCTGTGTGTGCTGCCGTGTGTGTTTCTCTGTGTGTGTTTTTATCTGTGTGTCTTTTTCTCTGTGTGTTTCTGTGTGTGTGTGTCTGTGTGTGTGTGCCACTGTGCGTGTTTCTTTGTGTGTGTGTGTTTCTCTTTGTGTCTTTATGTGTATGTGTTTCTGTGTGTGTGTATTTCTGTGTGCGTGTTTTTCTGTGTTTGTGTGTATCTGTGTGTGTTTCTGTGTCTGTGTTTCTGTGCGTGTTTCTGTATGTGTCTGTTTCTCTGTGTTTCTGTGCGTTTGTGCTTCTGTGTGTGTGTGTGTGTGTGTGTTTCTCTTTGTGTGTTTCACTGTGTGTGTTTCACTGTGTGTTTCTCTCTGTGTGTCTATCTGTGTCTGTGTGTGTTTCTGTGTCTGTGTTTCTGTCTGTGTTTCTGTGCGTGTGTTTCTCTGTGTGTATTTTTCTCTGTGTGTGTTTTTGTGTGTGTGTTTCTTTGTTTGTGAGTGTTCCTGTGTGTGTGCTACTGTGCGTGTTTCTTTGTGCGTGTGTGTTTCTCTTTGTGTCTTTATGTGTGTGTGTGTTTCTCTGTGTGTGTATTTCGGTGTGCGTGTTTTTCTGTGTTTGTGTGTATCTGTGTCTGTGTGTGTTTCTGTGTCTGTGTGTCTGTGCGTGTTTCTGTATGTGTCTGTTTCTCTGTGTTTCTGTGCGTCTGTGCTTCTGTGTGTGTGTGTGTTTCTCTGTGTGTGTTTCACTGTGTGTGTTTCACTGTGTATTTCTCTGTGTGTTTTTGTGTGTTTCTGTGTGTTTCTCTGTGTGTGTTTCGCTGTGTCTTTCTCTGTGTGCTTCACTTTGTATTTCTCTGTGCGTTTCTCCGTGTGTGTTTCTCTGTGTGTGTTTCTCTGCGTGTGTGTTTCTCTGTGTGTGTTTTTCTCTGTGTGTGTATATCTGTGTGTGTCTTTCTCTGTGTGTGTGCGTTTCTGTGTGTGTGTGTTTCTGTGTCTGTGTTTCTGTGTGTGTGGTTCTCTTGCGTGTGTTTCCGTGTGTGTTTCTCTGTGTGTCTGTTTCTGTGTGTGTGTGTTTAGGTGTGTGTCTGTTTCTGTGTGTGTGTGTTTCTGTGTGTGTGTGTTGTGTGTGTGTTTCTCTGTTTGTGTTCCTGTGTGTGTGTGTTTCTGTGTGTGTGTTTCTGTGTGTGTTTCGCTCTGTGTGATCTTGCGTGTGTGTTTCTCTGTGTGTGTGTTTCTCTGTGTGTATTTTTCTCTGTGTGTGTTTCACTGTGTTTGAGTTTCTGTGTGGATGCGTATTTCTGCGTGTGTGAGTTTCTGTCTGTGTTTGTGTGTGTTTCTGTGCGTGCTTCTCTGTGTCTGTTTCTGTGTGTGTGTTTCTGTGTGTGTGTGCGTTTCTGTGAGTGTGTGCGTGTTTATGTGTTTATGTTTTTATGTGTGTGCATCTCTGTGTCTGTTTCTGTGTGTGTGTTTCTCTGTGTTTTTTTCTCTGTGTGTGTGTGTTTCTGTGTGTGTGTTTCTGTGTGTATGTGTTTTCTGTGTGTGTTTTTCTGTGTGTGTGTTTCTCTGTGTGTGTGTTTCCATATGTGTGAGTGTTTCTGTGTGTGTGCCTCTGTGTGTGTGTGTGCTTCTGTGCGTGTTTCTCTGTGTGTTTTTCTGTGTGTGTGTTTCTGTGTGTGTGTATGTCTGTTTGCGCGTGTTACTGTGCATGCGTGTTTCTGTGTGTGCTTCTCTGTGTGTGATTCTGTGTGTGTGTTTATCTGTGTGTCTGTACGTTTCTGTGTATGTGTTGCACTGAATGTTTTAATGTGTGTTTCTATCTGTGCTTCTCTGTATGTTTCTCTCCGTGTTTCTCTGAGTGTGTTTCTGTGTGTGTGTGTGTGTGTTTCAGTGTATGTTTCTGTGTGTGTGTTTCTCTGTGTGTATGTTTCTCTGTATGTTTTTTCTGTGTGTGTTTCTGTGTGTGTTTCTCTGCGTGTGTGTTTCTCTGTGTGTGTGTTTCTGTGTGTGTTTCTGTGTGTGTTTTTGTGTGTGTTTCTGTGTGAGTTTCTCTGCGTGTTTCAGTGGGTGTGTGTTCTCTGTATGTGCGTGTTTCTGTGTGTGTGTGTGTTTCTCGTTTTGTGTTTCTGTGGGTGTGTGCTTCTTTGTGTGTGTGTGTGTGTGTGTGTGTGTGTTTCTGTGTGTGTTTCTGCGAGTGTGTTTCTGTGTGTGTGAGATTCTCTGTGTGTGTTTTTCTCTGTGTGTGTTTCTGCGTGTGTGTGTTTCTGTGCGTGTGTTTTCTCTGTGTGTGCTTCTGTGCGTGATTCTCTGTGTGTTTTTCTGTGTGTGTATTTCTGTGTGTGTGTGCTTCTGCCCGTGTGTGTTTCTGTGTGACTTTCTCTGAGTGTGTTTCTGTGTGTCTGTTTCTCTTTGTGTGTTTCTGTGTGTGTGCGTGTGTTTATGTGTGTGTGTGTGTCTGTGTGTGTCTGCATCTGTGTATTTGTATGTTTCTGTGTCTGTTTTTCTTTGTCTGTGTTTCTCTGTGTGTGCTTCTCTGTGTACGTGTGTTCCTGTATGTGTGTGTTTCTGTGTGTGTGTATCTGTGTGTGTGTGTGTTTCTGTGTCTGTGTTTCTGTGTGTGCGTTTCTGTGTGTGTGTGTGTTTCTCTGAATTTCTATATGTGTGTGATTCTGTGTGTGTGTGTGTTTCTGTGTGTGTGTTTCTGTGTGTGTGTTTCTCTGTGTGTCTGTTTCTGTATGTGTGCGTTTCTGTCTGTGTGTGTGTTTCGGCGAGTGTGTGTGTTTTTCTGCGTCTGCTTGTTTGTTTCTCTGTGTCTGTTTCCGTATGTGTTTCTGTGTGTGTGTGTTTCTCTATGTGTGCGTGTGTGTTTCTGTGTGTGCGTGTTTCTCTGTGTGTGTGTTTCTCAGTTTGTGCTTCAGTGGGTGTGTGCTTCTTTGTGTGTGCGTGTGTGTGTTTCTGTGTGTGTTTCTGCGTGTGTGTTTCTGTGTGTGTGTGCTTCTGTGTGTGTGTTTTTCTCTGTGTGTGTTTCTCTGTGTCTGTGTTTCTGTGTGTGTGAGTGTTTCTGTGTGTGTGCTTCTCTGTGTGTGTGCTTCTGTGCGTGTTTCTGTGTGTGTGTTTCTGTGTGTGTTTCTCTGTGTGTGTATTTCTGTGTGTGTGTTTCTGTATGTGTGTGTTTCTGTTTCTGTGTGTGTTTCTCTGTGTGTGTTTTTCTCTGTGTGTCTTTCTCTCTGTGTGTTTCTGTGTGTGTGTTTCTGTGTGTATGTGTTTTCTGTGTGTGTTTTTCTCTGTGTGTGTTTCTCTGTGTGTGTGTTTCTGTATGTGTGAGTGTTTCTGTGTGTGTGCATCTGTGTGTGTGTGTCTGCTTCTGTGCGTGTTTCTCTATGTGTTTTTCTGTGTGTGTGTTTCTGTGTGTGTGTATTTCTGTTTGCGCGTGTTACTGTGCATGCGTGTTTCTGTGTGTGCTTCTCTGTGTGTGATTCTGTGTGTGTGTTTCTCTGTGTGTTTATCTGTGTGTCTTTATGTTTCTGTGTGTGTGTTGCACTGAATGTTTCAATGTGTGTTTCTATCTGTGCTTCTCTGTATGTTTCTCTCCGTGTTTCTCTGAGTGTGTGTGTGTGTTTCAGTGTAGGGTTCTGTGTGTGTGTTTCTCTGTGTGTATGTTTTTGTTTTTTTTGTGTGTTTCTGTGTGTGTGTTTCTGTGCGTGTGCGTTTCTCTGTGTGTGAGTTTCTGTGTGTGTTTCTGTGTGAGTTTCTCTGCGTGTTTCAGTGTGTGTGTGTTTCTGTATGTGAGTGTCTGTGTTTCTCTGTGTGTGTTTCTCTGTGTGCATTTCACTGTGTGTTTCTCTGTTTGTTTCTCTTTGCATTTCTCTGTGTGTTTCTATGTGTGTGTTTCTGTGTGTGTGTGTTTCCCTGTGTGCGTGTTTCTGTGTGTGTGTGTGTGTGTGTTTCTGTGTGTTTGTTTCTGTGTTTGTGTTTCTCTGTGTGTGCTGCCGTGTGTGTTTCTCTGTGTGTCTGTTTCTGTGTGTGTGTGTTTCTGTGTGTGTGCGTTTCTGTCCGTGTGTGTGTTTCGGCGACTGTGTGTGTGTTTCTGACGTCTGCTTTTGTGTTTCTCTGTGTGTGTTTCCGTGTGTGATTCTGTGAGTGTTTCTGTGTGTTTGTTTCTGTGTGTGTGTGTTCTCTGTATGTGCGTGTTTCTCTGTGTGTGTGTTTCTCATTTTGTGTTTCTGTGGGTGTTTGCTTCTTTGTGTGTGTGTGTGTTTCTGTGTGTGTTTCTGCGAGTGTGTTTCTGTGTGTGAGATTCTCTGTGTGTGTTTTTCTCTGTGTGTGTTTCTATGTGTGTGTGTTTCTGTGCGTGTGTTTTCTCTGTGTGTGCTTCTGTGCGTGTTTCTCTGTGTGTTTTTCTGTGTGTGTATTTCTGTGTGTGTGAGCTTCTGTCCGTGTGTGTTTCTGTGTGACTTTCTCTGAGTGTGTTTCTGTGTGTCTGTTTCTCTGTGTGTGTTTCTGTGTGTGTGCGTGTGTTTCTGTGTGTGTGTGTGTCTGTGTGTGTCTGCATCTGTGTATTTGTATGTTTCTGTGTCTGTTTTACTTTGTCTGTGTTTCTCTGTGTGTGCTTCTCTGTGTACGTGTGTTGCTGTCTGTGTGTATTTCTGTGTGTGTGTGTGTGTTTCTGTGTGTGTGTTTCTGTGTGTGCTGCCATGTGTGTTTCTCTGTGTGTCTGTTTCTGTATGAGTGTGTTTCTGTGTGTGTGCGTTTCTGTCTGTGTGTGTGTTTCGGCGAGTGTGTGTGTGTTTCTGCGTCTGCTTGTTTGTTTCTCTGTGTCTGTTTCCGTGTGTGTTTCTGTGAGTGTGTGTTTCTCTGTGTGTGTGTTTCTCAGTTTGTGCTTCTGTAGGTGTCTGCTTCTTTGTGTGTGCGTGTGTGTGTTTCTGTGTGTGTTTCTGCATGTGTGTTTCTGTGTGTGTGTGCTTCTGTGTGTGTGTTTTTCTCTTTGTGTGTTTCTCTCTGTGTGTTTCTGTGTGCGTGTTCCTGTGTGTGTGTGTTTCTCTGTGTGTGTTTTTCTCTGTGTGTGTTTCTCTGTGTCTGTGTTTCTGTGTGTGTGAGTGTTTCTGTGTGTTTGCCTCTGTGTGTGTGCTTCTGTGCGTGTTTCGCTGTGTGTTTTTCTGTGTGTGTGTTTCTCTGTGTGTATTTCTGTGTGTGTGTTTCTGTATGTGTGTGTTTTTGTGTGTGTTTCTCTGTGTGTGTTTCTGTGTGTGTGTGTGTTTCTGTGTGTGCGTGTCTGTGTGTGTCTGCATATGTGTATGTGTATGTTTCTGATTCTGTTTTTCTGTGTCTGTGTTTCTCTGTGTGTGCTTCTCTGTGTACGTGTGTTCCTGTATGTGTGTGTTTCTGTGTGTGTATCTGAGTCTGTGTGTGTTTCTGTGTCTGTGTTTCTGTGTCTGTTTCCGTGTGTGTTTCTGTGTGTGTGTGTGTTTCTCTGTGTGTGTGCGTGTGTTTCTGTGTGTGTTTCTGTGTGTGCGTGTTTCTCTGTGTGTGTGTTTCTCAGTTTGTGTTTCTGTGGGTGTGTGCTTCTTTGTGTGTGCGTATGCGTGTTTCTGTGTGTGTTTCTGCGTGTGTGTTTCTGTGTGTGTGTTTTTCTCTGTGTGTGTTTCTCTCTGTGTGTTTCTGTGTGTGTGTTTCTGTGTGTGTGTTTCTGTGTGTGTGTGTTTCTCTGTGTGTGTACTTCTGTGTCTGTGTGTGCTTCTGTGCGTGTTTTTCTGTGTGTGTATTTCTGTGTGTGTTTTTCTGTATGTGTGTGTTTCTGTGTGTGTTTCTCTGAGTGTGTATCTGTGTGTGTGTTTCTCTGTGTGTGTTTCTGTGTGTGTGTGTGTGTTTCTGTGTGTGTGTGTGTCTGTGTGTGTCTGCATCTGTGTATGTGTATGTTTCTGTGTCTGTTTTGCTGTGTCTGTGTTTCTCTGTGTGTGCTTCTCTGTGTACGTGTGTTCCTGCATGTGTGTGTTTCTGTGTGTGTGTGTATCTGTGTCTGTGTGTGTTTGTGTGTCTGTGTTGCTGTGTGTGTTGCTGTGTGTGTTTCTGTGTGTGTGTGTATCTGTGTCTGTGTGTGTTTCTGTGTCTTTGTTTCTGTGTGTGTTTCTGTGTGTGTTTGTGTGTTTTTCTGTGTGCGTTTCTGTGTGTTTGGTTCTGTGTGTGTGTGTTTCTGTGTGTGTGTGTTTCTCGGTTTGTGTTTCTGTGGGTGTGTGCATCTTTGTGTGTGTGTTTCTGTGTGTGTTTCTGCGTGTGTTTCTCTGTGTGTGTGTGTGTGTTTCTGTGTGCGTTTCTGTGTGTTTGTTTCTGTGTGTGTGTTTCTCTGTGTGTGTTTTTCTCTGTGTGTGTTTCTTTGTGAGTGTTTCTGTGTGTGCTTCTGTGTCTGTGTGTGCTTCTGTGCGTGTTTCTCTGTGTGTTTTTCTGTGTGTGTGTTTCTCTGTGTGTGTTTTTCTGTGTGTGTGTTTCTATATGTGTGTCTTTCTGTGTGTGTTTCTGTGAATGTGTATCTGTGTGTGTGTTTCTCTGTGTGTGTTTCTGTGTGTGTGTGTGTTTCTGTGTGTGCGTCTCTGTGTGTGTGTCTGCATCTGTGTATGTGTATGTTTCTGTGTCTGTTTTACTGCGTCTGTGTTTCTCTGTGTGTGCTTCTCTGTGTACGTGTGTTCCTATATGTGTGTGTATCTGTGTCTGTGTGTGTTTCTGCGTCTGCGTTGCTGTGTGTGTTGCTGTGTGTGCTTCTGTGTGTGTGTATCTGTGTCTGTGTGTGTTTCTGTGTCTGTGTTTCTGTGTGTGTTTCTGTGTGTGTGTTTCTGTATGTGTGAGTGTTTCTGTGTGTGTGCTTCTGTGTCTGTGTGTGCTTCTGTGCGTGTTTCTCTGTGTATTTTTCTGTGTGTGTGTTTCTCTGTGTGTGCTGCCGTGTGTGTTTCTCTGTGTGTCTGTTTCTGTATGTGTGTGTATCTGTGTCTGTGTGTGTTTCTGTGTCTGTGTTGCTGTGTGTGTTGCTGTGTGTGTTTCTGTGTGTGTGTCTATCTGTGTCTGTGTGTGTTTCTGTGTCTGTGTTTCTGTGTGTGTTTCTGTGTGTTTCTGTGTGTGTGCGTGTGTCTGTGTGTCTGCTTCACAGTGCGTGATCCTCTGTATGTGTGTGTTTCTCTGTGTGTCTTTATGTGTGTGTGTTTCTCTGTGTGTGTCTTTCTGTGTGCGCGTGTTACTGTGCATGTATGTTTCTGGGTGTATTTCTCAGTGTGTGATTCTGTGTGTATGTTTCTCTGTGTGTGTTTCTGTGTGTGTGTGTGCTTCTCTGTGTGCGCGTGTGTTTCGGTGTGTGTTTCTGTGTGTCCGTTTTTCTCTGTGTGTGTTTCTCTGTGTGTGTTTCTGTGTGTGTGTGTGTGTGTTTCTGTGTGTGTGCGTGTGTGTTTCTGTGTGTGTTTCTGTATGTGCGTGTTTCTCTGTGTGTGTTTCACGGTTTGTGTTTCTGTGGGTGTGTGCTTCTTTGTGTGTGTGTGTGTTTCTATATGTGTTTCTGCGTGTGTGTTTCTGTATGTGTGTGTTTCTCTGTGTGTGTTTTTCTCTGTGTGTCTTTCTCTCTGTGTGTTTCTGTGTGTGTTTTTCTGTGTGTGTGTTACTCTGTGTGTGTTATTCTCTGTGTGTGTTTCTCTGTGTGTGTGTTTCTGTGTGTGTGAGTGTTTCATTGCGTGTGCTTCTGTGTGTGTGTGTGTGCTTCTGTGCGTGTTTCTCGATGTGTTTTTCAGTGTGTGTGTTTCTCTGTGTGTGTTTCTGTGTGTGTTTCTCTGAGTGTGTTTCTGTGCGTGTGTTTCTCTGCGTGTGTGTACCTGTGTCTGTGTGTTTCTGTGTCTGTGTTTCTGTGTGTGTGTTTCTGTGTGTGTTTCTGTGTGTGTGTTTCTCTGAGTTTCTGTGTGTGTGTGCTTCTGTGTGTGTGTGTGCTTCTGTGCGTGTTTCTCTGTGTGTTTTTCGGTGTGTGTGTTTCTCTGTGTGTGTTTCTGTGTGTGTTTCTCTGAGTGTGTTTGTATGCGTGTGTTTCTCTGTGTGGGTGTGTTCCTGTATGTGTGTGTTTCTCTGCGTGTGTGTATCTGTGTCTGTGTGTGTTACTGTGTCTGTGTTTCTGTGTGTGTGTTTCTGTGTGTGTTTCTGTGTGTGTGTTTCTCTGAGTTTCTGTGTGTGTGTTTCTGTGTGTTTCTCTGTGTGCGTTTCTCTGTGTGTGTGTTTCTGTGTGTTTCTCTGTGTGCGTTTCTCTGTGTGTGTGTGTTTCTGTGTGTGTGAGTGTTTCTGTGTGTGTGTATTTCTGTGTGCACGTGTTACTGTGCGTGTGTGTTTCTGTGTGTGTTTCTCTGTCTGTGATTCTGTGTGTGTTTCTGTGTGTGTGTGTTTCTGTATGTGTGTGTCTGTGTGTGTGTCTGTGTCTGTATGTGTTTCTCTGTCTGTGCTTCTGTGTCTGTGTTTCTCTGTGTCTGTTTCTCTGCGTGCGTGTGCTTCTATGTGCGTGTGTTTCTGTCTGTGTGTGTTTCTGTGTCTGTTTCTGTCTGTGTGTGTGTTTCTCTGTGTTTCTGACGTGTGTGTGTGTATTTCTGTCTGTGTGTGTGTTTGTGTGTGAGTGTTACTCTGTGTGTGTTTCACTGCATGTTTCTCTCTGTGTTTCTCTTTGTATTTCTCTGTGTGTGTTTCTCTGTGTGTGTTTCTATGCGTGTGTCTTTCTCTGTGTGTGTTTTTCTCTGTGTGTGTTTTTCTGTGTGTGTGGTTCTGTGTGTGTGTGCGTTTCACTGTGTGTGTTTCTGTGTGTGTGTTTGTTTCTGTGTGTGTGTTTCTGTGTATGTGCGTTTCTGTGTGTGTGTGTTTCTGTGTCTGTGTTTCTGAGTCTGTGTTTCTCTGCGTGTGTTTCTCTGTGTGTTTCTGTGTGCATGTTTCTCTGTGTACATGTGTTTCTGCATCTGTGTGTGTGTTTCTCTGTTTGTGTTCCTGTGTATGTTTGTTTCTGTGTGTGTGTTTATGTGTGTGTTTCGCTCTGTGTGATTATGTGTGTCTGTTTCTGTGTGTGTGTGTTTCTCTGTGTGTATTTTTCTCTGTGCGTGTTTCTCTGTGTGTGTGTTTCTGTGTGGGTGCGGGTTTCTGTGTGTGTGTGTTTCTGTCTGTGTTTGTGTGTGTTTCTGTGCGTGTTTCTCTGTGTCTGTTTCTGTGTGTGTGTTTTTCTGCGCGTGTGTGTTTCTGTGAGTGTGTGCGTGTTTATGTGTTTATGTGTGTGTTTCTCTGTGTCTGTTTCTGTGTGTGTATTTCTCTGTGTATTTTTCTCTGTGTGTGTGTGTTTCTCTGTGTGTGTGTGTGTTTCTATGTGTGTGTCTATCTGTGTCCGTGTGTGTTTCTGTGTCTGTGTTTCTGTCTGTGTTTCTGTGCGTGTGTTTCTCTGTGTGTATTTTTCTCTGTGTGTGTTTTTGTGTGTGTGTTTCTTTGTTTGTGAGTGTTCCTGTGTGTGTGCCTCTGTGTGTGTGCTACTGTGCGTGTTTCTTTGTGTGTGTGTTTCTCTTTGTGTCTTTATGTGTGTGTGTTTCTCTGTGTATGTATTTCTGTGTGCATGTTTTTCTGTGTTTGTGTGTATCTGTGTCTGTGTGTGTTTCTGTGCCTGTGTTTCTGTGCGTGTTTCTGTATTTGTCTGTTTCTCTGTGTTTCTGTGCGTCTGTGCTTCTGTGTGTGTGCGTGTGTGTTTCTCTGTGTGTGTTTCACTGTGTGTGTTTCACTGTGTGTTTCTCTGTGTGTTTCACTTTGTATTTCTCTGTGTATGTATCTCTGTGTGTATTTCTCTGTGTGTGCTTTTCTCTGTGTGTGTTTCTCTGTGTGTGTGGTTCCCTGTGTGTGTGCTTCCGTGTGTGTTTCTCTGTACGTCTGTTTCTGTGTTTGTGTGTTTCTGTGTGTGTGCATTTCTCTGTGTGTGTGTTTCTGTGTATGCGTTTCTGTGTCTGTGTTTCTCTGTGTGTGTTTCCGTGTGTGATTCTCTGTGTGTCTGTTTCTGTGTCTGTGTGTTTCTGTGTCTGTGTTTCTGTGTCTGTGTTTCTGTGTGTGTTTCTGTGTGTGTGTGTGTTTCTCTGTGATTCTGTGTGTGTGTGTTTCTGTGTGTGTGTGTTTCTCTGTGTGTGTTTCTCTGTGTGTGTTTCACTGTGTCTTTCTCTGTGTGCTTCACTTTGTATTTCTCTGTGCGTTTCCCCGTGTGTGTTTCTCTGTGTGTGTTTTTCTCTGTGTGTGTATATCTGTGTGTGTCTTTCTCTGTGTGTGTGCGTTTCTGTGTGTGTGTGTGTGTTTCTGTGTCTGTGTTTCTGTGTTTGTGGTTCTCTTGCGTGTGTTTCCGTGTGTGTTTCTCTGTGAGTCTGTTTCTGTGTCTGTGTGTTTAGGTGTGTGTCTGTTTCTGTGTGTGTGTGTTTCTGTGTGCGTGTCTGTGTGTGTGTTTCTCTGTTTGTGTTCCTCTGTATGTGTGTTTCTGTGTGTGTGTGTTTCTGTGTGTGTTTCGCTCTGTGTGATCTTGCGTGTGTGTTTCTCTGTGTGTGTGTTTCTCTGTGTGTATTTTTCTCTGTGTGTGTTTCACTGTGTGTGAGTTTCTGTGTGGATGCGTATTTCTGGCTGTGTGTGTTTCTCTCTGTGTTTGTGTGTGTTTCTGTGCGTGCTTCTCTGTGTCTGTTTCTGTGTGTGTGTTTCTGTGTGTGTGTGCATTTCTGTGAGTGTGTGCGTGTTTATGTGTTTATGTTTTTATGTGTGTGCTTCTCTGTGTCTGTTTCTGTGTGTGTTTCTCTGTGTTTTTTTCTCTATGTGTGTGTGTTTCTGTGTGTGTGTGTTTCTATGTGTGTGTGTATCTGTGTCTGTGTGTGTTTCTGTGTCTGTGTTTCTGTCTGTACTTCTGTGTGTATGTTTCTCTGTTTGTGTGTGTTTCTGTCTGTGTGTGTGTGTTTCTGTGTGTGTGTGTTTCTGTGTCTGTGTTTCTGTCAGTGTTTCTGTGTGTGTCTTTCTCTGTGTGTGTTTTTCTCTGTGTGTGTTTCTGTGTGTGTGTTTCTTTGTTTGTGAGTGTTCCTGTGTGTGTGCTTCTGTGTGTGTGTGCTTCTGTGCGTGCTTCTGTGTGTGTGTGTGTTTCTCTTTGTGTCTTTATGTGTGTGTGTTTCTCTGTGTTTGTGTGTGTGTGTTTCTGTGTGTGTGTGTTTATGTGTGTGTTTCTGTGTGTCTGTTTCTGTGTGTGTGTTTCTGTGTGTGTGTTTCTATGTGTCTGTGTGTGTGTGTGTGTTTCTTTGTGTGTGTGTTTCTGTGCGTTTGTTTCTCTGTGTGTCTTTATGTGTGTGTGTCTCTCTGTGTGTGTATTTCTGTTCGTGCGTGTTTCTGTGTGTGTGTTTCTCTGTGTGTTTCTGTGTGCATGTTTCTCTGTGTACATGTGTTTCTGTATCTGTGTATGTGTTTCTGTGTGTGCGTTTCTCTGTGTGTGCGTTTGTGTGTGTTTCTGCCTGTGTTGCTCTGTGTGTTTCGCTGTGTTTTTCAGCTTGTGTGTGTTTCTGTGTGTGTGTTTCCATGTGTGTTTCTCTGTATGTTCCTCTGTGTGTTTCCCTGTGTGTTTCTGTGTGTGTGTTCCTCTGTGTATCTGTGCGTGTGTGTTTCTGTGTGTGTTTCTCTGTGTGCGTTTCTCTCTGTGTGCTTCATTGTGTGCTTCTCTCTGTGTTTCTCTGAGTGTGTTTCTCTGTGTGTGTGTCTTTCTGTGTATGTTTCTGTGAGTGTGCTTCTTTGAGTGTATGGTTCTCTGTGTGTCTGATTCTTCGTGTATGTTTCTATGTGTGTGTGTTTCTGTGTGTGTGTGTTTCTGTGTGTCTTTGTGTGTGTTTCTGTGTTTGTGTCTGTGTGTGTGTTTCTGTGTGTGTGTGTTTCACTGTGTGTGCTTCCGTGTGTGGTTCTCTGTGTGTCTGTTCCTGTGTGTGTGTGTTTCTGTGTGTGTCTGTTTCTGTGTGTGTGTTTCTGTGTGTGTGTTTCAGTGTGTGTGTTTCTGTGTGTATGTTTCTCTGTTTGTGTTTCTGTGTATGTGTGTTTCTGTGTGTGTGTGTGTGATTCTGTGTGTTTGCTTCTCTGTGTGTGTGTTTCTCTGTGAGTATTTTTCACTGTGTGTGTTTCGGTGTGTGTGCTTCTGTGTGTGTTTGTGTTTCTCTTTGTGTCTTTATGTGTGTGTGTTTCTCTGTGTGTGTATTTCTGTGTGTGCGTTTTTCTGTGTTTGTGTGTTTGTGTTTCTGTGTGTGTGTTTATGTGTGTGTTTCGCTGTGTCTGTTTCTGTGTGTGTGTTTCTGTGTGTGTGTGTGTTTCTATGTGTGTGTGTATCTGTGTCTGTGTGTGTTTCTGTGTCTGTGTTTCTGTCTGTACTTCTGTGTGTATGTTTCTCTGTTTGTGTGTGTTTCTGTCTGTGTGTGTGTTTCTGTGTGTGTGTGTTTCTGTGTGTGTGTGATTCTTAGTGTGTGTGTGTATGTGTGTCTGTGTGTGTTTCTGTGTCTGTGTTTCTGTCAGTGTTTCTGTGTGTGTCTTTCTCTGTGTGTGTTTTTCTCTGTGTGTGTTTCTGTGTGTGTTTTTCTTTGTTTGTGAGTGTTCCTGTGTGTGTGCTTCTGTGTGTGTGTGCTTCTGTGCGTGCTTCTGTGTATGTGTGTGTTTCTCCGTGTGTGTATTTCTGTGTGTGCGTTTTTCTGTGTTTGGGTGTGTGTGTTTCTGTGTGTGTGTGTTTATGTGTGTTTTTCTGTGTGTCTGTTTCTGTGTGTGTGTGTCTGTGTGTGTGTTTCTATGTGTCTGTGTGTGTGTGTGTGTTTCTTTGTGTGTGTTTCAGTGCGTTTGTTTCTCTGTGTGTCTTTATGTGTGTGTGTCTCGCTGTGTGTGTATTTCTGTTCGTGCATGTTTCTGTGTGTGTGTGTTTCTCTGTGTGTTTCTGTGTGCATGTTTCTCTGTGTACATGTGTTTCTGTATCTGTGTGTGTGTTTCTGTGTGTGCGTTTCTCTGTGTGTGCGTTTGTGTGTGTTTCTGTCTGTGTTTCTATGTGTGTTTCGCTGTGTTTTTCAGTTTGTGTGTGTTTCTGTGTGTGTGTTTCCCTGTGTGTTTCTGTGTGTGTGTTTCTCTGTGTATCTGTGCGTGTGTGTTTCTGTGTGTGTTTCTCTGTGTGTGTTTCTCTCTGTGTGCTTCATTGTGTGCTTCTCTCTGTGTTTCTCTGAGTGTGTTTCTCTGTGTGTGTGTCTTTCTGTGTATGTTTCTGTGAGTGTGCTTCTTTGAGTGTATGGTTCTCTGTGTGTCTGATTCTTCGTGTGTGTTTCTATGTGTGTGTGTTTCTGTGTGTGTGTGTTTCTGTGTGTCTTTGCGTGTGTTTCTGTGTTTGTGTCTGTGTGTGTGTTTCTGTGTGTGTGTTTCACTGTGTGTGTTTCCGTGTGTGGTTCTCTGTGTGTCTGTTCCTGTGTGTGTGTGTTTCTGTGTGTGTCTGTTTCTGTGTGTGTGTTTCTGTGTGTGTGTTTCAGTGTGTGTGTTTCTGTGTGTGTTTTTCTCTGTTTGTGTTTCTGTGTATGTGTGTTTCTGTGTGCATGTGTGTGATTCTGTGTGTTTGCTTCTCTGTGTGTGTGTTTCTCTGTGAGTATTTTTCACTGTGTGTGTTTCGGTGTGTGTGCTTCTGTGTGTGTGTGTGTGTTTCTCTTTGTGTCTTTATGTGTGTGTGTTTCTCTGTGTGTGTATTTCTGTGTGTGCGTTTTTCTGTGTTTGTGTGTTTGTGTTTCTGTGTGTGTGTTTATGTGTGTGTTTCTCTGCGTCTGTTTCTGTGTGTGTGTTTCTGTGTGTGTGTGTGCGTTTCTTTGTGTGTGTGTGTCTGTGTGTTTGCTTCACTGTGCGTCTTTATGTGTGTCTCTCTGTGTGTGTATTACAGTGCGTGCGTGTTTCTGTGTGTGTGTTTCTGTGTGTGTTTCTCTGTGTGTTTCTGTGTGCATGCTTCTCTGTGTACATGTGGTTCTGTATCTGTGTGTGTGTTTCTGTGTCTGTGTGTTTCTGTGTCTGTGTTTCTGTGTCTGTGTTTCTGTGTGTGTTTCTGTGTGTGTGTGTGTTTCTCTGTGATTCTGTGTGTGTGTGTTTCTGTGTGTGTGTGTGCTTCTCTGTGCGTGTTTCTCTGTGTGTGTTTCACTGTGTCTTTCTCTGTGTGCTTCACTTTGTATTTCTCTGTGCGTTTCTCCGTGTGTGTTTCTCTGTGTGTGTTTCTCTGCGTGTGTGTTTCTCTGTGTGTGTTTTTCTCTGTGTGTGCATATCTGTGTGTGTCTTTCTCTGTGTGTATGCGTTTCTCTGTGTGTGTGTTTCTGTGTCTGTGTTTCTGTGTGGGTGGTTCTCTTGCGTGTGTTTCCAGGTGTGTTTCTCTGTGTGTCTGTTTCTGCGTGTGTGTGTTTAGGTGTGTGTCTGTTTCTGTGTGTGTGTGTTTCTGTGTGTGTCTGTGTGTGTGTTTCTCTGTTTGTGTTCCTGTGTATGTGTGTTTCTGTGTGTGTGTGTTTCTGTGTGTGTTTCGCTCTGTGTGATCTTGCGTGTGTGTTTCTCTGTGTGTGTGTTTTTCTGTGTGTATTTTTCTCTGTGTGTGTTCCACTGTGTGTGAGTTTCTATGTGGATGTGTATTTCTGTGTGTGTGTGTTTCTGTCTGCGTTTGTGTGTGTTTCTGTGCGTGCTTCTCTGTGTCTGTTTCTGTGTGTGTGTTTCTGTGTGTGTGTGTGTTTCTGTGTGTCTTTGTGTGTGTTTCTGTGTTTGTGTCTATGTGTGTGTTTCTGTGTGTGTGTGTTTCACTGTGTGTGTTTCCGTGTGTGGTTCTCTGTGTGTCTGTTCCTGTGTGTGTGTGTTTCTGTGTGTGTCTGTTTCTGTGTGTGTGTGTTTCTGTGTGTGTGTTTCAGTGTGTGTGTTTCTGTGTGTGTGTTTCTCTGTTTGTGTTTCTGTGTATGTGCGTTTCTGTGAGTGTGTGCGTGTTTATGTGTTTATGTTTTTATGTGTGTGCTTCTCTGTGTCTGTTTCTGTGTGTGTGTTTCTTTGTGTTTTTTTCTCTGTGTGTGTGTGTTTCTGAGTGTGTGTGTTTCTATGTGTGTGTGCATCTGTGTCTGTATGTGTTTCTGTGTCTGTGTTTCTGTCTGTATTTCTGTGTGCATGTTTCTCTGTTTGTGTGTGTTTCTGTCTGTGTGTGTGTTTCTGTGTGTGTGTGTGTTTCTGTGTGTGTGTGATTCTTAGTGTGTGTGTGTATGTGTGTCTGTGTGTGTTTCTGTGTCTGTGTTTCTGTCAGTGTTTCTGTGTGTGTCTTTCTCTGTGTGTGTTTTTCTCTGTGTGTGTTTCTGTGTGTGCGTTTCTTTGTTTGTGAGTGTTCCTGTGTGTGTGCATCTGTGTGTGTGTGTGCTTCTGTGCGTGCTTCTGTGTATGTGTGTGTTTCTCTTTGTGTCTCTATGTGTGTGTGTTTCTCTGTGTGTGTATTTCTGTGTGTGCGTTTTTCTGTGTTTGTGTGTGTGTGTTTCTGTGTGTGTGTGTTTATGTGTGTGTTTCTGTGTGTCTGTTTCTGTGTGTGTGTTTCTGTGTGTGTGTTTCTATGTGTCTGTGTGTGTGTGTGCGTGTGTGTGTTTCTTTGTGTGTGTTTCTGTGCGTTTGTTTCTCTGTGTGTCTTTATGTGTGTGTGTCTCTCTGTGTGTGTATTTCTGTTCGTGCGTGTTTCTGTGTGTGTGTGTGTTTCTCTGTGTGTTTCTGTGTGCATGTTTCTCTGTGTACATGTGTTTCTGTATCTGTGTGTGTGTTTCTGTGTGTGCGTTTCTCTGTGTGTGCGTTTGTGTGTGTTTCTGTCTGTGTTTCTCTGTGTGTTTCGCTGTGTTTTTCAGCTTGTGTGTGTTTCTGTGCGTGTGTTTCCATGTGTGTTTCTCTGTATGTTCCTCTGTGTGTTTCCCTGTGTGTTTCAGTGTGTGTGTTTCTCTGTGTATCTGTCCGTAGTGTGTTTCTGTGTGTGTTTCTATGTGTGTGTTTCTCTCTGTGTGCTTCATTGTGTGCTTCTCTCTGTTGTTCCCTGAGTGTGTTTCTCTGTGTGTGTGTCTTTCTGTGTATGTTTCTGTGAGTGTGTTTCTTTGAGTGTATGGTTCTCTGTGTGTCTGATTCTTCGTGTGTGTTTCTATGTGTGTGTGTTTCTGTGTGTGTGTGTTTCTGTGTGTCTTTGTGTGTGTTTCTGTGTTTGTGTCTGTGTGTGTGTTTCTGTGTGTGTGTTTCACTGTGTGTGTTTCCGTGTGTGGTTCTCTGTGTGCCTGTTCCTGTGTGTGTGTGTTTCTGTGTGTGTCTGTTTCTGTGTGTGTGTTTCTGTGTGTGTGTTTCAGTGTGTGTGTTTCTCTGTTTGTGTTTCTGTGTATGTGTGTTTCTCTGTGTGTGTGTGTGATTCTGTGTGTTTGTTTCTGTGTGTGTGTGTGTTTCTCTGTGAGTATTTTTCACTGTGTGTGTTTCGGTGAGTGTGCTTCTGTGCGTGTGTGTGTTTCTCTTTGTGTTTTTATGTGTGTGTGTTTCTCTGTGTGTGTATTTCTGTGTGTGCGTTTTTCTGTGTTTGTGTGTTTGTGTTTCTGTGTGTGTGTGTTTATGTGTGTGTTTCTCTGTGTCTGTTTCTGTGTGTGTGTTTCTGTGTGTGTGTGTGTGCGTTTCTTTGTGTGTGTGTGTCTGTGTGTTTGTTTCTCTGTGCGTCTTTATGTGTGTATGCTTCTCTGTGTGTGTATTACAGTGCGTGCGTGTATCTGTGTGTGTGTGTTTCTGTGTGTGTTTCTCTGTGTGTTTCTGTGTGCATGCTTCTCTGTGTACATGTGGTTCTGTATCTGTGTGTGTGTTTCTGTGTGCATGCTTCTCTGTGTGTGCGTTTGTGTGTGTTTCTGTCTGTGTTTCCCAGCGTGTTTCGCTGTGTTTTTCAGCATGTCTGTGTTTCTGTGTGTGTGTTTCACTGTGTGCTTCTCTGCATGTTCCTCTGTGTGTTTCTCTGTGTGTTTCACTGTGTGTGTTTCCCTGTGTATCTGTGTTTCTCTGAGTGTGTTTCTCTGTGTGTGTCTTTCTGTGTATGTTTCTGTGTGTGTGTTTCTCTGTGTGTATGGTTCTCTGTGTGTCCGACTCTTCGTGTGTGTTTCTATGTGTGTGTGTTTCTGTGTGTGTGTGTGTTTCTGTGTTTGTTTCTGTGTGTGTGTTTCTGTGTGTGTGTACTTCTGTGTGTGTTTCTGTTTGTGTGTTTGTCTGTGTGTGTGTTTCTGTGTGTGCGTGTTTCTGTGTGCGTGCGTTTCTGTGTATGTGTATTTGACTGTGCGTTTCTCTGCGTGTTTCTCTGTGTATTTCTATGTGTGTGTGTGTGTTTCTCTGTATTTCTGTGTGTGTGGGTTTCTGTGTGTGTGTTTCTCTGTGTGTATTTCACTGTGTGTTTCTCCGTGTGTTTCTCTGTGTGTGTTTCTGCATGTGTGTGTGTTTCTCTGCGTGTGTGTTTCTCTGTGTGCGTGTTTCACTGTGTCTGTTTCTCTGTGTCTGTTTCTCTGTGTGCCTGTTTCAGTGTGTGTGTGCTTCTGTGTGTGTGTGGTTCTGTGTGTGTGTGTTTCTGTGTGTGTGTGTTTCGTTGTATGTGTTTCTGTGTGTGTTTCTCTGTTTGTGTTTCTGTGTATTTGTGTTTCTGTGTGTATGTGTGTGTTTGTTTCGGTGTGTGTGTTTCTCTGTGTGTATCTCTGTGTGTGTTTCTCTCTGTGTGTGTTTTTCTGTGTGTGTGGTTCTGTGTGTGTGTGTTTCTGTGTTTGTGTGTTTCCGTGTGTGTGTGTTTCTGTGTGTGCGTGTTTCTCTTTGTGTGTTTCTGTGTGTGTTTCTCTGTATGTCTGTTTCTGTGTTTGTGTGTTTCTGTGTGTGTGCGTTTCTGTGTGTGTGTGTTTCTGTGTATGCGTTTCTGTGTGTGTTTCTCTGTGTGTGTTTCCGCGTGTGGTTCTCTGTGTCTCTGTTCCTCTGTGTGTGTGTTTCTGTGTGTGTGTTTCTGTGTGTGTGTTTCTCTGTTTGTGTGTCTGTGTATGTGTGTTTCTGTGTGCATGTGTGATTCTGTGTCTGTGTTTCTCTGCGTGTGTGTTTCTCTGTGTGCATTTTTCTCTGTGCATGTTTCTCTGTGTGTGTGTTTCTGTCTGTGTGCCTCTGTGACTGTTTGTGTGTCTTTCTGTGCGTGTTTCTGTGTGTTTGTTTCTGTGTATGTGTTTCTCGGTGTGTGTTTCTGTGTGTGTATTTCTGTGCGTGCGTGTTTCTGTGTTTGTGTGTTTCTGTGTGTGTTTCTCTGTGTGTGTTTCTGTGTGCGTGTTTCTCTGTGTACATGTGTTTCTGTATCTGTGTGTGTGTTTCTGTGTGTGCGTTTCTTTGTGTGTGTGTTTGTCTGTGTTTCTGTCTGTGTTTCTCTGTGTGTTTCGCTGTGTTTTTCAGCGTGTGTGTGCTTCTGTGTGTGTGTTTGTGTGTGTTTCTGTCTGTGTTTCTCTGTGTGTTTCGCTGTGTTTTTCAGCGTGTGAGTGTTTCTGTGTGTGTGTTTCTGTGCGTGTGCTTCACTGTGTGTATCTCTGTATGTTCCTCTGTGTGTTTCCTGAGTGTTTCCATGTGTGTGTTTCTCTGTGTATCTGTGTGTGTGTGTTTCTGTGTGTGTTTCTATGTGTGTGTTTCTCTCTGTGTATTTCATTGTGTGCCTCTCTCTGTGTTTCTCTGAGTGTGTTTCTCTGTGTGTATGTCTTTCTGTGTATGTTTTTGTATGTGTGTTATTCTTCGTGTGTGTTTCTATGTGTGTGTGTTTCTGTGTGTGTGTGTTTCTGCGCGTCTGTGTGTGTGTTTCTGTGTTTGTTTCTGTGTGTGTGTTTCTCTGTGTGTGTGTTTCTCTGTGTGCGTGTTTCTGTGTGTGTTTCCGTGTGTGTGTTTTTCTCTGTGTGGGTGCTTCTCTGAGTGTGTTTCTGCTTGCGTGTGTTTCTGTGTGTGTGTGTTTCTCTGTCTGTGTGCGTGTTTCTGTGTGAGTTTCTCTGCATGTTTCTGTGTGTGTGTTTCTGTGTTTGTGTTTCTGCGTGTGTGTATTTCACTGTGCGTTTCTCTGCGTGTTTCTCTGTGTGTTTCGATGTGTGTGTGTGTATGTATCTCCATATTGATGTGTGTGTGTGTTTCTGTGTGTGTATGTGTGTTTCTCTGTGTGTGTTTCTCTGTGTGTATTTCACTGTGTGTTTCTCTGTGTGTTTCTCTTTGCATTTCTCTGTGTGTTTCTCTGTGTGTGTTTCTGTGTGTGTGTGTTTCTCTGTGTGTCTGTTTCTCTGGGTGCCTGTTTCTGTGTGTGTGTTTCTGTGTGTGTTTCTGTGTGTGTGTGTTTCGGCGTGTGTGTTTCTGTGTGTGTGTTTCTCTGTTTGTCTTTCTGAGTATGTGTGTTTCTGTGTGCGTGTGTGTTTCTCTGTGTGTTTCTCTGTGTGTGTTTCTGTGTGCGTGTGTGTTTCTGTGCGCATTTCGATCTGTGTGATTCTGTGAGTGTGTTTTTATGTGTGTGTGTTTCTCTGTGTGTATTTTTCTCTGTGTGTCTTTCTGTGTGTGTGTGTTTCTGTGTGGGTGTGTGTTTCTGTTTGTGTGTGTTTCGGTCTGTGTGCCTCTGTGTGTGTTTGTGTAATTTCTGAGCGTGTTTCTGTGAGTGTGTTTCTGTGTGTGTATTTCTCTGTGTGTGTTTCTGTGTGCTTGTTGCACTGTGTGTGTGTTTCTGTGTTTGTGTGTGTTTCTGTGTGTGTGTGTTTATGTGTGTGTTTCTCTGTGTCAATTTCTGTGTGTGATTCTGTGTGTGTCTGTTTCTGTGTGTGCGTGTGTATTTCTGTGTGTGTGTTTCTCTGTGTCTGTGTGTCTGTAAGTATGAGTGTGTTGCTTTGTGTGTGTGTGTTTCTGTGTTGCCGTGTTTCTGGTTGTGTGTTTCTCAGTGTGTGTGTGTTTCTGTGTGTGTGTGTGTTTCTGTGTGTGTGTGTTTATGTGTGTGTTACTATGTATCTGTTTCTCTGTGTGTGTGTGTGTGTTTCTCTGTGTGTGTTTCTCTGTGTATATTTCACTTTGTGTTTCAATGTGGGTATCTGTGTGTCTGTGTTTCTATGTGTGTGTTGCACTGTGTGTTTCAATGTGTGTTTCTCGGTGTGGTTCTCTCTGTGTTTCTCTGAGTGTTTCTCTGCGTGTGATTCTCTGCGTGTGTGTGTTTCTCTGTGTGTGTTTTTCTCTGTGCCTCTTTCTCTGTGTTTGTTTCTCTGTGTGCCTGATTCTGTGTGTGTGTGTGTTTCTGTGTGTGTGTGTTTCTGTGTGTGTGTGTTTCTCTATTGGTGTGTTTCTCTGTTTGTGTTCCTTTGTATGTGTGTTTCAGCGTGTATGTGTTTCTGTCTGTATTTCGGTCTGTGATTCTGTGTGTGTGTTTCTCTGTGTGTGTGTTTCTCTGTGTGTATTTTTCTCTGTGTGTGTTTCTATTTTTGTGTGTTTCTGTGCGGGTGTGTGTTTCTGTTTTTGTGTGTTTCTGTCTGTGTGCCTCTGTGTGTGTTTATGTATGCATCTGTGCGTGTTTCTGTGTGTGTGTGTGTGTGTGTTTCTGTGTGTGTTTATGTGTTTATGTATGTGTTTCTCTGTGTCTATTTCTGTCTGTGTGTTTCTGAGTGTGTGTGTTTGTGTGTGTGTTTCTGTGTGTGTGTGTTTCTGTGTGTGTGTGTGTGTTTCTGCGTCTGTGATTCTCTGTGTGCGTGTGTTTCTATTTCTGTCTGTGTTTCTCTGTGTGTTTCGCTGTGTTTTTCAGTGTGTGTGTGTTTCTGTGTGTGTGTTTCTGTGTGTGTGTGTTTCACTGTGTGTTTCTCTGTGTTTTTCCCTGTGTGTTTCTATGTGTGTGTTTCTCTGTGTATCTGTGTGTGTGTGTTTCTGTGTTTGTTTCTATGTGTGTTTCTCTGTGTGTGTTTCATTGTGTGTTTCACTGTGCGTATATGTGTCTGTGTGTTTCTATGTGTGTGTTGCACTGTGTGTTTCAATGTGTGTTTCTCTGTGTGTTGCTCTCTGTGTTTCACTCTGTATTTCTCTGAGTGTGTTACTCGGTGGGTGTGTGCTTCTGTGAATGTTTCTGTGTGTGTGTTTCTATGGGCGTGTCTTTCTGTGTGTGTGTGTTTCTGTGAGTTTCTGTGTGTGTGTTTCTGTGAGTGTTTCTGTGTGTGTGTTTCTATGTGTGTGTGTTTCTCTGTGTGTGTTTCTGTGTGCGTGTTTTACTGTCTGTGTGTGTTTCTGTGTGGGTGTGTGTTTCTGTGTGTGTGCCTCTGTGTGTGTTTGTGTATGATTCTGTGCGTGTTTCTGTGTGTTTGTTTCTGCGTGTGTGTTTCTCTGTGTATGTTTCTCTGTGCGTGTTACTCTGTGTGTGTGTCATTTGTGTGTGTGAGTGTGTGTTTCTGTGTGTGTCTGTTTATGTGCGTGTTTCTCTGTGTCTGTTTCTGTGTGTCTGTTTCTGTGTGTGTGTGTGTTTCTGTGTGTGTGTGTTGCTTTGTTTCTGTGTGTCTTTCTCTGTGTGTGTTTCTGTGTGTGTTTTTCTCTGTGTTTGTTTTTCTCTCAGTGTGTGTTTCTGTGTGTCTGTGTGTGTGTTTCTGTGTGTGTTTCTGTGTTTGTGTTTCAGTGTGTGTGTGTTTCTCTGTGTGTTTCTCTCTGTGTTTCTCTGAGTGTGTTTCTCTGTGTGTGTGTTTTTGTGTGTTTCTGTCGGTGTTTCTCTGTGTGTTTCGGTGTGTGTGTGTGTGTGTGTTTCTCTGTGTATATTTCACTGTGTGTTTCAATGTGTGTATCTATTGTGTGTGTTTCTATGTGTGTGTTGCACCGTGTGTTTCAATGTGTGTTTCTCTCTGTTTTTCGCTGTGTGTTTCTCTCTGTGTTTCTCCGAGTGTTTCTCTGTGTGTGTGTCTTTCTGTGTATGTTTCTGGGTGTGTGTATCTCTGTGTGTATGGTTCTCTGTGTCTCTGTTTCTCCGTGTGTGTTTCTCTGTGTGTGCTTCTGTGTGTGTTTTCTGTGTGTTTCTGTGTGTGTGTGTTTCTCTGTGTGTATTTTTCTCTGTGTGTGTTTCAGTGTGGGTGTGTGTTTCTGTGTGTTTCTGTCTGTGTGCCTCTGTGTGTGTTTATGTGTTTTCTGTGCGGTTTCTGTGTGTGTTACTGTGTGTGTGTTTATGTGTGTGTTTCTCTGTGTCTGTTTCTGTGTGTGTGTTTATGTGTGTGTGTGTTGCTGTGTGTGTGTGTGTTTCTGTGTGTGTGTGTTGCTGTGTTTCTGTGTGTCTTTCTCTGTGTGTGTTTCTGTGTGTGTTTTTCTCTGTGTTTGATTTTCTCTCTGTGTGTGTTTCTGTGTGTCTGTGTGTGTGTTTCTGTGTGTGTTTCAGTGTGTGTGTTTCTCTGTGTGTGTGTTTCTCTGTGTGTTTCTCTGTGTGTTTCTCTGAGTGTGCTTCTCTGTGTGTGTGCTTGTGTGTGTTTCTGTCTGTGTTTCTCTGAGTGTGTTTCTGTGTGTGTGTGTTTGTGTGTGTTTCTGTCTGTGTTTCTCTGTGTGTTTCTGTGTGTGTGTTTCTATGTGTGTGTGCATCTGTGTCTGTATGTGTTTCTGTGTCTGTGTTTCTGTCTGTATTTCTGTGTGCATGTTTCTCTGTTTGTGTGTGTTTCTGTTTGTGTGTGTGTTTCTGTGTGTGTGTTTCTGTGTGTGTGTGATTCTTAGTGTGTGTGTGTATGTGTGTCTGTGTGTGTTTCTGTGTCTGTGTTTCTGTCAGTGTTTCTGTGTGTGTCTTTCTCTGTGTGTGTTTTTCTCTGTGTGTGTTTCTGTGTGTGCGTTTCTTTGTTTGTGAGTGTTCCTGTGTGTGTGCATCTGTGTGTGTGTGTGTGCTTCTGTGCGGGCTTCTGTGTATGTGTGTGTTTCTCTTTGTGTCTCTATGTGTGTGTGTTTCTCTGTGTGTGTATTTCTGTGTGTGCGTTTTTCTGTGTTTGTGTGTGTGTGTTTCTGTGTGTGTGTGTTTATGTGTGTGTTTCTGTGTGTCTGTTTCTGTGTGTGTGTTTCTGTGTGTGTGTTTCTATGTGTCTGTGTGTGTGTGTGTGTGTGTGTGTTTCTTTGTGTGTGTGTTTCTGTGCGTTTGTTTCTATGTGTGTCTTTATGTGTGTGTCTCGCTGTGTGTGTATTTCTGTTCGTGCGTGTTTCTGTGTGTGTGTGTTTCTCTGTGTGTTTCTGTGTGCATGTTTCTCTGTGTACATGTGTTTCTGTATCTGTGTGTGTGTTTCTGTGTGTGCGTTTCTCTGTGTGTGCGTTTGTGTGTGTTTCTGTCTGTGTTTCTCTGTGTGTTTCGCTGTGTTTTTCAGCTTGTGTGTGTTTCTGTGTGTGTGTTTCCATGTGTGTTTCTCTGTATGTTCCTCTGTGTGTTTCCCTGTGTGTTTCTGTGTGTGTGTTTCTCTGTGTATCTGTGCGTGTGTGTTTCTGTGTGTGTTTCTATGTGTGTGTTTCTCTCTGTGTGCTTCATTGTGTGCTTCTCTCTGTTGTTCCCTGAGTGTGTTTCTCTGTGTGTGTGTCTTTCAGTGTATGTTTCTGTGAGTGTGTTTCTTTGAGTGTATGGTTCTCTGTGTGTCTGATTCTTCGTGTGTGTTTCTATGTGTGTGTGTTTCTGTGTGTGTGTGTTTCTGTGTGTCTTTGTGTGTGTTTCTGCGTGTGTGTCTGTGTGTGTGTTTCTGTGTGTGTGTTTCACTGTGTGTGTTTCCGTGTGTGGTTCTCTGTGTGCCTGTTCCTGTGTGTGTGTGTTTCTGTGTGTGTCTGTTTCTGTGTGTGTGTTTCTGTGTGTGTGTTTCAGTGTGTGTGTTTCTGTGTGTGTGTTTCTCTGTTTGTGTTTCTGTGTATGTGTGTTTCTCTGTGTGTGTGTGTGATTCTGTGTGTTTGTTTCTCTGTGTGTGTGTTTCTCTGTGAGTATTTTTCACTGTGTGTGTTTCGGTGTGTGTGCTTCTGTGTGTGTGTGTGTTTCTCTTTGTGTCTTTATGTGTGTGTGTTTCTCTGTGTGTGTCTTTCTGTGTGTGCGTTTTTCTGTGTTTGTGTGTTTGTGTTTCTGTGTGTGTGTGTGTTTACGTGTGTGTTTCTCTGTGTCTGTTTCTGTGAGTGTGTTTCTGTGTGTGTGTGTGTGCGTTTCTTTGTGTGTGTGTGTCTGTGTGTTTGTTTCTCTGTGCGTCTTTATGTGTGTATGCTTCTCTGTGTGTGTATTACAGTGCGTGCGTGTATCTGTGTGTGTGTGTGTGTTTCTGTGTGTGTTTCTCTGTGTGTTTCTGTGTGCATGCTTCTCTGTGTACATGTGGTTCTGTATCTGTGTGTGTGTTTCTGTGTGCTTGCTTCTCTGTGTGTGCGTTTGTGTGTGTTTCTGTCTGTGTTTCTCAGCGTGTTTCGCTGTGTTTTTCAGCATGTGTGTGTTTCTGTGTGTGTGTTTCATTGCGTGCTTCTCTCTGTGTTTCTCTGAGTGTGTTTCTCTGTGTGTGTCTTTCTGTGTATGTTTCTGTGTGTGTGTTTCCCTGTGTATCTGTGTTTGCGTTTCTGTGTGTGTTTCTATGTGTGTGTTTCTCTCTGTGTGTTTCATTGCGTGCTTCTCTCTGTGTTTCTCTGAGTGTGTTTCTCTGTGTGTGTCTTTCTGTGTATGTTTCTGTGTGTGTGTTTCTCTGTGTGTATGGTTCTCTGTGTCTCCGATTCTTCGTGTGTGTTTCTATGTGTGTGTGTTTCTGTGTGTGTGTGTGTTTCTGTGTTTGTTTCCGTGTGTGTGTTTCTGTGTGTGTGTACTTCTGTGTGTGTTTCTGTTTGTGTGTTTGTCTGTGTGTGTGTTTCTGTGTGTGTGTGTTTCTGTGTGCGTGCGTTTCTGTGTATGTGTATTTGACTGTGCGTTTCTCTGCGTGTTTCTCTGTGTGTTTCTATGTGTGTGTGTGTTTTTCTCTGTATTTCTGTGTGTGTGGGTTTCTGTGTGTGTGTTTCTCTGTGTGTATTTCACTGTGTGTTTCTCCGTGTGTTTCTCTGTGTGTGTTTCTGCATGTGTGTGTGTTTCTCTGCGTGTGTGTTTCTCTGTGTGCCTGTTTCACTGTGTCTGTTTCTCTGTGTCTGTTTCTCTGCGTGCCTGTTTCAGTGTGTGTGTGCTTCTGTGTGTGTGTGTTTCTGTGTGTGTGTTTCTGTGTGTGTGTGTTTCGTTGTATGTGTTTCTGTGTGTGTTTCTCTGTTTGTGTTTCTGTGTATTTGTGTTTCTGTGTGTATGTGTGTGTTTGTTTCGGTGTGTGTGTTTCTCTGTGTGTATCTCTGTGTGTGTTTCTCTCTGTGTGTGTTTTTCTGTGTGTGTGGTTCTGTGTGTGTGTGTTTCTGTGTTTGTGTGTTTCCGTGTGTGTGTGTTTCTGTGTGTGCGTGTTTCTCTTTGTGTGTTTCTGTGTGTGTTTCTCTGTATGTCTGTTTCTGTGTTTGTGTGTTTCTGTGTGTGTGCGTTTCTGTGTGTGTGTGTTTCTGTGTATGCGTTTCTGTGTGTGTTTCTCTGTGTGTGTTTCCGCGTGTGGTTCTCTGTGTCTCTGTTCCTGTGTGTGTGTGTGTGTTTCTGTGTGTGTGTTTCTGTGTGTGTGTTTCTCTGTTTGTGTGTCTGTGTATGTGTGTTTCTGCGTGCATGTGTGATTCTGTGTCTGTGTTTCTCTGCGTGTGTGTTTCTCTGTGTGCATTTTTCTCTGTGCATGTTTCTCTGTGTGTGTGTTTCTGTCTGTGTGCCTCTGTGACTGTTTGTGTGTCTTTCTGTGCGTGTTTCTGTGTGTTTGTTTCTGTGTATGTGTTTCTCGGTGTGTGTTTCTGTGTGTGTTTCTGTGTGCGTGTGTTTCTGTGTGTGTGTGTTTATGTGCGTTTGTTTCTCTGTGTGTGTTTCTGTGTGCGTGTTTCTCTGTGTACATGTGTTTCTGTATCTGTGTGTGTGTTTCTGTGTGTGCGTTTCTTTGTGTGTGTGTTTGTCTGTGTTTCTGTCTGTGTTTCTCTGTGTGTTTCGCTGTGTTTTTCAGCGTGTGTGTGCTTCTGTGTGTGTGTTTGTGTGTGTTTCTGTCTGTGTTTCTGTGTGTGTTTCGCTGTGCTTTTCAGCGTGTGTGTGTTTCTGTGTGTGTGTTTCTGTGCGTGTGCTTCACTGTGTGTTTCTCTGTATGTTCCTCTGTGTGTTTCCCTGAGTGTTTCCATGTGTGTGTTTCTCTGTGTATCTGTGTGTGTGTGTTTCTGTGTGTGTTTCTATGTGTGTGTTTCTCTCTGTGTATTTCATTGCGTGCTTCTCTCTGTGTTTCTCTGAGTGTGTTTCTCTGTGTGTATGTCTTTCTGTGTATGTTTTTGTATGTGTGTTATTCTTCGTGTGTGTGTTTCTGTGTGTGTGTGTTTCTGCGCGTCTGTGTGTGTGTTTCTGTGTTTGTTTCTGTGTGTGTGTTTCTCTGTGTGTGTGTTTCTCTGTGTGCGTGTTTCTGTGTGTGTTTCCGTGTGTGTGTTTCTCTGTGTGGGTGTTTCTCTGAGTGTGTTTCTGCTTGCGTGTGTTTCTGTGTGTGTGTGTTTCTCTGTCTGTGTGCGTGTTTCTGTGTGAGTTTCTCTGCATGTTTCTGTGTGTGTGTTTCTGTGTTTGTGTTTCTGCGTGTGTGTATTTCACTGTGCGTTTCTCTGCGTGTTTCTCTGTGTGTTTCTATGTGTGTGTGTGTGTGTTTCTCCGTATTTATGTGTGTGTGTGTTTCTGTGTGTGTATGTGTGTTTCTCTGTGTGTGTTTCTCTGTGTGTATTTCACTGTGTGTTTCTCTGTGTGTTTCTCTTTGCATTTCTCTGTGTGTTTCTCTGTGTGTGTTTCTGTGTGTGTGTGTGTTTCTCTGCGTGTGTGTTTCTCTGTGTGTTTCTCTGTGTGTGTTTCTGTGTGTGTGTGTTTCTCTGCGTGTGTGTTTCTCTGTGTGTCTGTTTCTCTGGGTGCCTGTTTCTGTGTGTGTGTTTCTGTGTGTGTTTCTGTGTGTGTGTGTTTCTGTGTGTGTGTGTGTTTCGGCGTGTGTGTTTCTGTGTCTGTGTTTCTCTGTTTGTGTTTCTGAGTATGTGTGTTTCTGTGTGTGTGTGTATTTCTGTGTGCATTTCGATCTGTGTGATTCTGTGAGTGTGTTTTTATGTGTGTGTGTTTCTCTGTGTGTATTTTTCTCTGTGTGTGTTTCTGTGTGTGTGTGTTTCTGTGTGGGTGTGTGTTTCTGTTTGTGTGTGTTTCGGTCTGTGTGCCTCTGTGTGTGTTTGTGTAATTTCTGAGCGTGTTTCTGTGAGTGTGTTTCTGTGTGTGTATTTCTCTGTGTGTGTTTCTGTGTGCTTGTTGCACTGTGTGTGTGTTTCTGTGTTTGTGTGTGTTTCTGTGTGTGTGTGTTTATGTGTGTGTTTCTCTGTGTCAATTTCCGTGTGTGATTCTGTGTGTGTGTCTGTTTCTGTGTGTGCGTGTGTATTTCTGTGTGTGTGTTTCTCTGTGGCTGTGTGTCTGTAAGTATGAGTGTGTTGCTTTGTGTGTGTGTGTTTCTGTGTTGCCGTGTTTCTGGTTGTGTGTTTCTCAGTGTGTGTTTCTGTGCGTGTGTTTCTCTGTGTGTGTGTGTTTCTGTGTGTGTGTGTGTGTGTGTGTTTCTCTGTGTGTGTTTCTCTGTGTATATTTCACTTTGTGTTTCAATGTGGGTATCTGTGTGTCTGTGTTTCTATGTGTGTGTTGCACTGTGTGTTTCAATGTGTGTTTCTCTGTGTGTTTCTCGGTGTGGTTCTCTCTGTGTGTGTGTTTCTCTGTGTGTGTTTTTTTCTGTGCCTGTTTCTCTGTGTTTGTTTCTCTGTGTGCCTGATTCTGTGTGTGTGTGTGTTTCTGTGTGTGCGTGTTTCTGTGTGTGTGTGTTTCTCTGTGTGTGTGTTTCTCTGTTTGTGTTTCTGTGTATGTGTGTTTCAGCGTGTGTGTGTTTCTGTCTGTATGTCGCTCTGTGATTCTGTGTGTGTGTTTCTCTGTGTGTGCGTTTCTCTGTGTGTATTTTTCTCTGTGTGTGTTTCTGTTTTTGTGTGTTTCTGTGCGGGTGTGTGTTTCTGTTTTTGTGTGTTTCTGTCTGTGTGCCTCTGTGTGTGTTTATGTATGCTTCTGTGCGTGTTTCTGTGTGTATGTTGTGTGCGTGTTTCTGTGTGTGTGTGTGTGTGTGTGTGTGTGTTTCTGTGTGTGTTTATGTGTTTATGTGTGTGTTTCTCTGTGTCTATTTCTGTCTGTGTGTTTCTGAGTGTGTGTGTTTGTGTGTGTGTTTCTGTGTGTGTGTGTTTCTGTGTGTGTGTGTGTTTCTGCGTCTGTGATTCTCTGTGTGCGTGTGTTTCTGTTTCTGTCTGTGTTTCTCTGTGTGTTTCGCTGCGTTTTTCAGTGTGTGTGTGTTTCTGTGTGTGTGTTTCTGTGTGTGTGTGTTTCACTGTGTGTTTCTCTGTGTTTTTCCCTGTGTGTTTCTATGTGTGTGTTTCTCTGTGTATCTGTGTGTGTGTGTTTCTGTGTTTGTTTCTATGTGTGTTTCTCTGTGTGTGTTTCATTGTGTGTTTCACTGTGCGTATATGTGTCTGTGTGTTTCTATGTGTGTGTTGCACTGTGTGTTTCAATGTGTGTTTCTCTGTGTGTTGCTCTCTGTGTTTCACTCTGTATTTCTCTGAGTGTGTTACTCGGTGGGTGTGTGCTTCTGTGAATGTTTCTGTGTGTGTGTTTCTATGGGCGTGTCTTTCTGTGTGTGTGTGTTTCTGTGTGTCTGCGTGTGTGTTTAAGTGTGTGTTTCTGTGTGTGTGTTTCTGTGAGTGTTTCTGTGTGTGTGTTTCTCTATGTGTGTGTTTCTCTGTGTGTGTTTCTGTGTGCGTGTGTTTCTGTCTGTGTGTGTTTCTGTGTGGGTGTGTGTTTCTGTGTGTGTGCCTCTGTGTGTGTTTGTGTATGATTCTGTGCGTGTTTCTGTGTGTTTGTTTCTGCGT
Source organism: Heterodontus francisci (assembly GCF_036365525.1). Lineage (NCBI taxonomy): Eukaryota > Metazoa > Chordata > Chondrichthyes > Heterodontiformes > Heterodontidae > Heterodontus > Heterodontus francisci. The sequence continues at coordinate 1,079,528 of NW_027141742.1, read as the reverse complement.
GTGTGTTTCTCTGTGTATGTTTCTCTGTGCGTGTTACTCTGTGTGTGTGTCATTTGTGTGTGTGAGTGTGTGTTTCTGTGTGTGTCTGTTTATGTGCGTGTTTCTCTGTGTCTGTTTCTGTGTGTCTGTTTCTGTGTGTGTGTGTGTTTCTGTGTGTGTGTGTTGCTGTGTTTCTGTGTGTCTTTCTCTGTGTGTGTTTCTGTGTGTGTTTTTCTCTGTGTTTGTTTTTCTCTCAGTGTGTGTTTCTGTGTGTCTGTGTGTGTGTGTTTCTGTGTGTGTTTCTGTGTGTGTTTCTCTGTGTGTTTCTCTCTGTGTTTCTCTGAGTGTGTTTATCTGTGTGTGTGTTTTTGTGTGTTTCTGTCGGTGTTTCTCTGTGTGTTTCTGTGTGTGTGTGTGTGTGTTTCTCTGTGTATATTTCACTGTGTGTTTCAATGTGTGTATCTATTGTGTGTGTTTCTATGTGTGTGTTGCACCGTGTGTTTCAATGTGTGTTTCTCTCTGTTTTTCGCTGTGTGTTTCTCTCTGTGTTTCTCCGAGTGTTTCTCTGTGTGTGTGTCTTTCTGTGTATGTTTCTGGGTGTGTGTATCTCTGTGTGTATGGTTCTCTGTGTCTCTGTTTCTCCGTGTGTGTTTCTCTGTGTGTGCTTCTGTGTGTGTTTTTCTGTGTGTTTCTGTGTGTGTGTGTTTCTCTGTGTGTATTTTTCTCTGTGTGTGTTTCAGTGTGGGTGTGTGTTTCTGTTTCTGTGTGTTTCTGTCTGTGTGCCTCTGTGTGTGTTTATGTGTTTTCTGTGCGGTTTCTGTGTGTGTGTTACTGTGTGTGTGTTTATGTGTGTGTTTCTCTGTGTCTGTTTCTGTGTGTGTGTTTCTGTGTGTGTGTGTGTTGCTGTGTGTGTGTGTTTCTGTGTGTGTGTGTTGCTGTGTTTCTGTGTGTCTTTCTCGGTGTGTGTTTCTGTGTGTGTTTTTCTCTGTGTTTGATTTTCTCTCTGTGTGTGTTTCTGTGTGTCTGTGTGTGTGTTTCTGTGTGTGTTTCTCTGTGTGTGTTTCTCTGTGTGTGTGTTTCTCTGTGTGTTTCTCCGTGTGTTTCTCTGAGTGTGTTTCTCTGTGAGTGTGTTTGTGTGTGTTTCTGTCTGTGTTTCTCTGAGTGTGTTTCTGTGTGTGTGTGTTTGTGTGTGTTTCTGTCTGTGTTTCTCTGTGTGTTTCTGTGTGTGTGTGTGTTTCTCTGTGTATATTTCACTGTGTGTTTCAATGTGTGTATCTATGTGTGTGTGTTTCTATGTGTGTTTCTCTGTGTTTTTCTCTGTGTGTTTCTCTCTGTTTCTCCGAGTGTTTCTCTGTGTGTGTGTCTGTCTGTGTATGTTACTGTGTGCGTGTTTCTCTGTGTGGATGGTTCTCTGTGTGTCTGTTTCTCCGTGTGTGTTTCTATGTGTGTGTGTTTCTCTGTGTGTGTTTCTCTGTGTGTGGCTTTCTGTGTATGTTTCTGTGTGTGTGTTTCTCTGTGTGTATGGTTCTCTGTGTCTCTGTTTCTCCGTGTGTGTTTCTCTGTGTGTTCTGTGTGTGTGTTTCGATCTGTGTGTGTTTCTGTGTGTGTTTCTCTGTGTTTCTGTGTGTGTGTGTTTCTCTGTGTGTGTTTCTGTGTGCGTGTGTTTCTGTGTGTGTGTTTCTCTGTCTGTGTGTGTGTTTCTGTGTGAGCCTCTCTGCATGTTTCTGTGTGTGTCTTTCTGTGTGTGTGTTTCTGCGTGTGTGTGTGTTTGTGTGTGTTTCTCTGTGTTTCTGTGTGTATGTGTGTCTGTGTGTGTGGGTGTGTTTATCTGTGTGTGTTTCTCTGTGTGTATTTCACTGTGTGTTTCTCTGTTACTTTTTGCATTTCTCTGTGTGTTTCTCTGTGTGTGTTTCTCTGCGTGTGTGTGTTTCTCTGTGTGTGTTTTTCGCTGTATATGTTTCTGTGTGTGTGTTTCTCTGTGTGCCTGATACTGTGTGTGTGTTTCTGTGTGCGTGTGTTTCTGTGTGTGTGTGTTTCTGTGTGTGTGAGTTTCTCTGTTTGTGTTTCTGTGTATGTGTGTTTCAGCGTGTGTATATTGCTGTCCGTATTTCGCTCTGTGATTCTGTGTGCGTGTTTCTCTGTGTGTGTGTTTCTCTGTGTGTATTTTTCTCTGTGTGTGTTTCTGTGTGGGTGAGTGTTTCTGTTTCTGTGTGTTTCTGTCTGTGTGCCTCTGTGTGTGTTTATGTATGTTTCTGTGAGTGTTTCTCTGTGTGTGTTTCTGTGTGCGTGTTTCTGTGTGTGTGTGTGTTTCAGTGTGGGTGTGTGTTTATGTGTGTGTTTCACTATGTCTGTTTCTGAGTGTGTGTGTGTTTCTGTGTGTGTGTGTTTCTGTGTGCGTGTATTTTTTGTTTGTGTTTCTCTGTGTGTATTACTGTGTGCGTGTTTCTCTGTGTGTGTGTTTCTGTGTGTGTGTGTTTCTGTGTGTGTGTGTTTCTCTGTGTCTGTTTCTGTGTGTGTGTTTCTGTGTGTGTGTGTGTTTCTGTGTGTGTGTCTTTCTCAGTGTGTCTTTATGTGTGTGTGTTTCTCTGTGTGCGTATTTCTGTGTGTGTGTGTTTCTGTGTTTCTGTGTGTGTGTTTCTGTGTGTGTTTCTGTGTGTGTGTTTCTGTGTGTGTGCGTTTCTTTGTGTCTGTGTGTGTGTTTCTGTGTGTGTGTTTCTCTGTGTGTGTGTTTTTCGGTGTGTTTCTCTCTGTGTTTCTCTGAGTGTGTTTCTCTGTGTGTGTGTTTGTGTGTGTTTCTGTCTGTGTTTCTCTGTGTGTTTCAATGTGTGTTTCTGTGTGTGTGTATCTGTGTGTGTGTGTGTGTGTGTTTCTCTGTCTGTGTGTGTGTTTCTGTGTGAGTTTTTCTGCATGTTTCTGTGTGTGTGTTTCTGCATGTGTTTCTGCGTGTGTGTATTTCACTGTGCGTTTCTCTGCGTATTTCTCTGTGTGTTTCTGTGTGTGTGCATGTGTGTGTGTGTGTGTTTCTCTGTGTTTCTGTGTTTGTGTGTGCCTGTGTATGTGTGTGTGTTTCTCTGTCTGTGTTTCTCTGTGTGTATTTCACTGTTTGTTACTCTGTGTGTTTCTCTGTGCGTGTTGCTCTGCGTGTGTGTGTTTCTCTGTGTTTGTTTTTCTCTGTGTATGTTTCTCTGTGTGTTTTCCTCTGTGTGCCTGAGTCTGTGTGTGTGTGTGTTTCTGTGTGCGTGTGTTTCTGTGTGTTTGTGTTTCTGTGTGTGTCTTTCTCTGTTTGTGCTTCTGTGTATGTGTGTTTCAGCGTGTGTGTGTTTCTGTCTGTATTTCGCTCTGCGATTCTGTGTGTCTGTTTCTCTGTGTGTGTGTTTCTCTGTGTGTATTTTGCTCTGTGTGTGTTTCTGTGTGTGTCTGCTTCTGTGTAGATGTGTGTTTCTGTTTTTGTGTGTTTCTGTCTGTGTGCCTCTGTGTGTGTTTATGTATGATTCTGTGCGTGCTTCTGTGCGTGTGTTTCTGTGTGTGTGTTTCTCTGTGTGTGTTTCTGTGTGGGTGTGTGTTTCTGTGTGTGTGTGTTTATGTGTGTGTTTCTCTGTGTCCGTTTCTGTGTGTGTGTTTGTGTGTGTATTTCTGTGTGTGTGTTTCTCTGTGTGTGTTTCTGTGTGCGTGTGTTTCTGTCTGTGTGTGTTTCTCTGTCTGTGTGTGTGTTTCTGTGTGAATTACTCGGCATGTTTCTGCGTGTGTGTGTGTTTGTGTGTGTTTCTCTGTGTTTCTGTGTGTATGTGTGTCTGTGTGTGTGGGTGTGTTTATCTGTGTGTGTTTCTCTGTGTGTATTTCACTGTGTGTTTCTCTGTTACTTTTTGCATTTCTCTGTGTGTTTCTCTGTGTGTGTTTCTCTGCGTGTGTGTGTTTCTCTGTGTGTGTTTTTCGCTGTATATGTTTCTCTGTGTATGTTTCTCTGTGTGCCTGATACTGTGTGTGTGTTTCTGTGTGCGTGTGTTTCTGTGTGTGTGTGTTTCTGTGTGTGTGAGTTTCTCTGTTTGTGTTTCTGTGTATGTGTGTTTCAGCGTGTGTATATTGCTGTCCGTATTTCGCTCTGTGATTCTGTGTGCGTGTTTCTCTGTGTGTGTGTTTCTCTGTGTGTATTTTTCTCTGTGTGTGTTTCTGTGTGGGTGAGTGTTTCTGTTTCTGTGTGTTTCTGTCTGTGTGCCTCTGTGTGTGTTTATGTATGTTTCTGTGAGTGTTTCTCTGTGTGTGTTTCTGTGTGCGTGTTTCTGTGTGTGTGTGTGTTTCAGTGTGGGTGTGTGTTTATGTGTGTGTTTCACTATGTCTGTTTCTGAGTGTGTGTGTGTTTCTGTGTGTGTGTGTTTCTGTGTGCGTGTATTTTTTGTTTGTGTTTCTCTGTGTGTATTACTGTGTGCGTGTTTCTCTGTGTGTGTGTTTCTGTGTGTGTGTGTGTTTCTGTGTGTGTGTGTTTCTCTGTGTCTGTTTCTGTGTGTGTGTTTCTGTGTGTGTGTTTCTGTGTGTGTGTCTTTCTCAGTGTGTCTTTATGTGTGTGTGTTTCTCTGTGTGCGTATTTCTGTGTGTGTGTGTTTCTGTGTTTCTGTGTGTGTGTTTCTGTGTGTGTTTCTGTGTGTGTGTTTCTGTGTGTGTGCGTTTCTTTGTGTCTGTGTGTGTGTTTCTGTGTGTGTGTTTCTCTGTGTGTGTGTTTTTCGGTGTGTTTCTCTCTGTGTTTCTCTGAGTGTGTTTCTCTGTGTGTGTGTTTGTGTGTGTTTCTGTCTGTGTTTCTCTGTGTGTTTCAATGTGTGTTTCTGTGTGTGTGTATCTGTGTGTGTGTGTGTGTGTTTCTCTGTCTGTGTGTGTGTTTCTGTGTGAGTTTTTCTGCATGTTTCTGTGTGTGTGTTTCTGCATGTGTTTCTGCGTGTGTGTATTTCACTGTGCGTTTCTCTGCGTATTTCTCTGTGTGTTTCTGTGTGTGTGCATGTGTGTGTGTGTGTGTTTCTCTGTGTTTCTGTGTTTGTGTGTGCCTGTGTATGTGTGTGTGTTTCTCTGTCTGTGTTTCTCTGTGTGTATTTCACTGTTTGTTACTCTGTGTGTTTCTCTGTGCGTGTTGCTCTGCGTGTGTGTGTTTCTCTGTGTTTGTTTTTCTCTGTGTATGTTTCTCTGTGTGTTTTCCTCTGTGTGCCTGAGTCTGTGTGTGTGTGTGTTTCTGTGTGCGTGTGTTTCTGTGTGTTTGTGTTTCTGTGTGTGTCTTTCTCTGTTTGTGCTTCTGTGTATGTGTGTTTCAGCGTGTGTGTGTTTCTGTCTGTATTTCGCTCTGCGATTCTGTGTGTCTGTTTCTCTGTGTGTGTGTTTCTCTGTGTGTATTTTGCTCTGTGTGTGTTTCTGTGTGTGTCTGCTTCTGTGTAGATGTGTGTTTCTGTTTTTGTGTGTTTCTGTCTGTGTGCCTCTGTGTGTGTTTATGTATGATTCTGTGCGTGCTTCTGTGCGTGTGTTTCTGTGTGTGTGTTTCTCTGTGTGTGTTTCTGTGTGGGTGTGTGTTTCTGTGTGTGTGTGTTTATGTGTGTGTTTCTCTGTGTCCGTTTCTGTGTGTGTGTTTGTGCGTGTATTTCTGTGTGTGTGTTTCTCTGTGTGTGTTTCTGTGTGCGTGTGTTTCTGTCTGTGTGTGTTTCTCTGTCTGTGTGTGTGTTTCTGTGTGAATTACTCGGCATGTTTCTGTGTGTGTGTTTCGGTGTGTATGATTCTGCGTGTGAGCATTTCACTGTGAGTTTCTCTGTGTGTTTCTCTGTGTGTGTGTGTTTCTGTGTGTGTGTGTGTTTCTGTGTGTGTGTGTGTTTCTTTGTGTGTGTTTCTCTGTGTGTATTTCACTGTGTTTTTCTCTGTGTGTTTCTCTTTGTATTTTTCTGTGTGTTTCGCTGTGTTAGTATCTCTGTGTGTGTTTTGCTCTGTGTCTGTTTCTCTGTGTGTGTGTTTCTGTGTGTGTGTTTCTGTGTGTGTGTTTCTGTGTGTGTGTGTGTTTCTGCGTCTGTGTGTGTGTTTCTCTGTGTGTGCTTCCGTGTGTGTTTCTCTGTGTGTCTGTTTCGTTTTGTGTGCGTTTCTTTGTGTGTGCATGTTTCTGTGTCTGTGTGTATGTTTCTCTGTGTATGTTTCTCTGTTTGTGTTTCTGTGGGTGTGTATGTTTCTGTGTGTGTTTCTTTGTGTGTTTCCTTCTGTGTGTTTCTGTGTGTGTGTTTCTGTGTGTGTGTGTTTCTGTGTGTGTGTATGTTTCGCTGTGTGTGTTTCTGCGTGTGTGCTTATTTGTTTGTGTTTCTGTGCGTGTTTCTCCGTGTGTGTTTCCGTGTGTGTGTTCCTCTGTGTGTGTTCCTGTGTTTGTGTTTCTGTGTATGTGTGTGTTTCTCTGTGTTTGTTTTTCTCTGTGTATGTTTCTCTGTGTGTTTTCCTCTGTATGCCTGATTCTGTGTGTGTGTTTCTGTGTGAGTGTGTTTTTGTGTGTTTGTGTATCTGTGTGTGTGTGTTTCTCTGTTTGTGTTTCTGTGTATATGTGCTTCAGCATGTGTGTGTTTCTGTCTGTATTTCGCTCTGTGATTCTGTGTTTCTGTTTCTGTGTGTGTGTGTTTCTCTGTGTGTATTTTGCTCTGTGTGTGTTTCAGTGTGTGTGTGTTTCTGTGTGGGTGTGTGTTTCTGTGTGGGTGTGTGTTTCTGTCTGTGTGCCTCTGTGTGTGTTTATGTATGTTTCTGTGCGTGTTTCTGTGCGTGTGTTTCTGTGTGTGTGTTTCTCTGTGTGTGTTTCCGTGTGCATGTTTCTGTGTGTGTGTGTGTGTGTTTCTTTGTGGGTGTGTGTTTCTGTGTGTATGTGTTTACGTGTGTGTTTCTCTGTGTCTGTTTCTGTGTGTGTGTTTCTGCGTGTGTGTGTGTGTGTTTCTGTGCGTGTGTTTCTGTGTGTGCGTCTTTCTCTGTGTGTCTTTATGTGTGTGTGTCTCTCTGTGTGTGTATTTCTGTGTGTGTGTGTATTTCTGTGTGTGTGTTTCTCTGTGTGCGTGTATTTCTGTTTCTGTGTGTGTGTTTCTGTGTGGACATTTCTCTGTGTGTGTGTTTGTGTGTATTTCTGTCTTTGTTTCTCTGTGTGTCTCGCTGTGTTTTTCAGTGTGTGTGTGTTTCTGTGTGTGTGTTTCTGTGTGTGTGTTTCACTTTGTATTTCTCTGTGTGTTCCTCTGTGTGTTTCCCTGTGTGTTTCTGTGTGTGTGTGTTTCTGTGTGTGTTTCTATGTGTGTTTCTCTGTGTGTGTTTCATTGTGTGTTTCACTGTGCGTATCTGTGTCTGTGTGTTTCTATGGGTATGTTGCACTGTGTGCTTCTATGTTTGTTTCTCTCTGTGTTTCTCTCTGTTTTTCTCTCTGTGTTTCTCTGAGTGTCTTTCTCTGTGTGTCTATGTTTCTGTGTATGTTTCTGTGCATTTGTTTCTCTGTGTGTATGTTTCTCTGTGTGTCTCTTCCTCCGTATGTGTTTCTATGTGTGTGTCTTTCTGTGTGTGTGTGTTTCTGTGTGTCTGTGTGTGTGTTTCTGTGTGTGTGTGTTTCTGTGTGTGTTTCTGTGTGTGTGTTTCTCTGTGTGTGTTTCCGTGTGCGTGTGTTTCTGTCTGTGTGTGTTTCTCTGTCTGTGTGTGTGTTTCTGTGTGTGTGTTTCTGCGTGTGAGCATTTCACTGTGAGTTTCTCTGTGTGTTTCTCTGTGTGCTTCTGTGTGTGTGTGTGTTTCTCTGTGTTTGTGTGTTTCTGTGTGTGTGTGTTTCTTTGTGTCTGTTTCTCTGTGTGTATTTCACTGTGTTTTTCTCTGTGTGTTTCTCTTAGTATTTCTCTGTGTGTTTCTCTGTGTGTGTTTCTCTGTGTGTGTGTTTCTGCGGCTGTGTGTGTGTTTCTCTGTGTGTGTTTCCGTGTGTGTTTCTCTGTGTGTCTGTTTCTTTTTGTGTGCGTTTCTTTGTGTGTGCATGTTTCTGTGTCTGTGTGTGTGTTTCTCTGTGTATGTTTCTCTGTTTGTGTTTCTGTGGGTGTGTATGTTTCTGTGTGTGTTTCTTTGTGTGTTTCTCTCTGAGTGTTCCTGTGTGTGTGTGTTTCTGTGTGTGTGTTTTTCTGTGTGTGTGTATGTTTCGCTGTGTGTGTTTTTCTGTGTGTGCGCTTATTTGTTTGTGTTTCTGTGCGTGTTTCTCCGTGTGTGTTTCCGTGTGTCTTTCTCTGTGTGTGTTCCTGTGTTTGTGTTTCTGTGTGTGTGTGTGTTTCTGTGTGTGTGTGTGTTTCTGTGTGTGTCTGTTTCTTTGTGTGTTTCTCTGTGTGTGTGTTTCTTGGTGTGTATTTTTCACTGTGCGTGTTTCTGTGTGTGTGTGTTTCTGTGTGGGTGTGTGTTTCTGTTTGTGTTTGTTTCTGTCTGTGTGCCTCTGTGTGTGTTTGTGCATGTTTCTGTGCGTGCTTCTGTGTGTGTGAGTGTGTGTGTGTTTCTGTGTGTGTGTGTTTATTTCCCTGTGTGTGTGTGTGTTTCTGTGTGTGTGTGTTTCTCTGTGTGTGTATTTCTGTGTGTGTGTTTGTGTGTGTGTGTGTGTGTGTGTTTGTGTGTGTGTGTGTTTCTGTGTGTGTTTCACAGTGTGTGTTTCTCTGTGTGCGTGTGTTTCTGTATCTGTGTCTGTGTTTCTATGTGTGCATTTCTCTGTGTGTGTGTTTCTGTGTGTTTCTGTCTGCGTTTCTCTGTGTGTTTCGCTGTGATTTTCAGTGTGTGTGTGTTTCTGTGTGTGTGTTTGTGTGTGTATTTCTGTGTGTGTGTTTCTCTGTGTGTGTTTCTGTGTGCGTGTGTTTCTGTCTGTGTGTGTTTCTCTGTCTGTGTGTGTGTTTCTGTGTGAATTACTCTGCATGTTTCTGTGTGTGTGTTTCGGTGTGTATGATTCTGCGTGTGAGCATTTCACTGTGAGTTTCTCTGTGTGTTTCTCTGTGTGTGTGTGTGTGTGTGTGTGTGTGTTTCTGTGTGTGTGTGTGTGTTTCTGTGTGTGTGTGTGTGTGTTTCTTTGTGTGTGTTTCTCTGTGTGTATTTCACTGTGTTTTTCTCTGTGTGTTTCTCTTTGTATTTTTCTGTGTGTTTCGCTGTGTTAGTATCTCTGTGTGTGTTTTGCTCTGTGTCTGTTTCTCTGTGTGTGTGTTTCTGTGTGTGTGTTTCTGTGTGTGTGTTTCTGTGTGTGTGTGTGTTTCTGCGTCTGTGTGTGTGTTTCTCTGTGTATGTTTCTCTGTTTGTGTTTCTGTGGGTGTGTATGTTTCTGTGTGTGTTTCTTTGTGTGTTTCCTTCTGTGTGTTTCTGTGTGTGTGTTTCTGTGTGTGTGTGTTTCTGTGTGTGTGTATGTTTCGCTGTGTGTGTTTCTGTGTGTGTGCTTATTTGTTTGTGTTTCTGTGCGTGTTTCTCCGTGTGTGTTTCCGTGTGTGTGTTTCTCTGTGTGTGTTCCTGTGTTTGTGTTTCTGTGTATGTGTGTGTTCCTCTGCGTGCGTGTGTTTCTCTGTGTTTGTTTTCTCTGTGTATGTTTCTCTGTGTGTTTTCCTCTGTGTGCCTGATTCTGTGTGTGAGTTTCTGTGTGAGTGTGTTTTTGTGTGTTTGTGTTTCTGTGTGTGTGTGTGTTTCTCTGTTTGTGTTTCTGTGTATGTGTGTTTCAGCATGTGTGTGCTTCTGTCTGTATTTCGCTCTGTGATTCTGTGTTTCTGTTTCTGTGTGTGTGTGTTTCTCTGTGTGTATTTTGCTCTGTGTGTGTTTCAGTGTGTGTGTGTTTCTGTGTGGGTGTGTGTTTCTGTGTGGGTGTGTGTTTCTGTCTGTGTGCCTCTGTGTGTGTTTATGTATGTGTCTGTGCGTGTTTCTGTGCGTGTGTTTCTGTGTGTGTGTTTCTCTGTGTGTGTTTCCGTGTGCATGTTTCTCTGTGTGTGTGTGTGTTTCTTTGTGGGTGTGTGTTTCTGTGTGTGTGTGTTTACGTGTGTGTTTCTCTGTGTCTGTTTCTGTGTGTGTGTTTCTGCGTGTGTGTGTGTGTGTGTGTTTCTGTGTGTGTGTTTCTGTGTGTGCGTCTTTCTCTGTGTGTCTTTATGTGTGTGTGTCTCTCTGTGTGTGTATTTCTGTGTGTGTGTGTATTTCTGTGTGTGTGTTTCTCTGTGTGCGTGTATTTCTGTTTCTGTGTGTGTGTTTCTGTGTGGACATTTCTCTGTGTGTGTGTTTGTGTGTATTTCTGTCTTTGTTTCTCTGTGTGTTTCGCTGTGTTTTTCAGTGTGTGTGTGTTTCTGTGTGTGTGTTTCTGTATGTGTGTTTCACTGTGTATTTCTCTGTGTGTTCCTCTGTGTGTTTCCCTGTGTGTTTCTGTGTGTGTGTGTTTCTGTGTGTGTTTCTATGTGTGTTTCTCTGTGTGTGTTTCATTGTGTGTTTCACTGTGCGTATCTGTGTCTGTGTGTTTCTATGGGTGTGTTGCACTGTGTGCTTCAATGTGTGTTTCTCTCTGTGTTTCTCTCTGTTTTTCTCTCTGTGTTTCTCTGAGTGTCTTTCTCTGTGTGTCTATGTTTCTGTGTATGTTTCTGTGCATTTGTTTCTCTGTGTGTATGTTTCTCTGTGTGTCTCTTCCTCCGTATGTGTTTCTATGTGTGTGTCTTTCTGTGTGTGTGTGTTTCTGTGTGTCTGTGTGTGTGTTTCTGTGTGTGTGTGTTTCTGTGTGTGTTTCTGTGTGTGTGTTTCTCTGTGTGTGTTTCCATGTGCGTGTGTTTCTGTCTGTGTGTGTTTCTCTGTCTGTGTGTGTGTTTCTGTGTGTGTGTTTCTGCGTGTGAGCATTTCACTGTGAGTTTCCCTGTGTGTTTCTCTGTGTGCTTCTGTGTGTGTGTGTGTGTTTCTCTGTGTTTGTGTGTTTCTGTGTGTGTGTGTGTTTCTTTGTGTCTGTTTCTCTGTGTGTATTTCACTGTGTTTTTCTCTGTGTGTTTCTCTTAGTATTTCTCTGTGTGTTTCTCTGTGTGTGTTTCTCTGTGTGTGTGTGTTTCTGCGTCTGTGTGTGTGTTTCTCTGTGTGTGTTTCCGTGTGTGTTTCTCTGTGTGTCTGTTTCTTTTTGTGTGCGTTTCTTTGTGTGTGCATGTTTCTGTGTCTGTGTGTGTGTTTCTCTGTGCAGGTTTCTCTGTTTGTGTTTCTGTGGGTGTGTATGTTTATGTGTGTGTTTCTTTGTGTGTTTCTCTCTGAGTGTTCCAGTGTGTGTGTGTTTCTGTGTGTGTGTTTTTCACTGTGTGTGTTTCTCTCTGTGTGTTTCTTGTGTGTGTTTCTGTGTGTGTTTTTCTGTGTGTGTGTATGTTTCGCTGTGTGTGTGTTTCTGTGTGTGCGCTTATTTGTTTGTGTTTCTGTGCGTGTTTCTCCGTGTGTGTTTCCGTGTGTGTTTCTCTGTGTGTGTTCCTGTGTTTGTGTTTCTGTGTGTGTGTGTGTTTCTGTGTGTGTGTGTGTTTCTGTGTGTGTCTGTTTGTGTGTCTGTTTCTCTGTGTGTGTGTTTCTCGGTGTGTATTTTTCTCAGTGCGTGTTTCTGTGTGTGTGTTTCTGTGTGGGTGTGTGTTTCTGTTTGTGTTTGTTTCTGTCTGTGTGCCTCTGTGTGTGTTTGTGCATGTTTCTGTGCGTGCTTCTGTGTGTGTGTTTCTGTGTGTGTGTTTCTGTGTGTGTGTGTGTTTCTGTGTGTGTGAGTGTGTGTGTGTTTCTGTGTGTGTGTGTTTCTCTGTGTGTGTATTTCTGTGTGTGTGTGTGTGTGTGTTTGTGTGTGTGTGTGTTTCTGTGTGTGTTTCACAGTGTGTGTTTCTCTGTGTGCGTGTGTTTCTGTATCTGTGTCTGTGTTTCTATGTGTGCATTTCTCTGTGTGTGTGTTTGTGTGTGTTTCTGTCTGCGTTTCTCTGTGTGTTTCGCTGTGATTTTCAGTGTGTGTGTGTTTCTGTGTGTGTGTTTGTGTGTGTATTTCTGTGTGTGTGTTTCTCTGTGTGTGTTTCTGTGTGCGTGTGTTTCTGTCTGTGTGTGTTTCTCTGTCTGTGTGTGTGTTTCTGTGTGAATTACTCTGCATGTTTCTGTGTGTGTGTTTCGGTGTGTATGATTCTGCGTGTGAGCATTTCACTGTGAGTTTCTCTGTGTGTTTCTCTGTGTGTTTCTGTGTGTGTGTGTGTGTGTGTGTTTCTGTGTGTGTGTGTGTGTTTCTGTGTGTGTGTGTGTGTTTCTTTGTGTGTGTTTCTCTGTGTGTATTTCACTGTGTTTTTCTCTGTGTGTTTCTCTTTGTATTTTTCTGTGTGTTTCGCTGTGTTAGTATCTCTGTGTGTGTTTTGCTCTGTGTCTGTTTCTCTGTGTGTGTTTCCGTGTGCATGTTTCTCTGTGTGTGTGTGTGTTTCTTTGTGGGTGTGTGTTTCTGTGTGTGTGTGTTTACGTGTGTGTTTCTCTGTGTCTGTTTCTGTGTGTGTGTTTCTGCGTGTGTGTGTGTGTGTGTGTTTCTGTGTGTGTGTTTCTGTGTGTGCGTCTTTCTCTGTGTGTCTTTATGTGTGTGTGTCTCTCTGTGTGTGTATTTCTGTGTGTGTGTGTATTTCTGTGTGTGTGTTTCTCTGTGTGCGTGTATTTCTGTTTCTGTGTGTGTGTTTCTGTGTGGACATTTCTCTGTGTGTGTGTTTGTGTGTATTTCTGTCTTTGTTTCTCTGTGTGTTTCGCTGTGTTTTTCAGTGTGTGTGTGTTTCTGTGTGTGTGTTTCTGTATGTGTGTTTCACTGTGTATTTCTCTGTGTGTTCCTCTGTGTGTTTCCCTGTGTGTTTCTGTGTGTGTGTGTTTCTGTGTGTGTTTCTATGTGTGTTTCTCTGTGTGTGTTTCATTGTGTGTTTCACTGTGCGTATCTGTGTCTGTGTGTTTCTATGGGTGTGTTGCACTGTGTGCTTCAATGTGTGTTTCTCTCTGTGTTTCTCTCTGTTTTTCTCTCTGTGTTTCTCTGAGTGTCTTTCTCTGTGTGTCTATGTTTCTGTGTATGTTTCTGTGCATTTGTTTCTCTGTGTGTATGTTTCTCTGTGTGTCTCTTCCTCCGTATGTGTTTCTATGTGTGTGTCTTTCTGTGTGTGTGTGTTTCTGTGTGTCTGTGTGTGTGTTTCTGTGTGTGTGTGTTTCTGTGTGTGTTTCTGTGTGTGTGTTTCTCTGTGTGTGTTTCCATGTGCGTGTGTTTCTGTCTGTGTGTGTTTCTCTGTCTGTGTGTGTGTTTCTGTGTGTGTGTTTCTGCGTGTGAGCATTTCACTGTGAGTTTCCCTGTGTGTTTCTCTGTGTGCTTCTGTGTGTGTGTGTGTGTTTCTCTGTGTTTGTGTGTTTCTGTGTGTGTGTGTGTTTCTTTGTGTCTGTTTCTCTGTGTGTATTTCACTGTGTTTTTCTCTGTGTGTTTCTCTTAGTATTTCTCTGTGTGTTTCTCTGTGTGTGTTTCTCTGTGTGTGTGTGTTTCTGCGTCTGTGTGTGTGTTTCTCTGTGTGTGTTTCCGTGTGTGTTTCTCTGTGTGTCTGTTTCTTTTTGTGTGCGTTTCTTTGTGTGTGCATGTTTCTGTGTCTGTGTGTGTGTTTCTCTGTGCAGGTTTCTCTGTTTGTGTTTCTGTGGGTGTGTATGTTTATGTGTGTGTTTCTTTGTGTGTTTCTCTCTGAGTGTTCCAGTGTGTGTGTGTTTCTGTGTGTGTGTTTTTCACTGTGTGTGTTTCTCTCTGTGTGTTTCTTGTGTGTGTGTTTCTGTGTGTGTTTTTCTGTGTGTGTGTATGTTTCGCTGTGTGTGTGTTTCTGTGTGTGCGCTTATTTGTTTGTGTTTCTGTGCGTGTTTCTCCGTGTGTGTTTCCGTGTGTGTTTCTCTGTGTGTGTTCCTGTGTTTGTGTTTCTGTGTGTGTGTGTGTTTCTGTGTGTGTGTGTGTTTCTGTGTGTGTCTGTTTGTGTGTCTGTTTCTGTGTGTGTGTGTTTCTCGGTGTGTATTTTTCTCAGTGCGTGTTTCTGTGTGTGTGTTTCTGTGTGGGTGTGTGTTTCTGTTTGTGTTTGTTTCTGTCTGTGTGCCTCTGTGTGTGTTTGTGCATGTTTCTGTGCGTGCTTCTGTGTGTGTGTTTCTGTGTGTGTGTTTCTGTGTGTGTGTTTCTGTGTGTGTGTGTTTCTGTGTGTGTTTTTCTGTGTGTGTGTATGTTTCGCTGTGTGTGTGTTTCTGTGTGTGCGCTTATTTGTTTGTGTTTCTGTGCGTGTTTCTCCGTGTGTGTTTCCGTGTGTGTTTCTCTGTGTGTGTTCCTGTGTTTGTGTTTCTGTGTGTGTGTGTGTTTCTGTGTGTGTGTGTGTTTCTGTGTGTGTCTGTTTGTGTGTCTGTTTCTCTGTGTGTGTGTTTCTCGGTGTGTATTTTTCTCAGTGCGTGTTTCTGTGTGTGTGTTTCTGTGTGGGTGTGTGTTTCTGTTTGTGTTTGTTTCTGTCTGTGTGCCTCTGTGTGTGTTTGTGCATGTTTCTGTGCGTGCTTCTGTGTGTGTGTTTCTGTGTGTGTGTTTCTGTGTGTGTGTGTGTTTCTGTGTGTGTGAGTGTGTGTGTGTTTCTGTGTGTGTGTGTTTCTCTGTGTGTGTATTTCTGTGTGTGTGTGTGTGTGTGTTTGTGTGTGTGTGTGTTTCTGTGTGTGTTTCACAGTGTGTGTTTCTCTGTGTGCGTGTGTTTCTGTATCTGTGTCTGTGTTTCTATGTGTGCATTTCTCTGTGTGTGTGTTTGTGTGTGTTTCTGTCTGCGTTTCTCTGTGTGTTTCGCTGTGATTTTCAGTGTGTGTGTGTTTCTGTGTGTGTGTTTGTGTGTGTATTTCTGTGTGTGTGTTTCTCTGTGTGTGTTTCTGTGTGCGTGTGTTTCTGTCTGTGTGTGTTTCTCTGTCTGTGTGTGTGTTTCTGTGTGAATTACTCTGCATGTTTCTGTGTGTGTGTTTCGGTGTGTATGATTCTGCGTGTGAGCATTTCACTGTGAGTTTCTCTGTGTGTTTCTCTGTGTGTTTCTGTGTGTGTGTGTGTGTGTGTGTTTCTGTGTGTGTGTGTGTGTTTCTGTGTGTGTGTGTGTGTTTCTTTGTGTGTGTTTCTCTGTGTGTATTTCACTGTGTTTTTCTCTGTGTGTTTCTCTTTGTATTTTTCTGTGTGTTTCGCTGTGTTAGTATCTCTGTGTGTGTTTTGCTCTGTGTCTGTTTCTCTGTGTGTGTTTCCGTGTGCATGTTTCTCTGTGTGTGTGTGTGTTTCTTTGTGGGTGTGTGTTTCTGTGTGTGTGTGTTTACGTGTGTGTTTCTCTGTGTCTGTTTCTGTGTGTGTGTTTCTGCGTGTGTGTGTGTGTGTGTGTTTCTGTGTGTGTGTTTCTGTGTGTGCGTCTTTCTCTGTGTGTCTTTATGTGTGTGTGTCTCTCTGTGTGTGTATTTCTGTGTGTGTGTGTATTTCTGTGTGTGTGTTTCTCTGTGTGCGTGTATTTCTGTTTCTGTGTGTGTGTTTCTGTGTGGACATTTCTCTGTGTGTGTGTTTGTGTGTATTTCTGTCTTTGTTTCTCTGTGTGTTTCGCTGTGTTTTTCAGTGTGTGTGTGTTTCTGTGTGTGTGTTTCTGTATGTGTGTTTCACTGTGTATTTCTCTGTGTGTTCCTCTGTGTGTTTCCCTGTGTGTTTCTGTGTGTGTGTGTTTCTGTGTGTGTTTCTATGTGTGTTTCTCTGTGTGTGTTTCATTGTGTGTTTCACTGTGCGTATCTGTGTCTGTGTGTTTCTATGGGTGTGTTGCACTGTGTGCTTCAATGTGTGTTTCTCTCTGTGTTTCTCTCTGTTTTTCTCTCTGTGTTTCTCTGAGTGTCTTTCTCTGTGTGTCTATGTTTCTGTGTATGTTTCTGTGCATTTGTTTCTCTGTGTGTATGTTTCTCTGTGTGTCTCTTCCTCCGTATGTGTTTCTATGTGTGTGTCTTTCTGTGTGTGTGTGTTTCTGTGTGTCTGTGTGTGTGTTTCTGTGTGTGTGTGTTTCTGTGTGTGTTTCTGTGTGTGTGTTTCTCTGTGTGTGTTTCCATGTGCGTGTGTTTCTGTCTGTGTGTGTTTCTCTGTCTGTGTGTGTGTTTCTGTGTGTGTGTTTCTGCGTGTGAGCATTTCACTGTGAGTTTCCCTGTGTGTTTCTCTGTGTGCTTCTGTGTGTGTGTGTGTGTTTCTCTGTGTTTGTGTGTTTCTGTGTGTGTGTGTGTTTCTTTGTGTCTGTTTCTCTGTGTGTATTTCACTGTGTTTTTCTCTGTGTGTTTCTCTTAGTATTTCTCTGTGTGTTTCTCTGTGTGTGTTTCTGTGTGTGTGTGTGTTTCTGCGTCTGTGTGTGTGTTTCTCTGTGTGTGTTTCCGTGTGTGTTTCTCTGTGTGTCTGTTTCTTTTTGTGTGCGTTTCTTTGTGTGTGCATGTTTCTGTGTCTGTGTGTGTGTTTCTCTGTGCAGGTTTCTCTGTTTGTGTTTCTGTGGGTGTGTATGTTTATGTGTGTGTTTCTTTGTGTGTTTCTCTCTGAGTGTTCCAGTGTGTGTGTGTTTCTGTGTGTGTGTTTTTCACTGTGTGTGTTTCTCTCTGTGTGTTTCTTGTGTGTGTGTTTCTGTGTGTGTTTTTCTGTGTGTGTGTATGTTTCGCTGTGTGTGTGTTTCTGTGTGTGCGCTTATTTGTTTGTGTTTCTGTGCGTGTTTCTCCGTGTGTGTTTCCGTGTGTGTTTCTCTGTGTGTGTTCCTGTGTTTGTGTTTCTGTGTGTGTGTGTGTTTCTGTGTGTGTGTGTGTTTCTGTGTGTGTCTGTTTGTGTGTCTGTTTCTGTGTGTGTGTGTTTCTCGGTGTGTATTTTTCTCAGTGCGTGTTTCTGTGTGTGTGTTTCTGTGTGGGTGTGTGTTTCTGTTTGTGTTTGTTTCTGTCTGTGTGCCTCTGTGTGTGTTTGTGCATGTTTCTGTGCGTGCTTCTGTGTGTGTGTTTCTGTGTGTGTGTTTCTGTGTGTGTGTTTCTGTGTGTGTGAGTGTGTGTGTGTTTCTGTGTGTGTGTGTTTCTCTGTGTGTGTATTTCTGTGTGTGTGTTTGTGTGTGTGTGTGTGTGTGTGTTTGTGTGTGTGTGTGTTTCTGTGTGTGTTTCACAGTGTGTGTTTCTCTGTGTGCGTGTGTTTCTGTATCTGTGTCTGTGTTTCTATGTGTGCATTTCTCTGTGTGTGTGTTTGTGTGTGTTTCTGTCTGCGTTTCTCTGTGTGTTTCGCTGTGATTTTCAGTGTGTGTGTGTTTCTGTGTGTGTGTTTGTGTGTGTATTTCTGTGTGTGTGTTTCTCTGTGTGTGTTTCTGTGTGCGTGTGTTTCTGTCTGTGTGTGTTTCTCTGTCTGTGTGTGTGTTTCTGTGTGAATTACTCTGCATGTTTCTGTGTGTGTGTTTCGGTGTGTATGATTCTGCGTGTGAGCATTTCACTGTGAGTTTCTCTGTGTGTTTCTCTGTGTGTTTCTGTGTGTGTGTGTGTGTGTGTGTGTTTCTGTGTGTGTGTGTGTGTGTTTCTGTGTGTGTGTGTGTGTTTCTTTGTGTGTGTTTCTCTGTGTGTATTTCACTGTGTTTTTCTCTGTGTGTTTCTCTTTGTATTTTTCTGTGTGTTTCGCTGTGTTAGTATCTCTGTGTGTGTTTTGCTCTGTGTCTGTTTCTCTGTGTGTGTGTTTCTGTGTGTGTGTTTCTGTGTGTGTGTTTCTGTGTGTGTGTTTCTGCGTCTGTGTGTGTGTTTCTCTGTGTGTGCTTCCGTGTGTGTTTCTCTGTGTGTCTGTTTCGTTTGAGTGCGTTTCTTTGTGTGTGCATGTTTCTGTGTCTGTGTGTATGTTTCTCTGTGTATGTTTCTCTGTTTGTGTTTCTATGGGTGTGTATGTTTCTGTGTGTGTTTCTTTGTGTGTTTCCTTCTGTGTGTTTCTGTGTGTGTGTTTCTGTGCGTGTGTGTTTCTGTGTGTGTGTATGTTTCGCTGTGTGTGTTTCTGTGTGTGTGCTTATTTGTTTGTGTTTCTGTGCGTGTTTCTCCGTGTGTGTTTCCGTGTGTGTGTTTCTCTGTGTGTGTTCCTGTGTTTGTGTTTCTGTGTATGTGTGTGTTTCTCTGCGTGCGTGTGTTTCTCTGTGTTTGTTTTTCTCTGTGTATGTTTCTCTGTGTGTTTTCCTCTGTGTGCCTGATTCTGTGTGTGTGTTTCTGTGTGAGTGTGTTTTTGTGTGTTTGTGTTTCTGTGTGTGTGTGTTTCTCTGTTTGTGTTTCTGTGTATGTGTGTTTCAGCATGTGTGTGTTTCTGTCTGTATTTCGCTCTGTGATTCTGTGTTTCTGTTTCTGTGTGTGTGTGTTTCTCTGTGTGTATTTTGCTCTGTGTGTGTTTCAGTGTGTGTGTGTTTCTGTGTGGGTGTGTGTTTCTGTGTGGGTGTGTGTTTCTGTCTGTGTGCCTCTGTGTGTGTTTATGTATGTTTCTGTGCGTGTTTCTGTGCGTGTGTTTCTGTGTGTGTGTTTCTCTGTGTGTGTTTCCGTGTGCATGTTTCTCTGTGTGTGTGTGTGTTTCTTTGTGGGTGTGTGTTTCTGTGTGTGTGTGTGTTTACGTGTGTGTTTCTCTGTGTCTGTTTCTGTGTGTGTGTTTCTGCGTGTGTGTGTGTGTGTGTGTGTTTCTGTGTGTGTGTTTCTGTGTGTGCGTCTTTCTCTGTGTGTCTTTATGTGTGTGTGTCTCTCTCTGTGTGTATTTCTGTGTGTGTGTGTATTTCTGTGTGTGTGTTTCTCTGTGTGCGTGTATTTCTGTTTCTGTGTGTGTGTTTCTGTGTGGACATTTCTCTGTGTGTGTGTTTGTGTGTATTTCTGTCTTTGTTTCTCTGTGTGTTTCGCTGTGTTTTTCAGTGTGTGTGTGTTTCTGTGTGTGTGTTTCTGTGTGTGTGTTTCACTGTGTATTTCTCTGTGTGTTCCTCTGTGTGTTTCCCTGTGTGTTTCTGTGTGTGTGTGTTTCTGTGTGTGTTTCTATGTGTGTTTCTCTGTGTGTGTTTCATTGTGTGTTTCACTGTGCGTATCTGTGTCTGTGTGTTTCTATGTGTGTGTTGCACTGTGTGCTTCAATGTGTGTTTCTCTCTGTGTTTCTCTCTGTTTTTCTCTCTGTGTTTCTCTGAGTGTCTTTCTCTGTGTGTCTATGTTTCTGTGTATGTTTCTGTGCATTTGTTTCTCTGTGTGTATGTTTCTCTGTGTGTCTCTTCCTCCGTATGTGTTTCTATGTGTGTGTCTTTCTGTGTGTGTGTGTTTCTGTGTGTCTGTATGTGTGTTTCTGTGTGTGTGTGTTTCTGTGTGTGTTTCTGTGTGTGTGTTTCTCTGTGTGTGTTTCCATGTGCGTGTGTTTCTGTCTGTGTGTGTTTCTCTGTCTGTGTGTGTGTTTCTGTGTGTGTGTTTCTGCGTGTGAGCATTTCACTGTGAGTTTCCCTCTGTGTTTCTCTGAGTGCTTCTGTGTGTGTGTGTGTTTCTCTGTGTTTGTGTGTTTCTGTGTGTGTGTTTCTTTGTGTCTGTTTCTCTGTGTGTATTTCACTGTGTTTTTCTCTGTGTGTTTCTCTTAGTATTTCTCTGTGTGTTTCTCTGTGTGTGTTTCTGTGTGTGTGTGTGTTTCTGCGTCTGTGTGTGTGTTTCTCTGTGTGTGTTTCCGTGTGTGTTTCTCTGTGTGTCTGTTTCTTTTTGTGTGCGTTTCTTTGTGTGTGCATGTTTCTGTGTCTGTATGTGTGTTTCTCTGTGTATGTTTCTCTGTTTGTGTTTCTGTGGGTGTGTATGTTTCTGTGTGTGTTTCTTTGTGTGTTTCTCTCTGAGTGTTCCTGTGTGTGTGTTTCTGTGTGTGTGTTTTTCACTGTGTGTGTTTCTCTCTGTGTGTTTCTTGTGTGTGTTTCTGTGTGTGTGTTTTTCTGTGTGTGTGTATGTTTCGCTGTGTGTGTGTTTCTGTGTGTGCGCTTATTTGTTTGTGTTTCTGTGCGTGTTTCTCCGTGTGTGTTTCCGTGTGTGTTTCTCTGTGTGTGTTCCTGTGCTTGTGTTTCTGTGTGTGTGTGTGTTTCTGTGTGGGTGTGTGTTTCTGTCTGTGTGCCTCTGTGTGTGTTTATGTATGTTTCTGTGCGTGTTTCTGTGCGTGTGTTTCTGTGTGTGTGTTTCTCTGTGTGTGTTTCCGTGTGCATGTTTCTCTGTGTGTGTGTGTGTTTCTTTGTGGGTGTGTGTTTCTGTGTGTGTGTGTTTACGTGTGTGTTTCTCTGTGTGTCTGTTTCTTTTTGTGTGCGTTTCTTTGTGTGTGCATGTTTCTGTGTCTGTGTGTGTGTTTCTCTGTGTATGTTTCTCTGTTTGTGTTTCTGTGGGTGTGTATGTTTCTGTGTGTGTTTCTTTGTGTGTTTCTCTCTGAGTGTTCCTGTGTGTGTGTTTCTGTGTGTGTGTTTTTCACTGTGTGTGTTTCTCTCTGTGTGTTTCTTGTGTGTGTTTCTGTGTGTGTGTTTTTCTGTGTGTGTGTATGTTTCGCTGTGTGTGTGTTTCTGTGTGTGCGCTTATTTGTTTGTGTTTCTGTGCGTGTTTCTCCGTGTGTGTTTCCGTGTGTGTTTCTCTGTGTGTGTTCCTGTGCTTGTGTTTCTGTGTGTGTGTGTGTTTCTGTGTGGGTGTGTGTTTCTGTCTGTGTGCCTCTGTGTGTGTTTATGTATGTTTCTGTGCGTGTTTCTGTGCGTGTGTTTCTGTGTGTGTGTTTCTCTGTGTGTGTTTCCGTGTGCATGTTTCTCTGTGTGTGTGTGTGTTTCTTTGTGGGTGTGTGTTTCTGTGTGTGTGTGTTTACGTGTGTGTTTCTCTGTGTCTGTTTCTGTGTGTGTGTTTCTGCGTGTGTGTGTGTGTGTGTTTCTGTGTGTGTGTTTCTGTGTGTCTGTCTTTCTCTGTGTGTCTTTATGTGTGTGTGTCTCTCTGTGTGTGTATTTCTGTGTGTGTGTGTATTTCTGTGTGTGTGTTTCTCTGTGTGCGTGTATTTCTGTTTCTGTGTGTGTGTTTCTGTGTGGACATTTCTCTGTGTGTGTGTTTGTGTGTATTTCTGTCTTTGTTTCTCTGTGTGTTTCGCTGTGTTTTTCAGTGTGTGTGTGTTTCTGTGTGTGTGTTTCTGTGTGTGTGTTTCACTGTGTATTTCTCTGTGTGTTCCTCTGTGTGTTTCCCTGTGTGTTTCTGTGTGTGTGTGTTTCTGTGTGTGTTTCTATGTGTGTTTCTCTGTGTGTGTTTCATTGTGTGTTTCACTGTGCGTATCTGTGTCTGTGTGTTTCTATGTGTGTGTTGCACTGTGTGCTTCAATGTGTGTTTCTCTCTGTGTTTCTCTCTGTTTTTCTCTCTGTGTTTCTCTGAGTGTCTTTCTCTGTGTGTGTATGTTTCTGTGTATGTTTCTGTGCATTTGTTTCTCTGTGTGTATGTTTCTCTGTGTGTCTCTTCCTCCGTATGTGTTTCTATGTGTGTGTCTTTCTGTGTGTGTGTGTTTCTGTGTGTCTGTATGTGTGTTTCTGTGTGTGTGTGTTTCTGTGTGTGTTTCTGTGTGTGTGTTTCTCTGTGTGTGTTTCCATGTGCGTGTGTTTCTGTCTGTGTGTGTTTCTCTGTCTGTGTGTGTGTTTCTGTGTGTGTGTTTCTGCGTGTGAGCATTTCACTGTGAGTTTCCCTGTGTGTTTCTCTGAGTGCTTCTGTGTGTGTGTGTTTCTGTGTGTGTGTGTGTTTCTTTGTGTCTGTTTCTCTGTGTGTATTTCACTGTGTTTCTCTGTGTGTGTTTCTCTGTGTGTGTGTGTTTCTGCGTCTGTGTGTGTGTTTCTCTGTGTGTGTTTCCGTGTGTGTTTCTCTGTGTGTCTGTTTCTTTTTGTGTGCGTTTCTTTGTGTGTGCATGTTTCTGTGTCTGTGTGTGTGTTTCTCTGTGTATGTTTCTCTGTTTGTGTTTCTGTGGGTGTGTATGTTTCTGTGTGTGTTTCTTTGTGTGTTTCTCTCTGAGTGTTCCTGTGTGTGTGTGTTTCTGTGTGTGTGTTTTTCACTGTGTGTGTTTCTCTCTGTGTGTTTCTTGTGTGTGTTTCTGTGTGTGTGTTTTTCTGTGTGTGTGTATGTTTCGCTGTGTGTGTGTTTCTGTGTGTGCGCTTATTTGTTTGTGTTTCTGTGCGTGTTTCTCCGTGTGTGTTTCCGTGTGTGTTTCTCTGTGTGTGTTCCTGTGTTTGTGTTTCTGTGTGTGTGTGTGTTTCTGTGTGTGTGTGTGTTTCTGTGTGTGTCTGTTTCTGTGTGTGTTTCTCTGCGTGTGTGTTTCTCGGTGTGTATTTTTCTCTGTGCGTGTTTCTGTGTGTGTGTTTCTGTGTGGGTGTGTGTTTCTGTTTGTGTTTGTTTCTGTCTGTGTGCCTCTGTGTGTGTTTGTGCATGTTTCTGTGCGTGCTTCTGTGTGTGTGTTTCTGTGTGTGTGTTTCTGTGTGTGTGTGTTTCTGTGTGTGTGAGTGTGTGTGTGTTTCTTTGTGTGTGTGTTTCTCTGTGTGTGTATTTCTGTGTGTGTGTTTGTGTGTGTGTGTGTGTGTGTGTTTGTGTGTGTGTGTGTTTCTGTGTGTGTTTCACAGTGTGTGTTTCTCTGTGTGCGTGTGTTTCTGTATCTGTGTCTGTGT
The DNA here is from genome assembly GCF_036365525.1 of Heterodontus francisci. Lineage (NCBI taxonomy): Eukaryota > Metazoa > Chordata > Chondrichthyes > Heterodontiformes > Heterodontidae > Heterodontus > Heterodontus francisci. Next base: position 1,056,939 of record NW_027141742.1, on the reverse strand, counting down.
TTCTATGTGTGCATTTCTCTGTGTGTGTGTTTGTGTGTGTTTCTGTCTGCGTTTCTCTGTGTGTTTCGCTGTGATTTTCAGTGTGTGTGTGTTTCTCTGTGTGTGTTTGTGTGTGTATTTCTGTGTGTGTGTTTCTCTGTGTGTGTTTCTGTGTGCGTGTGTTTCTGTCTGTGTGTGTTTCTCTGTCTGTGTGTGTGTTTCTGTGTGAATTACTCTGCATGTTTCTGTGTGTGTGTTTCGGTGTGTATGATTCTGCGTGTGAGCATTTCACTGTGAGTTTCTCTGTGTGTTTCTCTGTGTGTTTCTCTGTGTGTGTGTGTGTGTGTGTTTCTGTGTGTGTGTGTGTGTTTCTGTGTGTGTGTGTGTGTGTGTGTTTCTTTGTGTGTATTTCTCTGTGTGTATTTCACTGTGTTTTTCTCTGTGTGTTTCTCTTTGTATTTTTCTGTGTGTTTCGCTGTGTTAGTATCTCTGTGTGTGTTTTGCTCTGTGTCTGTTTCTCTGTGTGTGTTTCTCTGTGTGTGTGTTTCTCTGTGTGTGTTTCTGTGTGTGTGTGTGTTTCTGCGTCTGTGTGTGTGTTTCTCTGTGTGTGCTTCCGTGTGTGTTTCTCTGTGTGTCTGTTTCGTTTTGTGTGCGTTTCTTTGTGTGTGCATGTTTCTGTGTCTGTGTGTATGTTTCTCTGTGTATGTTTCTCTGTTTGTGTTTCTGTGGGTGTGTATGTTTCTGTGTGTGTTTCTTTGTGTGTTTCCTTCTGTGTGTTTCTGTGTGTGTGTTTCTGTGTGTGTGTGTTTCTGTGTGTGTGTATGTTTCGCTGTGTGTGTTTCTGCGTGTGTGCTTATTTGTTTGTGTTTCTGTGCGTGGTTCTCCGTGTGTGTTTCCGTGTGTGTGTTTCTCTGTGTGTGTTCCTGTGTTTGTGTTTCTGTGTATGTGTGTGTTTCTCTGCGTGCGTGTGTTTCTCTGTGTTTGTTTTTCTCTGTGTATGTTTCTCTGTGTGTTTTCCTCTGTGTGCCTGATTCTGTGTGTGTGTTTCTGTGTGAGTGTGTTTTTGTGTGTTTGTGTTTCTGTGTGTGTGTGTTTCTCTGTTTGTGTTTCTGTGTATGTGTGTTTCAGCATGTGTGTGTTTCTGTCTGTATTTCGCTCTGTGATTCTGTGTTTCTGTTTCTGTGTGTATGTGTTTCTCTGTGTGTATTTTGCTCTGTGTGTGTTTCAGTGTGTGTGTGTTTCTGTGTGGGTGTGTGTTTCTGTCTGTGTGCCTCTGTGTGTGTTTATGTATGTTTCTGTGCGTGTTTCTGTGCATGTGTTTCTGTGTGTGTGTTTCTGTGTGTGTGTTTCCGTGTGCATGTTTCTCTGTGTGTGTGTGTGTTTCTTTGTGGTTGTGTGTTTCTGTGTGTGTGTGTTTACGTGTGTGTTTCTCTGTGTCTGTTTCTGTGTGTGTGTTTCTGCATGTGTGTGTGTGTGTGTGTTTCTGTGTGTGTTTCTGTGTGTGCGTCTTTCTCTGCGTGTCTTTATGTGTGTGTGTCTCTCTGTGTGTGTATTTCTGTGTGTGTGTGTATTTCTGTGTGTGTGTTTCTCTGTGTGCGTGTATTTCTGTTTCTGTGTGTGTGTTTCTGTGTGGACATTTCTCTGTGTGTGTGTTTGTGTGTATTTCTGTCTTTGTTTCTCTGTGTGTTTCGCTGTGTTTTTCAGTGTGTGTGTTTCTGTGTGTGTGTTTCTGTGTGTGTGTTTCACTGTGTATTTCTCTGTGTGTTCCTCTGTGTGTTTCCCTGTGTGTTTCTGTGTGTGTGTGTTTCTGTGTGTGTTTCTATGTGTATTTCTCTGTGTGTGTTTCATTGTGTGTTTCACTGTGCGTATCTGTGTCTGTGTGTTTCTATGGGTGTGTTGCACTGTGTGCTTCAATGTGTGTTTCTCTCTGTGTTTCTCTCTGTTTTTCTCTCTGTGTTTCTCTGAGTGTCTTTCTCTGTGTGTCTATATTTCTGTGTATGTTTCTGTGCATTTGTTTCTCTGTGTGTATGTTTCTCTGTGTGTCTCTTCCTCCGTATGTGTTTCTATGTGTGTGTCTTTCTGTGTGTGTGTGTTTCTGTGTGTCTGTGTGTGTGTTTCTGTGTGTGTGTGTTTCTGTGTGTGTTTCTGTGTGTGTGTTTCTCTGTGTGTGTTTCCATGTGCGTGTGTTTCTGTCTGTGTGTGTTTCTCTGTCTGTGTGTGTGTTTCTGTGTGTGTGTTTCTGCGTGTGAGCATTTCACTGTGAGTTTCCCTGTGTGTTTCTCTCTGTGCTTCTGTGTGTGTGTGTGTGTTTCTCTGTGTTTGTGTGTTTCTGTGTGTGTGTGTGTTTCTTTGTGTCTGTTTCTCTGTGTATATTTCACTGTGTTTTTCTCTGTGTGTTTCTCTTAGTATTTCTCTGTGTGTTTCTCTGTGTGTGTTTCTCTGTGTGTGTGTGTTTCTGCGTCTGTGTGTATGTTTCTCTGTGTGTGTTTCCGTGTGTGTTTCTCTGTGTGTCTGTTTCTTTTTGTGTGCGTTTCTTTGTGTGTGCATGTTTCTGTGTCTGTGTGTGTGTTTCTCTGTGTATGTTTCTCTGTTTGTGTTTCTGTGGGTGTGTATGTTTCTGTGTGTGTTTCTTTGTGTGTTTCTCTCTGAGTGTTCCTGTGTGTGTGTGTTTCTGTGTGTGTGTTTTTCACTGTGTGTGTTTCTCTCTGTGTGTTTCTTGTGTGTGTTTCTGTGTATGTGTTTTTCTGTGTGTGTGTATGTTTCGCTGTGTGTGTGTTTCTGTGTGTGCGCTTATTTGTTTGTGTTTCTGTGCGTGTTTCTCCGTGTGTGTTTCCGTGTGTGTTTCTCTGTGTGTGTTCCTGTGTTTGTGTTTCTGTGTGTGTGTGTGTTTCTGTGTGTGTCTGTTTCTGTGTGTGTTTCTCTGTGTGTGTGTTTCTCGGTGTGTATTTTTCTCTGTGCGTGTTTCTGTGTGTGTGTGTTTCTGTGTGGGTGTGTGTTTCTGTTTGTGTTTGTTTCTGTCTGTGTGCCTCTGTGTGTGTTTGTGTATGTTTCTGTGCGTGCTTCTGTGTGTGTGCTTCTGTGTGTGTGTTTCTGTGTGTGTGTGTTTCTGTGTGTGTGAGTGTGTGTGTGTTTCTGTGTGTGTGTGTTTATTTCCGTGTGTGTGTGTGTGTTTCTGTGTGTGTGTGTGTTTCTCTGTGTGTGTATTTCTGTGTGTGTGTTTGTGTGTGTATTTCTGTGTGTGTGTTTGTGTGTGTGTGTGTGTGTGCTTCTGTGTGTGTTTCACAGTGTGTGTTTCTCTGTGTGCGTGTGTTTCTGTATCTGTGTCTGTGTTTCTATGTGTGCATTTCTCTGTGTGTGTGTTTGTGTGTGTTTCTGTCTGCGTTTCTCTGTGTGTTTCGCTGTGATTTTCAGTGTGTGTGTGTTTCTGTGTGTGTGTTTCTGTGTGTGTGTTTCACTGTGTGTTCCACTGTGTGTTTCCCTATGTGTTTCTGTGTGTGTGTTTCTCTGTGTATCTGTGTGTGTGTTTCTCTGTGTGTGTTTCATTGTCTGTTTCACTGTGTGTATCTGTGTGTGTGTGTTTCTATGTGTGTGTTGCACTGTGTGTTTCAATGTGTGTTTCTCTGTGTGTTTCTCTCTGTGTTTCTCTGAGTGTGTTTCTGTGTGTGTGTGTATGTTTTTCTGCGTGTGTGTTTCTCTGTGTGTATTTCACTGTGTGTATTTCACTGTGTGTTTCTATGTGTGTTTCTCTTTGTATTTCTCTGTGTGTTTCTCTGTGTGTGTTTCTGTGTGTGTGTGTTTCTCTGCGTGTGTATTTTCCTCTGTGTCTGTTTCTCTGTGTGTGTGCTTCTCTGTGTGCCTGTTTCTGTGTGTGTGTGTTTCTGTGTGCGTGTTTGTGTGTGTGTGTTTCTGTGTGTGTGTTTCTGTGTGTGTGTGTGTTTCTGCGTCTGTGTGTGTGTTTCTCTGTGTGTGTTTCTCTGTGTGTGTGTTTCTGTGTGTGTGTGTGTGTTTCTGTGTGCGTGTGTGTTTCTCTTTGTGTGTGTGTTTCTCTTTGTGTGTGTGCTTCTGTGTGTGTGTTTCCGTGTTTGTGTCTGCACCTGTTGCTCTCTGCACTCTCTGAACCTCAGTAAAGCTGCACATTCATCAGTTATATGACCCCACCACTGAACATCAAGCTACTTTCCCCCAGACTATCACTGACCTCATCTCCACTGGAGATCTTCCCTCTAAAGCTTCCAATCTCAAAGTCCCACAAACCTGGACAGCCCGCTTCTAACTCCTTCCCGGTTTTCACAGACAGGACTGTACTGGCAGAACCACTGTGTCATCCTGCTCCTGTCCCACTGAACGTATTTCTTCCTATCTTGACTCTATCTTTTCTCCGCTGAGCCAGTCTCTTCCCACCAACATCCGTGACTCTTCTGAGGCACCACGTCTTTTTGACAATTTCCAGTTTCTTGGCCCTAACCGCCTCCTCTTCACTATGGACGTCCAATCACTCTGCACCTCCATCCACCATCAGGATTGTTTGAGGGCTCATCGCTTCTTCATTGAACAGAGGCCCAACCAGTCCCCATCCACCACCACCCTCCTCTACCGGGCTGAACTTGTTCTCACATTGAACAACTTCTCCTTCAACTCCACTCACTTCCTTCAAATAAAAGGTGTTGCTATGGGAACCCGCATGGGTCCTAGTTATGCCTGTCTTTTTGTGGGATCAGTCGAACATTCCTTGTTGCAGTCCTACTCAGGCCCCCTCCCCCAACACTTTTTCCAGTACATTGATGACTGTATCGGCGCCGTTTCTTGCTCCCGCCCTGAACTGTTAAACTTTATCAACTTTGCTTCTAAATTCCACCCTTCTCTCACCTTTACATGGTCCATCTCAGACACTTCCCTTCCCTTCCTCGACCTCTCTATCTCCATTTCTGGGGATAGGCTGTCTGCTGATATCCACAGCTACCTCGACTACACATCCTCACATCCTGCCTCGTGTAAGGACTCCATTCAATTCTCCCAGTTTCTCCATCTCCGACGCATATGCTCTGATGATGCTATCTTCCATGACAGCGCTTCTGATATGTATTCCTTTTACTTCAACCGAGGATTCCACCGCCCCTCCCCCCCCCCACCTGTGGGTCACAGGGCCCTAAACCATGTCTGGCCCATTTCCCACACTTCTACCCTCACCCCTTCCCCTCCCTCCCAGAATCGCGACAGGGTTCTCCTTGTCCTCACTTTCCACCCCATCAGCCTCCATATCCAAAGGATCATCCTCTGCCATTTCCACCACCTCCAGCCTGATGCCACTACCAAAGGCATCTTTCCCTCCCTTCCCCTGTCAGCATTCCAAAGGGATTGTTCCCTCCGTGACACCCTGGTGCACTCCTCCATTACCCCCACCACCTCATCCCCTTCCCACGGCACCTCCCCTGCAATACCAAAGGCAATAGCAAATATATAAAGACATTTTAGCATGGGATGGGGGCAGACAATATAAAATAGGGAATGTGGAAATCACGAAACATTTATGTACTGAAATTTATTTTAGTAACTTTTTAAAACGAATGAAATACTATAAAAGGAATATGGAAAATATTTACAAAAATATACACGTAGAAAATTTCACAAATAACTCAGAACCTTCTCAAGGGAAATTAGGGATGAGCAATGAATGCTAGCCTGGCCAGCGACGCTCACATCCCGTGAACAAATAATAATATAAAAAGATGATTTCCTTTAATGTCAGTGCCTACTGTTGTTGGCATAGCCCAGATTCTGAACCTTTTTTAATAGCGAATGGTTTTCTGTATTTGTGTCTGAATAGTAAATGCTTTACAGGGCACCAAGTGATGGATAGGAGGAGGAAAGAAAGTACATAGGCTTCCCAAAACCAGGGTAATGAGCTCCTAAAAGACCATCCTCATCACACCACATAGATTCAGATTGGGAAAGGACACTGCAACACTGTTTGTGGAAGACACTAGAAATGTTAAAGAGCTTCAACACTTGCTTTCTCTGCTAGTTAAATTACACATAGTGCAAAACATAATTTGATAGGGTCTCAGATACTGTTCAGACATTCTTGGCATTTTTGCTACTTTGAAGGGATTTTGTTTTGGATAAATCTATTGAGTGAACATACATAATCAATGCTGTCCTACACCTGTGAAGTGATTGCAGTAAATTGAAGAGGTCAATGAATTAGTGTCTTATTAGGATCTTGAACATCAAGGGCTGCACTTTCACACACAAAAGGTATTGCTCATTCTTTAAACAGATCACTGTAGGCTACCCCACACCAGGTAATGGCAATTCCAAGTAATTGAATACCAATAAGGATAAATGGAGGACAAACATAGGTGTAAATGTATTCATATCTCAGGGATCTGGTCTCCCCGCTGCATTCTTTGAAGATTTATTTCCCTAAAAAGGCTTACATTTACAAATATATATATATATATATATATATATACTTTGTCATGCAGGCTCCCACCAGCCGAGAATGAGGCACATTAATTTCACCATATGCACGTTAAACATCAAATTATTGCTGGGGAAAGACGGCCTATTGCAAGAAATTTCCAGGCCCCTAGCCAGAAATACATTTTTGCAAACCAGCAGACAGTGTTGGCACAAAGGAACCAGTCCCTGCTCCTGATACACAGAAGACGTGGTCAGACTAGCTTCGTCGCATGACTATAATAAATATTTATAATATAGCATCTGCAGTATTGTGCTTTTATTTTAGCCACATGACTAACTGGTTGTTGCAGGTTTTGAACTCGCCACAGTGAATTTGAAAACAGAAAGCTGCTGGCTCCTGGATTGAGAACATTTCTCTCCGGTCAGCTCTCATCTCGTTCTCCCCAGCTTTGGAATCCATTGAAGACACAAGAACCCCAAGAGAGAGAAATGTCTCCTACAGTGAGAAAGGTTTAAGAAGAATACTGGGCCCCAATGAAAAGCAAGAATTGCCTACAAGGAAGAACTACCTACAAAATTACTCTACAGTGAGCCGGAAGCATATGTAACAGGAAACTGTTCAGAGATTGCCTCAAAGTTCTCCATTGATTTTTCTTCTGCTCTTTCTGTCTCTATTTGCATGTGCCTATCGCGTATGCATGTTAGCTGAATGATTATCATTTTTAATCCAAGACTTTATTCGCCAGGGGTAAGACCCCAGTTGGGGGAAAATGGCTGTCAAAAGGACAGTGCTGAAAACACAGTTACCAGAGGACAGGCTGTTGGTCTCAGACCAGAAAGGACAAGCTTTTCAAATGCTGAACCAAAACCCACTCCAGCCAACAGAGACATTGCCTTCTGCTCTCAGCCAACCACCCACATCATCACTGGCTCCAAGCTGCTTAAGGAGACAATGAAATCCATCGGTTGATATCATCAAGTCAATCGGTCTGGACAACGGAACCCATCAGAAACAGTTCACATCTTGCACAGTACTCAACTAGATGACGCAAGACCAACAGTTCCCATTGTCCGTCCCCCACTCCCCCACCGAAACCAGCTAGATGAGAGGCGGGAAAATGCTACAGATTCAAACAAAACTTTCTCTCCAGACCAATCAAAGCGTTTTCCCTCGTCTGTCAAGGTCAATCAGAAAAAAGGGAACATTTGGGTTTTGCTGGAAAAAGCAAGACTGCTGAAACAGTGGAAGTGAAGCAGCCTGAGGAAGGAGAGGATTGGAACAGTTGATGTCAAATGGACAGCAGCCACACAGCTCGAAGGGACAGAAGATCAGAGCACGCTGCTCCCTCTACAACCAGGACCAAAGGAAGTCGCATGCCCTAAGGAATGGTTACGGCCCCAAGGACTTCGATCATAGAAGACACGACCCGGCATCCAAAGTCAGCAGGGTGAGCATTTCATCCGCAGCCTGCAGAATACTCAACTCACAGCCATGTGGAGAGTTACCTCTGCATGTCCCGACCAAACCTTAGAAAAGGGGATTAGTGTTGTGTTGGGAGGTAACTGACCGTGAGTTAGGGAACAAAGAGGGGCTTAGTTTAAGAAATCCAAGGGGAGTAATCTATTTTTTGCTAGTCATTTAGGAACATCAGCATGGGTTTTGCCATATTGCGATTCGCAGTACATATTAAACATACTTCCATTATCCGAATCTGAAACCTGAGTCGATTGCATTATTCATCATCCTTCATTGTGATTCATGAAGGTAAGCCCAGACCCTCGACTGTAAATAAGTGGGTTCGGTCGTGACCAGCAAGGCTGAATGAACCTCAGACGATCGGAAACAGCCGACAGAGCGTGGGGCGAGATGTGTATCCGTCGGCATGAACCGAATTGCCTTTTAAATTTTAATAAATTTGATTTTTCTTCTTTAAACCTAAGAAAACCTGTTTGTGCTCATTTATTTGCCTTATATTGGGAAAGCGGTGAACAAGGATTCACCAAAGCGGGAGCTCAAAACACGGTGTGTTGAAAAGTAAAGCCTGTTACAGTAAGACCAAGTGAAGGCTGAAGGGGACCCCCAGACACCTTTCTTACCTAGTCATAACAGAAATTTGGGTGCCTGCGTCCGTCATTTTACCCACAGACAAACACGGGAAATTGGAAATGGGAAACCGAATTGTTCCCAATCAAAAAGATCACGTTTTCAATACAGGTTTTCACCTGGTTGTGTGTGATTGAATACTAACATGTCTGCAACTGAAGCTAGCAGCTTTCGAAGAAAGGGTGAAGTAATTTTGGATAAGTTAAAAGCACTGTCTATGGAGGAGTTTGGGTTAAATCAGGGGTGACAGAGTAACCCCAGTGAAAGCATGGCCAATATGGAGCATAATTCAGGCTGGGCAAAAAATTGCTAAATCTCACTTCACTAATTCCAAAATTCAATGATGAAGATGTGGAAGCATTTTTTGTGTCTTTTGAGAAACTTACAAGGCAGCTAAAATGGCCAGCTGAGACCTGTTTTTTTTTTAACTACAAAGCAAGCAAACTGGAAAAGCCCATGAGGTTTATTCCTTGTTGCCAGATAATAGTTCAGCTAATTATGAACTGACCAAAAAAGGCTATCCTTGGGGCATATGAAACCTCAACAAACAATCCAATCAAACCTAGCTGGAGATTAAAAGAAGTAAGCACCTGGCTGTTGACCAGTGGCTGAGGACCCTTAAAATACCACTAAGCTATGTGAATCTCAGGGAAGTAGTTCTGTTGGAGGAATTTAAAAACTCTCTCCCCCTCTCAATAAAGACCCATGTAGAAGAGCAGTGCGTCCAGAGAGGCTGGCGAGAGGCCATTCTGGCTGATGAGCTGGCTTTAATTTATAGGTCGGTTTCCCCAGTGAGTGCAGTGAATTTCAAAATGGTGGTAAATGGTGTTGCAGGGCAGTGTATACCTGTACCTGATTACCGGGTGCACCTGGAGTTTCGGGACCGGTGACCGTAGGGATTATCCCTAGTTTGTCTGACACAAGGTTGACCTGATCCATGGTAATGATCTGGCGAGGGTGAAGGTGATAGTCCGCACCCTCCCCCCACGCCAAGTAGTGAAAGAAAGGCCGCAGGAGGTCCGAGAGACAGGGAAGTGGCAGGAGATGGTCTCCTGCATTTTCCCTGAATGTGCAATGGATCAGGCCATGATCAAATCAGCTCCCCCAGAAAGTACTGCATTTTAAGACAGATTACCTTGAGGTCTGCCTGTCCAGGACTTTCTTTGGAAAGTTAGAAGACCCAGGGAACGAATTCAATGGATTATCCCTAGCTGCGGCTCAGCAAGCCGACCCAGTATTCCGAGAGTTAGCATAGGCTGTCTGGTTTGAAAGAAAAGCAAAGGGAGTCCCTGATTGCTACTATTTAAAGAATGAGGTACTGATGAGGAAATGGAGTTCTCCTCATAGACCTGAGAGCAAGGAGAGGGCATTAGTTCACCAATTAGTGGTTCCACAGAGGTACCGGTTGGAAATATTATGAAGGACCTACGAGACCACAGTGGCTGTACGTCTCTGTATATGATAGACCAAAGCTCGCATAAGACAGCAATTTGACTGGTCAAAACTGCACAAAGATGTGGCAGAGTACTGGAGGTGTTGCTACTTTTGGCAGATTGAGGGGAAACCCCAACCTACGATGAAACATGCACCCCTACGTCCTGTACTGGTGTTAGGCAGACCCTCCATCAGAGGGCTGGTGCACTGTAAGGGACCCCCACCAAGAACAAAAAGGGGCAGGTAGGTGCAAGGCTGGCAAAAGTTTAGAAACAGAAGGGAAGAAAGTGACTAAGAGGGCAGGTTAAAGGAAGCCCGAGAAAAAGTCCTGAAGAAAATCCCGACTGTCTGGTCAGCCAACCCCGAAAAGTGTGAAAATGTGCACCCCACATCCTCCTACATAAATGCAGACTCCAGAAGCACCCCACCAGAATTGCTAACATCATTTACAGGATCCTGCAGAGACAAAGAGAGACCTCTAGTGGGGCACAAAAACCATGAGGGTGATGCCTCATCTAACCGAAGTGCCACAGGAGAATACGGTCAAGTCTGCACAACTACCTACAGGTCGGAGTGTCTCAGAGAATAAAGGGGAGATTAACAAAGAATCCTCCCCCACAGTCAACGCAAAAGGGAACCACCCATCCCCTGAAGTCATTTGGCATTAGGCAAACTGAAGAAAAGCTTCCCCGAAGAACCACCTGGTTACTGGGATGCCAAAAATGGGAAATTAAAGCAACACCCAGAAAAGACAATTTTAATAAGCTTTAAGATTTATGAATGCATGGAAATGAATGAGGGAAATACATGGTTTTCTTTCTCTCTATATTTCTCTCACACCTTTTAATGAAATGTGTCTTTTTTTCAATTCGCATTTCATTCCCTTGGGTGTGAAGGTGTTGTGCAGGCCCCCACCAGCCAACAATGAGGCACAATAATTTTGCCACATGCACATTAAACCTCAAATTGTTGATGGGAAGAAGAGGGTCTATTACAAGGAATTGCCAGGCCCCTAGCCGGAAAGACATTTTTGCACACTAGCAGACAATGTTGTAACAAAGGAACCAGTCCCTTCTCCCAATACACAGAAGACATGATCAGACCAGTTTAGTCATAGACGAACTAGGTGTTGCAGGTATTGAATTCGCCACAGAGAATTTGAAGACTGAAAGCTGCTGGCTCCTGGATTGGGAACATCTCTATCTTGTCTCCTCACGTCTCATTCTCCTCAGCTGTGGAATTCATTGAAGACAAATGAACCCTAAGAGAAGAGAGAGACAAGTTTAAGAAGAATACTGGGCCCCAACGAAACGCAAGAATTAACTCCAGCAAGAAGTGCCTACAACAGGACTCTACAGTGAGTTCGAAGCACAGTAACAAGAAACTGTTCAGAGATTGCCTCAAACCTCTCCACTTTATCTTTCTTCTGCTCTTTTCTGTCTCTATTTGCATGTGCATTTCGCGTATGCATGCTAGCGCGGGGCGCAGCGTGTATCCATCGGTGTTAACCGGATTAGTGTTCAAATTTAAGTTTTAATAAATTTCACTTCTCTTCTTTAAACCTATGAATGCCTGTTTGTGCTAATTTCTTTGCCTTATAATTGGAAAGCGGTGAACAAGGATTCACCAAGACGGAGCTCAAAACACAGTGTGTTTCAAATTAACTCCTGCTGCAGTAGTCCAGTTGAAGGTTGAAAAGGACCCCTAAACACGTTTCTCACTTCAGTCACAACAATGTATACAAAATAACAGTGAAATATAAAGCTGAACATGAATTCAAAATAAGTGCAACATAAATGGCAATCATAAACTTTTTCCTAATTTCTTGCAGTTGTCCTTCGTTGAAGATAAGTCTGATTCTGTGCATGCAGAAGAGATTGAAGAACTGGAAAAATAAAATAATGCAGGAAAGGTCTGCTGAAGATCTCAAGGGCTATTCCACTACTGAGTGGTAGGTCATAAGTGCATAAAAAGTTAGTCTCCTCACAGTGTAATCCTGCTTAGTGTGCGTGTCAAGGTTCCCTTTTTGGGTACTCTAGGTAGTGTTGAGCACGATTGCGTTTGCAGCCAAACCAGTTCGTCTGTGTCACGAATTCTGAGGAGAAGGTCAAGGTTCGCAGGGTACCAAACATCGAACACATTGGCCTTCTCTGACATCACCAACTCTGAAAAGCAGGGGAATTGTACATTGGTATTTACACATTCATTTGTATTGTGTTGATTGGATTAAGCATACAACTATAATCTAGATGTGGAATTATGAATAGCTGAGAGTAATAGGATTAGAATCTGTTGCAAGGATTTAGAATGTATCACAAACCCACAAGAGAAAAGCTTGTAGGTTTACACCATTATTGCATAGGCCCATTAACTGAAAAGAAAAACATTTTTTTAGTCCATTCTTAGGATATGAGTACTGCTGACACTGCCAGAATTTATTCCCTGTCCTTAGTTACCCCCTGAGAAGATTACTACTGGCTGCCTTTTTTGTCACAGTTTGATAGAATTGACTGGCTTGCTAAGCCTCCTCAGAGGGCAGTTAAGGGTCAACCATGCATGGGCCAGGTAAGGATATCAGGTTTCCTTTCTTAAAGAACATTAATGAACCAATTGGGATTTTACTCTGGTCCAACAGTTAAACAGCAATTGAGTTACCACTGAAAAACATTGACAAACGTCATTCTTCCTTCATTGTTCGGTCTGAATCTTGGAATTCCCTACCAAACACAAATGGGGAAACACCATCATCAAAAAAAGAGGAGTGGCTCAATGATAGCGCCTGTCCCAGCATCTTCTCAGGGCAATGAGGGATGAACAATAAATGACAGCTTTGCCAGTGTCGCTTGTATCCAAAGAATTTTTAAAAACTCTGACTGCAATAGCATTCCACAGGCACTGGGGATCCTCACCTAATGAGGCCTCCTGCTTGGTGCAATCTGGACAGTGAGAGTTGACAGGATTTTTAATCATGAGAGAATCACTGCCATGAAGGCTGATCCTGTCTTCAACATTTATCTGGTATCCAATTTTCACCAGAAAAGATGGTGGGGAGGGTGTTACTGATCAGCACATTCGGTGCTGAGGAACCCATTGAATTTTCCTGCTTCATCGTCAAGGTGCTCTGAGGCCAACTGAAAAAAGATGCTTCTTGATTTCAGTAAAATCAAATGTTTAATGCATTGTTGAATAATGAATTTGAATTACAATGAAGAAACTAGAATAATGCTGATAAATTCTGAGTTATTTTTACTTAAATCCACAATCAACTCCAGATTTGTACCCATGACACAATATAACTTTACGAGGGATTAGATGACATGAGTCACTAAACTGAAGGAGGCTTTATGCATTCATTAGATGCAGACAAATAGCTGTTTACTGAGTAATGTGAAGCTAAATTACTCCAAGTTGGATCCTGCTGATTGCAGTTGGGTAAGTTCAATGATAAGAATCTGGATTTTCCCAGCTTTTTGTGAAATCAGAAGAAAATATAAATCTGCTGGCAGAGGTTTATGTATGTTTTGGGATAGATTTATCAAATTGAGACAATTTTCACCCTTCACCTCGATCTTGTGAAATTATCTGTGTGAACTGAGAATTCTCAGAAGGTTCTGTTTCCAGGGTCTGCTTGGGTGAGGCTCTCTGCAAAATGACAGGTGTCCTATCTTGGTCAGTAACATGAAGAAATAGTAAATTAATTACTTTTCATGAATATATTTTATATATAGAGAGAGAAAAAAGTGCAAGACCTCTCCAAAAGGCAAGGTTCCCAAGTGTTCTGTCTCAGCAACTTATGCTCAAAGTATATGAGAAAAGGCTTCAATATCGTCATCTTCAAATGTGGATAATGATCGGGAATAGTGTAAGAAATCACAGCTTGTCTCTGGACTAGGATCATTTGAATTACCAGCGGCATCTCCACTACGGAAAGACAATTTTTCCCTCACCAATTCAATCTGTCTGATTTCACTGTCTTTTTGTGCTTGTAATTCCTTCTCAAACTTTTCCCTCTGGAAAGCACGCTCTCTCTCTGTCTCTCTGCCCCTCTCTCTCTCTCCTCTCATTCCTCCTTTCGCACCTGAAATTTTAACTCAAAGCTGTGGTTGTTCTCCTCACAGCAGAGAAGGTGATGTGAAGATTTGATGCAGGCTGTAAAGGCTGACTGGATCATTAATAAGGTGAAAATTCTGTCCATTCGGTGCCTTTACACACCCACTCTGCTGCATTAAACATTCCCATTTCATATCTTGCAATGGACTGATACCATGTTTTCAAATAGATACAAGCGATTAACAAAGGAGGCCTTGAAGCAATGCGAACTTGGGGCATATGGCAGAATACAGAGGTGGAATAAACAGCACAACATAGTGACGTTATCTTTGAAAGAGAAGTAGCTTCCATTTTTATTCATTGCGCCACTAGATTTACTAGAATGGCACCAAGAATGCAAGACTTTAGTTATGGGCTGGTTGTTGTTAGAGCATAGACGGTCAGGGGGAGATTTGATGGAGGTGTTCAAAATCATGAAGCATTTGATAACTCCTCCTTATTTACTCTGATTTCAGTGGCAGAAGGGTCAGTGAATATATAGTTAAATAAAAATAATGTCATGGTGGAAGAATCAGTGGCAAAAGGAAGAGGCTTTTTTTAAATGCAGCAAGTTATGATTTGGAATGCACTGCCTGAATGGGCGATGAATGCAGATTCAATAACAACCTTCAAAAAGGAATTGTGAATTACTTGAAGGAGGAAAATCTGCAGAGCAATGGAGAAAGGGCAAGGGAGAGGAACGCACTGGACAGCACATTTAAAGAGGTGGCACAGAGACAATAGGCCAAATGGCCTCTTTCTCTACTGTATAATTCTATAATTTTATACCTATGCTCCACTCATTGCACGTTGTTGCAGAAATAATCCTGCTTCTATCAGGATACTTTGCTATAGTTTTGGTCATGAGTTCAGTTTGTGGTAGTTGGTAAATGTTGTGTTTAAATAGATTCAGTTTGCAATAAAATGTTTGCTCTAAGACCTGCCCAGTCCCGGCCCACTACAACTCATTAACACCACTCTCAGCCAATACTCACTTGGTAATTATTAAACTCTGACGTACAGATCTCTGCTGTCTCAATGATAGCTTGCCCTGGTAAAGCTAAAAATTTAGCTAACAAATATTTTTTTGCCAGAACTCATCCAGAGGTTGTGTTGAATTATAATGCTTAAATATCAGAAGAAAGTTTCCAGAAATCACACTGAGCTATTTAGAAACCACAATCAAAGAGGCTTGAAATAATCTTTCCCAACATAAAATATATGAGTGAGTCATTAAGTTATATGGCCAGCGTGTTACCCATGTGACCAATAATGTTTAGGTTTGATTAGTCATTTTTGAATCAGTCACATGGTGACAATTCGATTTTGTACTGTACCTTTCACCACTCCTATTTTTCATTTGTTCTCTTCCCGCCTTTGAAACTTCACGTGAGCCAAGGCCAAGGAAGAAAGACTGTTCAAGGCTTCTGCTAGTATTACTCAATTAACTAACAGGAGGTTATTCTTGAAAAGAATAAGTTCAATAGAGATAGTCAGCACGGTTTTGTGACGGGTAGGTCGTGCCTCACAAACCTTATTGAGTTTTTCGAGAAGGTGACCAAACAGGTGGATGAGGGTAAAGCAGTGGATGTGGTGTATATGGATTTCAGTAAGGCGTTTGATCAGGTTCCCCACGGTAGGCTATTGCAGAAAATACGGAAGTATGGGGTTGAAGGTGATTTAGAGCTTTGGATCAGAAATTGGCTAGCTTAAAGAAGACAGAGGGTGGTGGTTGATGACAAATGTTCATCCTGGAGTTTAGTTACTAGTGGTGTACCGCAAGGATCTGTTTTGGGGCCACTGCTGTTTGTCATTTTTATAAATGACCTGGAAGAGGGTGTAGAAGGGTGGGTTAGTAAACTTGCAGATGACGCTAAGGTCGATGGAGTTGTGGATAGTGCCGAAGGATGTTGTAGGGTACAGAGGGACATAGATAGTCTGCAGAGCTGGGCTGAGAGATGGCAAATGGAGTTTAATGCGGAAAAGTGTGAGGTGATTCACTTTGGAAGGAGTAACAGGAATGCAGAGTACTGGGCTAATGGGAAGATTCTTGGTAGTGTAGATGAACAGAGAGATCTTGGTGTCCAGGTGCATAAATCCCTGAAGGTTGCTACCCAGGTTAATAGGGCTGTTAAGAAGGCATATGGTGTGTTAGCTTTTATTAGTAGGGGGATCGAGTTTCGGAGCCACGAGGTCATGCTGCAGCTGTACAAAACTCTGGTGAGACCGCACCTGGAGTATTGCATGCCGTTCTGGTCACCGCATTATAGGAAGGATGTGGAAGCTATGGAAAGGGTGCAGAGGAGATTTACTATGATGTTACCTGGCAAGGAGGGAAGGTCTTACGAGGAAAGGCTGAGGGACTTGAGGTTGTTTTCGTTGGAGAGAAGGAGGAAGAGAGGTGACTTAATAGAGACATATAAGATAATCAGAGGGTTAGATAGGGTGGGTAGTGAGCGTCTTTTTCCTCGGATAGTAATGGCAAACACGAGGGGACATAGCTTCAAGTTGAGGGGTGATAGATATAGGACAGATGTGAGAGGTAGTTTCTTCACTCAGAGAGTAGTAAGGGCGTGGAACGCCGTGCCTGCAGCAGTAGTAGATTCGCCAACTTTAAGGGCATTTAAGTGGTCATGGGATAGACATATGGATGAAAATGGAATAGTGTAGGTCAGATGGTTTCACAGGTCGGCGCAACATCGAGGGCCGAAGGGCCTGTACAGCGCTTTAATGTTCTAATTCTAATTCTAATTCTAATTCTAAGGTGCCAGAGGTGCCTGTGGTTAGCCACACACTCATTGTAGAACCCAGCCTTCAATCTGTACCTGCTTGTTACATTGTTGCAACCAGGTTCAAGGATGAGGAGAAATCATAAATTAATAGATTTCAGCTCATTCCCTGAATAAGAGTATGAGTGTGCCACACCTTGCTGTGGCCTGTACATTTAATGAGGAATGTCAGCAAAACTCAAACAGTCCTGCAGCATTCCAAAAGAAAGTTGAAATGATGGCCAAAATTCTCAAGAGACAGAAAAGATATCAACAATGTGGAAATTAGGCATTGCGAATTCGCACGAATAACAGCCGCACCGCCATCTTCCATATCAGTAGATGGCAACAAATGGTCTGAGGTAATTATTTTCTTAAATACAAGAGGACCTTTTTTTAATGTCTATGAATATATTGACAGAAGCAACAGCCATTAAGCAGCATGAACATGATTAATAGAAACAATCCATGTACTTAGCAAAGTGCTGCTATACAGATGGTCATCCTCTTGGATGTTCCCGATGATATCGTGCCTGCACCAAGGAAATGCCCCTTTAGAAAAGCAGGCAATCACTGAAGCATAACACTTGGGAACCCAATTGCCTGAGGTTGATCTACAAGAACGCTTCTGGATCCAATTACAGATGGCTGCCAGGATGAAACGCTTGGGAACCTTGGGACTGGATGGTGGTGATGTTGACGACACATTACTAAGCGAGGATGATACTCGTGAGTAGACGGTGTCCACAGGGCGATTGGGTGACTGAAACTATATTTCAGATGACTGCAGAAATTTGTTTTTGAGCAAGTGTGTCAATGATGATATCTCTGAAAGTTCCCTCTTCCCAGTTACATCTATTGTGCCATGAAACTCACTGGCACTTACCACACCCCCAACAAAAAATGGAGACATTGTGGATACAACAGCTTGGTCTTGAGGAGGGGAAGTAATGCATGATTCCATGATAGTTAAACTGGGAAATCTTTCCATTGGTTTTCCTCCCTCGCTCAGCCAAAGTCTGCTCTGAAGAATGATGCCACCATCTCACATCCACTGGTTGATAAGCCAACATTGACATTTCATCATTTAGCACGTTTGTAAATTACCCAGTTCGATTGTTAGCACATGGCATGCACAAATTCATCACGGCCATTACATTTGAACACTTATGCTAGTGTTTTAACTCTAAGTTATCAAATAATCCCTTTGCTTTTCAGTTGAACACTCAGTATTTGAATACTCCTATATCTATGCAGATATTTACTTGCCTGCCTCACCCAGATACGCATTGCAACTTTGCGGCATCCACCTATATAGGATGAAGATAAAACACATCTTGTGGTGCTGCTAGGCTTGAACAAGTCACGAAAGAGCACGAGTGCAAAAAGTATTGGTAAGCTTGCCTGAATGAGAAAGCCAGCCAGTGCATATGCAGGCAAGAGCGCGGAGAGACAGAAAGAGACAGCAAGAACTAGAAACAGAGAGAGCTAGAATTAAGGAAATTAGGAGTAACATCACTCAGGTCATTCTAATGCAGTTCTTACCAGGTGAGTGCAGAATATTGGTGTTGGAGAAATTTTCTTAGCTTTGCAAATTATTACATAACTTTGTAGAAGCAGAGAAACAGGACACAGCTTGTAGCTAATCTAACCACAACCAACGGACATAAATTGTAGACAGAGCAGCTAACCACAATCAGACATTACGGCCAGATATGGTGTCTGGAGTGGGCATAGAATTAAGGAACTAGCTTGTTATTGTTGAAACTGATGTTTCGCTGACCTCGGACCCTGCATGGTGCACCGTTACGTAGGCAGTCTTGTGGGTGCTTATCTAATTGTGAAACTGTTAGCTCTACCTTTTTTATACGATATGTAGCTCTTTGGGAGTAGCACTGAACCGCATTTAGGTAAGGTGTTATCCCCCATGATATCATGCAATAAAGGGTTTGATTCTCAACGTCTGAGTCCGGAGAATTTGTTCAACAATTGGGTACAATCTGGATTTTCTCCAACAATTGGAAATGAAAAGGCAATAAAGCCACTGAAGAGGGGGAGTATAAAGACCAAAAGAGGAGAATCCATAAATAGGGAGGGTATTTTAAAACAGAAATAGGACCCTAAAGACGCAGAACAGATATAATAATGGCTAACAGAACTGCAAAAAGACTGAATTGCTGAAATTTCCAAGGAACAGGTGAGAGACACTTTCTACTAAAACCAATGATACCAGCTTACTGATAAACTTCCAGGAAACACCACCCTTCTGTAGAGAAGATGCTGAATAGCAACCAAAGGTCAACTATAGAAAAAACAAAGCCTGCAGTCGAGAGGTAATCTGGTGTGCATGCAGGGAGTTGTATTACGTTGTTGCGATTTGGGCAGCAGTTCACTAGATTTTATCCCAAAATGCTGTTTTTGATGGACAGTGCACTTTAAGCTGCTACAGTCACAGCCCAGGTGCGAACGTCATGGTAAGCCATGAAGTCATTAATGATCTTTAAAGAATTTAAATGAAATATTTTGGTTATTAGTGTGACTATATGTTTTAACATGCAAAGCTTCCTTCCAGCAAGGCTACGGACCAGATGCTGGAAGATAGGTTTCGAGTGGGCGGCTGTGTTTATTTTTGGACAGCGCAGACACGATAGGCTGAATGGCCACCATCTGTGTCTCTGAATGTGTGGTCATTGCTCGGCAATGGCGTTTGAATGGTGCCCATTTTGATAAAGTGGTGGTATTTCATACTTATTATCTTGGCTTGGAGTTTGGAGTCTCTCTGCCCGTGGAGTCATGGTCAACCCAATCCTTGAAGATATGGGCCATTAACATCGAATGGACTGCTTCAATTTCAATATGCTTTCTCCAGACTGGTCCAGACATGATGATGGCTTCCATCTCCAGCAGTCACTGTGTATATTCTCAGTACAAGGGAGGTCACGTGACCCATTATTCCATTTTGTCTTATTTCAAAAGTGTGTAAATTTTGGAGTTTAATTCATCATTCGCTTTATAGTTCACAGTTACTCCTTGTGTGAGCGCGACAACAGATAAGTATAATGGAAACCTTCCAAACAAACATACGGTAAGCGAATGTGAAATGCCTCAAAACAAATAAAAACAACTTTCAGCTCACACACAGCTCCTTTTGCTCTGTGCATTTCCAGGAACCTAAAGTGTCACTGATATGATACGATTTAAGTCGGGCATGGAAATTAGGGAGAGTCCTTAAAATGTTTGGATTACACCATTTTTTAGTTCAATTAATTTTAGATTCCTTTCCCATCACTCCCTCTCCAGTGTGGCAAAGAACGAGCCACGTGAAAGATCATCACCATTTGCACTATATATGAAAAAGACATGAGAACAGAAAGTGCTGGAAATACTCAGCATTTCTGGCAATATCTGTGGAGATTTAACGTTTCAGGTCTGATGTTCAGCACTTCCTGATTTTATTTCCCCTGTGACTATCCCCCTCTCTAACAAGTATACTGTTTTGGATACTGTTGGGGGCGGGGATCTACTATCAGGGGAAAACAGCAGCAGCCAGAGCAGTGGCACCACGGCTGGAACTGTTGTTGAGCAGGGAGGGACAAAACGCAGAACAGCAATAGTTATAGGGGACTCTATAGTCAGGGGCACAGATAGGCGATTCTGTGGACGTGAAAGAGACTCCAGGAAGGTATGTTGCCTGCCTGGTGCCAGGGTCAAAGATGTCTCCGAACCGACAGAGGGCATTCTGAAGGGGGAGGGTGAACAGCCAGAGGTTGTGGTACACATCGGTACCAATGACATAGGCAGGAAGAGTGATCGGTCCGGCAGGGGGAGTTTAGGGACTTAGGTAATAAGTTAAAAAGCAGGACCTCTAGGGTTGTAATCTCGGGATTACTCCCTGTGCCACATGCCAGTGAGGCGAGAAATAGGTAGATAGTGCAGCCAGACACGTGGCTGAGCAGCTGGTGTGGAAGGGAGGGTTTAAGATATCTGGACCATTGGGCTCTCTTCAGGGACAGATGGGACCTGCACAAGAAGGACGAGTTGCATTTAAACAGGAAGGGCACTAATATCCTGGCTGCAAGGTTTGCTAGCGTCACTCAGGAGGGTTTAAACTAGTGTGGCAGGGGGGTGGGAACCAGAGCAGTAGGACAGCAAGTGAAGTAAATGAGGAGGACATAGTAAATAAGGCCAGTAGTACTAAGAGGAAGAGGAAGCAGGGCGATGTTGCTGAGCACAGCGGGACTGGTGGTCTGAAGTGCATTTGTTTCAATGCGAGAAGTATAACAGGTCAGGCAGATGAACGTAGAGCTTGGATTAGTACTTGGAAATGTGATGTTGTTCCTATTACAGAGACTTGGTTGAGGGAAGGGCAGGATTGGCAGCTAAATGTTCCAGGCTTTAGAAGCACCAGGCTGGATTGCGGGGGATGTAAAAGGCGTGGGGGAGTTGCATTACTGGTTAAGGAGAATATCACAGCTGTACTGCGGGAGGACACCTCAGAGAGGTCATGCAGTGAGGCAATATGGGTGGAGCTCAGGAATAGGAAGGGTGCAGTCACGATGTTGGGGGTTTACTACAGGCCTCCCAACAGCCAGCGGGAGGTAGAAGAGCAGATATGCAGACAGATTTTGGAAAGATGAAAAGGTAACAGGGTTGTAGTGGTGGGTGATTTTAACTTACGCAATATTGACTGGGACTCGCTTAGTGCTGGGGCATGGATGGGGCAAAATTTGTGAGGAGGATCCAGGAGGGCTTCTTGAAACAGTATGCAGATAGTTCAACTAGGGATGGGGCCATTCTGGACCTAGTATTGTGGAATGAGCCCGGCCAGGCGGTCGAAGTTACAGTGGGGGAGCATTTAGGGAGTAGTGACTATAATTTCATAAGTTTCAAGGTACTTGTGGATAAGGATAAGGGTAGTCCTCGGGTGAAGTTGCTAAATTGGGGGAATGCTAATTATAACAATATTAGGCAGGAACTGAAGAATTTAGATTGGGGGCGGCTGTTTGAGGGTAAATCAACATCTGACATGTGGGAGTCTTTGAAACGTCAGCTGATTAGAATCCAGGACAGGCATGTTCCTATGAGGAAGAAAGACAAGTTTGGCAAATTTCGGGAAGCTTGGATAACACAGGATATTGTGAGCCTATTCAAAATGTAAAAGGAAGCATTTGTAAGGGCTGGAAGGCTAGGAACAGATGAAGCACTTGAGAAATATAAAGACAGTAGGAAGGAACTTAAGCAAGGAGTTAGGAGGGCTAAAAGGGGTCATGAAAAGTCATTGGCAAACAGGATTAAGAAAAATCCCAAGGCTTTTTATACATATATAAAGAGCAAGAGGGTACCAGGGAAAGGGTTGGCCCACTCAAGGACAGAAAAGGGAATCTATGCGTGGAGTCAGAGGAAATGGGTGAGGAGCCAGATGTGTACTTTAGAATAGAATAGAACATTACAGCGCAGTACAGGCCCTTCGGTCCTCGATGTTGCGCCGACCTGTGAAACCATCGGACCTACACTATTCCATTTTCATCCATATGTCTATCCAATGACCACTTAAATGCCCTTAAAGTTGGCGAGTCTACTACTGTTGCAGGCACGGCGTTCCACGCCCCTACTACTCTCTGAGTAAAGAAACTACCTCTGACATCTGTCCTATATCTATCACCCCTCAACTTGAAGCTATGTCCCCTCGTGTTTGCCATCACCATCCGAGGAAAAAAACTCTCACTATCCACCCAATCTAACCCTTTGATTACCTTATATGTCTCTATTAAGTCACCTCTCCTCCACCTTCTCTCTAACGAAAACCTCAAGTCCCTCAGGCTTTCCTCGTAAGACCTTCCCTCCATACCAGGCAACATCCTAGTAAGTCTCCTCTGCACCCTTTCCAAAGCTTCCACTTCCTTCCTATACTGCGGTGACCAGAACTGCACGCAATACTCCAGGTGCGGCCTCACCAGAGTTTTGTACAGCTGCAGCATGACCTCGTGGCTCCGAAACTCGATCCCCCTACTAATAAAAGCTAACACACCATATGCCTTCTTAACAGCCCTATTAACCTGGGTGGCAACTTTCAGGGATTTATGTACCTGGACACCAAGATCTCTCTGTTCATCTACACTACCAAGAATCTTCCCATTAGTTCAGTACTCTGCATTCCTGTTACTCCTTCCAAAGTGAATCACCTCACACTTTTCCGCATTAATCTCCATTTGCCATCTCTCAGCCCAGCTCTGCAGCCTATCTATGTCCCTCTGTAACCTACAACATCCTTCGGCATTATCCACAACTCCACCGACCTCAGTGTCATCCGCAAATTTACTAACCCACCCTTCTACACCCTCTTCCAGGTCATTTATAAAAATGACAAACAGCAGTGGCCCCAAAACAGATACTTGCGGTTCATCACTAGTAACTAAACTCCAGGATGAACATTTGCCATCCACCACCACCCTCTGTCTTCTTTCAGCTAGCCAATTTCTGATCCAAAGCACAAAATCACCTTCAATCCCATACTTCCGTATTTTGTGCAATAGCCTACCGTGGGAACCTTATCAAACGCCTTACTGAAATCCATATACATCACATCCACGGCTTTACCCTTATCCACCTGTTTGGTCACCTTCTCAAAAAAACTCAATAAGGTTTGTGAGGCACGACCTAGCCTTCACAAAACCGTGCTGACTATCTCTAATGAACTTATTCATTTCAAGATGATTATAAATCCTATCTCTTATTACCTATTCCAACATTTTACCCACAACCGAAGTAAGGTTCACAGGTCTATAATTTTCATCAGTATTCACCAAGGAGAAGGACTTGGTGGATGATGAGCAGAGGGAAGGGAGTGCAGATAGTCTCAGTCATCTTATTGTCAAAAAGGAGGAGGTGTTGGGTGTCTTGCAAAGCATTAAGGTAGATAGGTCCCCAGGGCCTGAAGGGATCCAGCCTAGAATACAGAGGGAGGCAAGGGAAGAAATTGCTGGGACCTTGACAGAAATCTTTGCATTCTCATTGGCTACAGGTGAGGTCCCAGAGGACTGGAGAAGAGCCACTGTTGTTCCTTTGTTTAAGAAGCGTGGTAAGGATAATCCTGGAAATTATAGGCCGGTGAGTCTTACGTCAGTGGTAGGGAAACTATTAGAGAGGATTCTTCGGGACAGGATTTACTCCCATTTGGAAACAAACGAACTTATTCGCGAGAGACAGCATCGTTTTGTGAAGGGGATATCGTGTCTTACTAATTTGATTGACTTTTTTGAGGAAGTGACGAAGATGATTGATGAGGGAAGGGCGGTGGATGTTGCCTATATGGACTTTAGTAAAGCCTTTTACAACGTCCCGCATGGCAGACTGGTGCAAAAGGTGAAGTCACACGGGATCAGAGGTGAGCTGGCAAGATGGATACAGAACTGGCTCAGTCACAGAAGACAGAGGGTAACAGTGGATGGGTGTTTTTCTGAATGGAGGGATGTGACTAGTGGTGTTCCTCAGTGATCAGTGCTGGGACCTTTGGTGTTTGTAGTATATATAAATGATTTGGAGGAAAATGTAGCTGGTCTGATTAGTAAATTTGTGGATGACACAAATGTTGGTGGAGTTGCGGTTAATGATGAGGATTATCATAGGATACAGCAGGATATTGGAGACTTGGGCGGAGAAATGGCAGATGGAGTTTAATCCGGACAAATGTGAGGTAATGCATTTTGGAAGGTCTAATGCAGGTGGGAGGTATGCAGTAAATGGCAAATCCCTTAGGAGTATTGACAGGCAGAGAGATCTGGGCGTACAGGTCCACAGGTCACTGAAAGTGGCAACGTAGGTGGATAAGGTTGTCAAGAAGCCATACGGCATGCTTGCCTTCATCGGTCGGGGCATAGAGTATAAAAAATGGCAAGTCATGTTGTAGCTGTACAGAACCTTAGTTAGGCCACACTTAGAATATTGCTTACAATTCTGGTCGCCGCACTACCAGAAGGACGTGGAGGCTTTGGAGAGGGTACAGAGGAGGTTTACCAGGATGTCGCCTGGTCTGGAGCGCATTAGCTATGAAGTGAGGTTGGAAAAACTCGGATTGTTTTCTCTGGAACGACGGAGGTGGAGGGGCGACATGATAGAGGTTTACAAAGTTATGAGCGGCATGGACAGAGTGGATATTCAGAAGCTT
Source organism: Heterodontus francisci (assembly GCF_036365525.1). NCBI lineage: Eukaryota > Metazoa > Chordata > Chondrichthyes > Heterodontiformes > Heterodontidae > Heterodontus > Heterodontus francisci. The sequence continues at coordinate 1,031,978 of NW_027141742.1, read as the reverse complement.
TCTCCCAGGATGGAAGAGTCAGTTACTAGGGGACATAGGTTTAAGGTGTGAGGGGCAAGGTTCATAGGGGATATGCGAGGCAAGTTTTTTATACAGAGGGTAATGAGTGCCTGGAACCTGCTGCCAGGGGAGGTGGTGGAAGCAGATACGATAGCGACGTTTAAGAGACATCTTGACAAATATATGAATAAGAAGGGAATAGAGGGATATGGGCCCCGGAAGTGCAGAAGGTTTTAGTTTCGGCAGGCAACAAGATAGGCGCAGGCTTGGAGGGCCGAATGGCCTGTTCCTGTGCTGTTCTGTTCTTTGTTCTTTGTTTTTGTTCTTGTTCAGTGCAAACAACGTCGACAAAAGGGGACGTGCAGATTTAGTCTATTTGAATTTCCAAAAGGCATTAAATAGGCTGCCACATCAGAGGTCACTGCACAAAATAAGTGTTCATGGTGTAGTGGGTAACATATTAGCATGGATAGAGAATTGTTTAGCTAACAGGGAGCAGACAGTAGGAATGAATGGTTCATTTTCAGGTTGGTGGGGTGTGACTAATGGTGTGCCAGGTGGTATCAGTGCTGGGGCCTCAACTATTTACAATCTACATCAATCACCTGGATGTAGGGACCGAATCTATGGGAGCTAAATTTGCAGATAACACAAAGATATCTCGGAAGGTAAGTTGTCAAGAGGACATGAAGGTGGAAATTTATGCTGGCGGTGGGGGGCTCGACATTAGGGGAAACTGACACTGAAATCCCCACAATGCCTCTTGCACGGAAGTACGCCGAATTTAGTGCCAATCAGACACTTAACGTGACTGCGGACGGCCTTCCGTACGATTTAGGACCCCGTTGAAGTCCCAACCTTGCCGAGCTGCTGACCAATCAGAGGCCAACAGCTGCAGTGCCACCAGACATTGAGAAACGGTGCTGGAAACAGACTCAAAGTAGGTCAGGGCAGGAGGAGTCTTGCAGGGTGGTGGTCACAGGGGTGGAGGGTCAGCAGCAAGGGCAGGGTGGTGGTCTTCAGTGGGACACCCTTCCTGATGATAGGTTCCTCATGCAGGCACTAAATGGTTTTGAATGAGGGACTCCCACCACTGCACCCCCACCCTGCAGCCAGGAAACAGCCAGCACGGCTTTTCACGCCGTGCTTCCCATGCGGTGACAGGGTTGCCCGTCACACGGGTAATTGCGGCTGCGGCAAGAGCAGGGCCTTAATTGAGGGTTAGTTACCTTGTTAAGGGTTTCAATTGGCAGTGGGACTGGAAGGCCGTTCACAGACCTTCCCGTCTGGACTAAATTTCAGCAGAAGCTGGATGCTGGCGGAGTCCCCTCGCATCCAAACTACCGCAGGGGAGTGCATAAAATCCCCGCCCCCCAGAGAGTGTACAAAGGGATATAGATAGGTTAAGTGAGTGGGAAAAAGTTTGGCATATGGAGTATAATGTGGGAAAATATGAACTTGCCCACTTTGGCAGGAAGAATAGAAAGGTAGAATATTATTTAAATGGAGAGAAACTGCAGTACTCTACAGTACAGAGGGGTCTGCGTGTCCTGGTACTTGAATCACAAAAGGTTAATATGCAGGCACAGCAAGTTATTAGGAAGACAAATGGAATGTTGTCACTTATTGCAAGGGGAATAGAATATAAAAGTAGGAAAGTTTTGCTACAGCTGTGCAGGGCCTGAGTAAGACCACATCTGGAGTAATATGTGCAATTTTGATCTCCTTACTTAAGAAAGGATGAAATTGCATTAGAAGCAGTTAAGAGAAGGTTCACTTGACTGAACGTTCACCCATTGGAGTTTAGAAGAATGACAGATGATCTTATTGAAACATATATTATCCTGAGAGGACTTGACAGGGTGGATACTGGAAAGATGTTTCTCCTTATGGGTGAGACTAGAACTAGTGGACACAGTTTAAAAATGAGGGGTCTCCCATTTAAGACAGAGTTGAGGAGAAATCTTATCTCTCAGAGGGTCGTTAGTCTGTGGAATTTGCTTCCTCAGAGGGCATTAGAGGCTGAGTCATTGAATTTATTCAAGGCTGAGTTGGACAGATTTTGGACAGACAAGTGAGTCAAGTGCTTTGAGGGGCAGAAAGGAAGTGGAGTTGAGGCCACATTCAGATAAGTCATGATCTTATCAAATGGAGGAGTAGTCTCGAGGGGCAGAATGGCCTACTCCTGTTCCTGATTCACATATTCGTACGTTTGACAGGGACACCAGGAGGGGAACCTGCCTGACAGGCAATAACAGTGTAGGATTTTGAGTCAGTAGACACGAACTACAGGCCTAGCCCGTGATGCTCACATCCCACAAAATAATAATAAAAAAATCATTCAAGTCTCCCAACCCACATGAAAATTCTTATAGATGGTCAGTCAAGATGCCAAAACCTAACTGTATCACAAGGACTGAAAGTCGGTAATTACTGCCTTTAAGTTTGTTTGTGCTGCATTGTTTTATGAGCTCTATCAAAAAATCATGAGCTTTGTATCATTCACTTCCTTGTTTTGACAAAGCACTGGTGGATATAATGCTTTTGTTGTTTTTATGTCATCACATTTCAATCCAGTTAAGATAATGTTAGCAAAATAAACTGATACATTTCAGCCACCCTGACAATCTTAGGAAGAGAAATTATGGAAAGTTCATGCTTACAAAATTATGTGGTTGCTATCAATTTCTAAAATAAAGGTCACTAGCTGTCAGTGCGTTGCCTCCAACCTTTATACTGTGTGAGTATTTTGCCCTCTCGTGTTTCTTCCTCTTTTACACAATTGATCATTCTTTCCATCTCTTCTGTCATAGAGGTACCAGGCTGTCAGCATCTCCTGCTTAGCTTTCCCTTTTCACACTCACCCCTTTAATTACCATCAAATCAAATTATGTCTACAAACTCTTAACTTTCCAGGTAACTCAATATCATGGTTTCCTTTTCAAAACTGACACTCCCCAATGATCTTCACATTGAAAGGAATATCCAGAAACCTGGTTCTCCGCAGCATCTAGTGTTCACTATATGGATACTCTGGGCTTCTCTCCACACTCCCTCAACTTCATCGCAATCCTCCCTGCACTCTGACCTCCTTGTTACTCCCTTCCCCCCAATTCACTACATGGTGAAACAGAAGAAGTAACAGTATCCACAATGGAAGGCAAGGTCTTGTCTTCCAGTATCTCAAATTATTTTCAATGCTAATAGTGCCAGCCATAAAAGTACACGTAATCCAGCACAGCAAGTCACTGTTCCCCACTCCACAAACACACATAGCAATAAAACAGAACTGTGGTGTTTTACAGCACAATGAACAAATTAAGAGATCAACAGAGATTAAGAAAACTCCTGCAGCTTACTAATGTTCAAAGTAAAGCCTGATAGGTTGTTGAAGTTAAACATGCAGTGGAGCAAGTCAATTTATTCTTTTAGAGATACAGCACTGAAACAGGCCCTGTGGCTCACTGGGTCCATGCCAACCAACAACAACCATTTATACAAACTCTAAATTAACCCCATATTCTCTTCCACATCCCCGCCATTCTCCAACCACCGACCAAGACTGGGGGCAATTTACAATGGCCAACTTACCTATCAACCTGCAACTCTTCGGCTGTGATAGGAAAGCGGAGCACCCGGCAGAAACCCACACAGACACAGGGAGAACTTGCAAACTCTACACAGGCAGTCCTCAGAACTGAACCTGAATTACTGGAGGTGTGAGGCTGTGGTGCTTACCACTGCGCCACCATTATAAATGCAATTAAAAAATTCTAACGTATACACCCACAAGAACAGTGTTGCTTTCATAGTTATAATACCACAACATGCAAGCAGTGAGCAGAAGGATTGCCTAGCAGCCGACATTTTATTTCCCTGTATTCTGTCCAGGAATTGGTTTTCAAATCTGGTTTGAAATTGGAATTGGTTTACCGAATATTGTTAGGGAGAACACGTGAGAGAGGAAATGGAGGCTGGCCAACAAATGAAACACTGTCCAAGATTCATCATTAACCCCAATTAAAAGGTGAAAAAAGTTCCTCTGCAGTTAGTGGTTAAAAAGTAATTTTTGAAGAAAAAGAAACAAAAACTGCAGCAGTCAGTCATCTTCATTAGAACCACCAGGCTGGATTATGTGCTGGAGGCAGGACTCACTGAACCATTCCAAAAATATGGGGAGAACCCCGCCTCTGCCTTTTTGTGTCCCCCAGCGGTGATCTTCCAAGTCCTTTTGATTCAAGGTATTAGGAGGTGAGATCCACTTATCCTGCCTCCAGGAAGATCGCTAGTCAACGGGGCCCTCTGGCCCGCCTTGCCCTATGCTATTGGTCACAATACTCCGTGTCCCCTGCCTCCGATTTTGCCTCGCTGGGGCCCTAAAATCACGGCCACCATTTTACATCATGTGGCCTAATACTGTTTTGGTTGTTGCATATAGTTGATGTGTGTTGCCTTCATACAGGATGAAAAAATCAAATGTGGAATATATAGGAAATTCGATTAAGACCACCATCCTGAAAGATCCTTTAAATATTATTTACACTGTTACTTTATTTCATGTTAATCTCCAACGTTTGTGCAGATCGCTATTCTGGCACCTTGAATATCCTTACCCTTCTCTTCCTCTTATATTCTCTGAGGCAAACCTTAAAGTCTTAAACCATCTTATTTGTATTCATAGATACAGGAGGCCTCTTGGACCATTCAATCAAATCATAACTATTTTTTCTCTCAATTCCATTCTTTGGAATCTCAATTCCATTTTTTCCATTGCCTTTTACCCACGAAGCAACAAAACAATCTACCTCTCAGCCTTGACATTTTGAATTAACCCAGCATTCCTAGCATTATAGAAGTTCCAGATTTCCCTGTCCTTTGTGTGAACAACTACATCCCAATTTCACACCTAAATAGCTTAGCTCGAATTTTAAGATTGTGCCACCTTTTTCGGAATTCCCCAATCAGAGGAAATTATCTTCATTTATCCCAACAAATCCCTTTATCATCTTAAAACAAATGAGTGGTAACACTTCAACCACCTAAACTCAAGTTTATAAGCCAAGTCTTTGCAATCTATCCTAATAATGTAGCCCTTTAACCCACCATATCATTCTGTGCAGTACCCCCTGCACAACCAATCTACCCATAAAGAGGTGCCCTAAACTGAATGCAGCAATCCGGATAGAGTTTGATCAAGGCTCTGCACAAGTGAAGCATCACTTCCTCTCTTTTGTATGAAACCTCCTTGAGAGGCCAACATTCCTTTAGCTTTTTGATTACTTTTATTATCTGTGATCTAGCTTTTAGTGATTTGAGCAAAGAGACAAAATCCCTTCATGTTTTAACCTCTCCTAATCTCTGACCACTAAGAAACTATTCCAATTTCTTTCTCTTTTATATAAAGTGGTTTACCTCACACTTCCCCATTTTGAACTCCATCCGCCAATTTTACCTACTCACTTAATCCATTTATGTCCTTTTATAGCTTCTGGTAGTCATCTGCACAACTTACAGTGTCTCCTAACTTAGTGCCATCTGCAAACTTAGATATGTAACTCCATTCCTTCACGTAATTCATTGATGTATATGCTGAAAAGCTGAGGTCCCAATACTGATACTTGGGGAGCACCAATTGCCACCTCCCACCAATCAGTTATTGAAACCTCATACACACTACCTCCTACCTCCCAACCAATCACCCATCAATGCCACAAGCTTACCTCGATTTCTGGGTGTCTTTGACCAAAAAACAGAATAAGAACTGAGAAATAGGAGCAGGAGAAAGCCATTCAGCCCTTTTGAGCCTGCTTCCAACATTCAATAAGATCATGGCTAATCTTCTACCTCAACTCCAACTTCCCACACTCTCCCCATAGTCCTTAATTTCCTTAGTCTCCAAGAATCTATTGATATCTATTTTGATTATATTCACTGGCTGATCATCCACTGCCTTCTGGAGTGGAAGATTCCAAAGATTCACGACCCTCTGTTTGAACAAATGTTTCATCTCAGTCCCAAATGGATGACCCCTTATTCAGAGACTGTGATCTAGGGTCAGCAGCCAGGGAAACATCCTCCCAGCATCCACTCTATCAGACTCCTTAAGAATTTCATCCATTTCAATGAGATCACCTCTCATTCTTCGAAACCCATCTAGCTCACTAATAACCTTAACGGAAGAAAATCTGTCATCATACCTGGTCTGACCGACATGTGACTTCAGACCCATAGCAAAATAGTTGACTCTTAACTGCCCTCTGAAATGGACTAGCAAACCTCTCACTTGTATCAAATAGCGATAGAAATGTCGAAAATGAATGACAATGGAGAGACTACCTGGCATCGACCAAAGCACTGGAAACAAAGACAGTCTCTGCTCAGTCGACCCTGCAAAGTCCTCCTCACTTACATCAGGGGAGTTGTGCCAAAATTGAGAGAGCTGTCCAACAGACGAGACAAGCAGCAGTTTGACATATCATGCTCACAGAATCATACCGTACGTGTGATTCTGGGTCAATGTCCCAGTCTCCTCCATTACTATCCCTGGATATGTGCTGTCCCATCAGCAGGACAGATCCAACAGAGGTGGCAGCACAATGGTATGCAGTTGGAAGGGAGTGTCTCTGGGAGTCCTTAACATGTGGTTCAGACCTCATGAAGTCTCATGATATCAGGTAAAAGCAATCCTCCTGCTGATTGCCACCTACTGCCCTCCTTCAACTGAAGAATCAGTACTCCTCCATGTTGAACACCACTTTGAACAAATACTGAGAGTGTCCGAGTGGGGGACTTCAATGTTCACCGCCAGGAGTGGCTTGGTAGCACCACAACTGACTCAGCTGGCAGAGTACTGAAGGACATATCTGCTAGGCTCCGCCTGCTGCAAGTTGTGAGAGAACCAACAAGAGGGAAAAACGTACTTGACTTCATCCTCACTAATCTACATGCCACAGATGCATCTGACCATGCCAGTATTGGCAGAAGTGACCACTACACAGTGGTTGTGTAGACGATGTTTCAGTTGTCACACTGAGGATACCCTCCATTGTACTGTGTGGCACCAGCACCGTGTTAAATGGGATAGATTCAGAACAGATCTAGCAGCACAAATCTGGGCATCCATGAGGTGCTGTGGGCCATCAACAGCACAAGTGTATTCAACCACAATCTGTAACCTCACAGCCTGGCATATCACTCACCATACCATTATCAGGGATTCAATCATAGTTCAGTGATCAGTGCAGGAGAGCAGGCCAGGAACAGCACCTGGCATACCTGAAAATGAGGTGTCAACCTGGTGAAACAGCAACACTGGACTACATGCAAACAGCAGAAGCAGCATACGATAGGCAGAGCAAAGCAATCCCCAACCCAAGGATCAGATCAAAGCCCTGCAGTCCTGCACATCCTATCATGATACCAATAAATGGCTGAATGCACTGGATACAGCAAAGGCTGTGGTGCCAACAACGTTCAGGCTGGAGAACTGAAAATTTGTGCTCCAGAACTATCTGTACCAAGAGCCAAGTTGTTCCAGTACAGCTATAACACTGGCATCGACCTGACAATGTGGAATATTGTCCGGGTATGTCCTGTCCACAAAAAAAGAACAAATCCAATCCAGCCAATTACCATCCCATTGGTCTACTCTCAATCAACAGCAAAGAGATGGAAGGTGTCATTGTCAGTGCGATCAAACAGCACTTATTCAGCAATAATCTGCTTACCGAAGCTTAGTTTGGGTTCCACCAGGGCCACTCAATTTCAGAACTCATCACAGCCTTGTCCAAACAGGGACAAAATAACTGAGTTCAAGAGATGAGGCAAGTGTGATGACCCTTGACATCAATGCAGCATTTGGCTGAGTATGGCATCAAGGAGCTCCAGCAAAATTGAAGTCAGAGTCACTTACAGCATAGACGGTGGCTGGTTGGCCCATCGAGTTCATGATGGCTCTCCAAACTTGGAAGTATTGCACTTGGTCCCCACATGCAAATCTTTTATATAGATTGTGAAGAGCTGTGCCCCAAGCACAGATCCTTGTGGTATCCCACTAGTAACAGCCTGCCATACTGAGAATGAGCTGTTTATTCCTAGTCTTTGCTTACTGTCTGTTAACCAATTTTCAATCCATAACAGTATATTACCCCCAATCCCATTTTGTTTTCTAACCTCCTGTGTGGGACCTTATCAAACGCCTTCTGAAAATCCACATACCCACATCCACTGGTCCTCCTTCATCAATGCTACAAGGAACATCCTCAGTAAACTCCAACAGTTCTGTCAAGCATGATTTTCCTTTCATCAATTCACGGTGATTCTGTCCAATCATATCCTTATTGTCCATGTGTCTAATTATCACATCTTCAATAATAGGTTCTAACATTTTCCCCACGACTGGCGTCAAACTAACAGGTCTGTAATTCTCCGTTTTCTGTCTCACTCCCTTCTGAAATAGTTGGGTTACATTTGCTACTTTCCAATCACAAGAACTCTTCCAGAATCTATAGAATTTTGAAGGAGAGCCTCCAATGTATCCACCATCTCGAAAGCCACCTCCTTCAATAATCTGGGATGTAGCTCATCTAGTCCAGTGGATTTATCAACTTTCAATTCAATTAATCTTTCGGGTCCACCTCTTTATTGATACTAATTTCTTTCACTTTTACAAGTCCCTTGGTTTCCCTGCTACATCTGGGAGATTTTCTGTATCTTCCTCCGTGAAGACAAACACCAAGTCATTGTTTAGTCTCTCTACCACAAAGTGTCCTGTCTCCACCTGTAATGGACCCACATTTTTTCAAACGAATCTGTTTATTTTCACAGACCTAAAGAAGCTTTTACAATCGCTTTTATGTTTCTCACTGGTTTGCATTCATAGTCTCTTTTCCCTTTCTTTACCCTTTGCTGGAATCTGAATAGTTCCCAATCCTCAGGCTTACCATTTTTTCCAGCAACCTTATAAACCACTTCCTTTCATCTAATGCAATCTTTAATTTCTTTTGTTAGCCACAACATCAACCAGAAACTTAACTGGACCAGCCATATAATTACCGTGCTACAAGAGCAGGTCAGAGGCTGGAAATTCTGCAGCGTTTATATCACCTCCTGACTCTCCGAAGCCCGTCCACCATCCATAAGGCAAAAGTCAGGAGTGTGAAGTTCTCCACTTGCCTGGATGAGTGCAGCTCCGACAACACAAGAAGCTCGACATCATCCAAGACAAAACAGACCGCTCGATCCATCACTGGCATACAGTGGCAACAGTGTAACCACCTGCAAGATGCACTGCAGCAACTCACCAAGTCTCCGTTGACAGCAACTTCCAAACCCGTGACCTCTATCACTAGGAGGACAAGGGCAGCAAATAGGAACAACACCTCTTGCAAGTTCCCCTCCAAGCCACACACCATCCTTATTTGAAGCGATGTCGCTTTTCCTTCACGGTCGCTGGGTCAAAATCCTGGCACTTTCTTCCTAATATCATAGGGGTTTAAGAAAGCAGCTCACCATCACCTTCTCAAGGACAATTAAGGATGGGCAACAAGTGCTGGCCTTGCCATCAATACTGACATCCCATGAAGAAATTTAAAAATTCTTTGGCATCTAGGCCGAGTTTACTCTGTCTCTTCTCATAACATCTCATCCTAGCAATCAGCGCAGTAAACCATTGTTGAACTCCCTCCAAGCTATGTGTGTCCTCCCTTACAATAAGATGACCAAAACTATAAACAGTACTGCAGGTGTGGTCTCACTCAGACCTTATACACAGTTGTCATAAGATTTATTCACTCTATTACAAAGGGTTGGTGATTAAAAGGCTATTTGCTTTATGTATCTACATGTTAACTTGCTGATTTGTGAACAACAACGCCCAGCTTCCTCTCAATACCAAAACTGTATCAGTTGTACCTGATTTGTACCAGTACAAATCACACCAACAACTATTCAGATAAAAAAAGTAATGGATGCTGAAATAAAGCAGCACTGAAGTCTACGATGTTTCCACACATTGACTCCCGATGATATGAAGCAATCCTTTGGTTGAAACTGTGTTGACATGGTTACTGGTTTATGCTGTCATAGCCAAACCATTGTGAGGTCACCTGCACAATGTGCAGGACCGAGACTTATTGCATTTAAATATAAACATTGGTAGCAAAGAAATGAAGTATACTTGAACAGTTACATGTTGTAACGTTAGTGGAATATTTCACCTATCATCACTGATTTCATTTGACAGAGCTCCTGCGCCAATGTTCAGTTAGAGAACCCTATGTTTTACTAGATAATGACATTCAATACTACCAAGAGTTTTGATACAATTGCCAAAAGCAAACATGAGGGAATGAGTGGAAATGACCTCTATTGCCTCAGAGACATAAATATGTATTGGAGTATCTGGCATGTTAGTGTGTCAATTTAAATATCTTACAAAGTAGTTTGACTGGAGAGGCTAGGATTGTTCTCCTTTGGTGGGTTTTGATGGAGTAAATAATGATGGGAAAGAGATGGCACAGTTTTAAGTTAATTGGCAAACATTCTGGGGTGGTGGTGGGGGGGGCGGGGTGCAGTGGAGATAAAGGAGAATGAGAATTTTTTGAATAAATGTTGCAAGTTATGATCTGGAATCTACTGTCCACGGTTGTTGGGAGCCGATTCAGTCATAACGTTTAAAGAGGAATTGGCTGTACACTTAAAAAGGAAAAATCTGCAGGGCTACGGGGAAGAACAGGGAATTAGATCAATTGGCTATTTCTCTCAAAAAGCTGGCAGTGCTGCGATGGGCCTAATGGATTATTCCTACGCTGTATGATTCCAGGAAAACTGGAGGTGAATTACCTTCTGCGGAGTCATGTGGGGATGGAGAGCAGCAAGCACTTAGTGGTGGGGTAAGGGTGGGTTGGGAGTGGGGGTGGGGGGCACCGAGGAGGCGGAAAACCACAACATGATACCAGCTGTTTATCACGATTATTCCACCTGTACCAGTAACATGAAGTTGACTTTTAATTGTCATATAAACTTCTACTGTAGGGAAGTACTTTTCAAAAGTAGAAGAAATCCGCGGCAACACTTTGATAATAGATTATTTTTTCTTCTGTTCCTGCCCATTTTCTTCCCTCCACTCAAAGAAAAGGTCGACTCCTTCTGTGGCACGGTTCCATGTACCTGTAGCTTTGAGTCACTTCTCCAAAGCAGATGGAGATGGTGAAAGTGGGGATAGTAACTGCAGTGAGACAGGGACACCAGCAGATGGGGATGGTGAGAGGGGGACTGTTGGAGAAAATCCAGATTATGCCCAATTCTTGAACAAATTCTCCAGACTCAGACGTTGAGAATCAAATGAAACACTTTATTGCATGATATCATGGGGACCCACCTTACCTAAAGGCGGTCCAGTGCTACTCCAAAGAGCTATAGATCGGCGTGGACTTATATAGTATAAAAGAGGCAGAGCTAACAGTTTCACAATTAGAGAAACGCCCACAAGACAATCAGAAGACTGCCTACGTGACGGTGCACCATGCAGAGTCCGTTATGTGGAAAGTGTTAGTTTCGACAATAACAAACTATAGTTCCTTATTGCAATGCCCACTCCAGACACCATATCTGGCCGTAACGTCTGATTGTGGTTAGCTGCTCTGTCTACATTTTATGACAGTTGATTGTGGTTAGATTAGCTACAAGCTGTGTCCTGTTTTTCTGCTTCGATAAAGTTAAGTAATAATTAGCGAAGCTCAGCAAAATTCTCCAACAGGGGCAGTAACTGCAGTGAGACAGGGACACGAGCAGATGGAGGTGTTGAGAGGGGACAGTAACTGCAGTGAGACAGGGACACAAGCAGATGGAGGAGGTGAGAGGGGACAGTAACTGCAGTGAGAATGGGACACCAGCAGATAGAGATGGTGAGAGGGGACAGTAACTGCAGTGAGACAGGGACACCAGAAGATGGAGATGGTGAGAGGAGGACAATAACTGCAGTGAGACAGGTACATCAGCAGATGGAGGTGGTGAGAGGGACAGTAGCTGCAGTGATACAAGGACACCAGCAGATGGAGTAGCTGAGCTATTGCTGATTGGAAATTCTGTGTTATTGAGAGTTTGAAAGTTTCCAAAAGTTTGAGGAGTTTACTTTCAGTAAACTTGAGATGCTGAATGAAATAATTTCGGTACAATTGTTGTTAAATGACTATTGCCCAACTATGTAAACACTTGTAACATTAAACTGGTTCCTATTTGGAAAATTATTTTGAGTCATTAAAGATAATGCATAAATGAAAGAACAAGATAAAATAAAACTCAACAATCATTTACAAATAAAAACTCTCTAAATAGAGAGTTCTGAATAGAAGTTCCGAGGAACGGTCACTGACCCGAAACGTTAACTCTGCTTCTCTTTCCACAGATGCTGCCAGACCTGCTGAGTGGTTCCAGCATTTCTTGTTTTTATTTAACTCTCTAAATCTGTTGTGTTGAATTCTTCATCACTAAAGTTATGACATCTCTCTCTCGCTCTCACTTCTCTCTCTATGCTGGTATCTTCTCTACTATAACTCAGAGTAATTGAAGTTTTGATCCGATTGTCTTTTCGAAATTAATATTGAATCTGCTTTCAGAAACCTGTCACACAGTGAATTCCAGACCACAACAACTCCCTGACGATTTGTTTCTCCCCTCTGCTCGTGTAAACAGTCTCTCCTCATGTCTACACACTGCGGGAAAGATGTTGAATACAACTAATTTCTCCAGGAGAGCAGCTGCAGAGGAGACGGAACCTCCTGAATGTGGACAAGTGATGGACAAAAATCATCTCTGAATCCCTCAGGAGAGCAGAGGAAAGAAGCAGTCAGTAGGAAAATGGAAGCAAGTGACACTTTATTACAGCAAAAAAACTCTTTGTCAGAATGTGGAGGTCGTTATCGCTGAGCTTTATATAAACTGGAGGTGAAAAGTGGAAGATATTTAATACAATTGTGTTAAATGTCCGTTTCCCAACTTTACAAAACCTTTGTAACATTAAACTGGTAAATGTTAAGAAGGTTTTTTGGATTGAATACAGCCTAACGCATAAATACAGCAGCAGCAAATAAAGTACAAAGAATCACTGAGAAATATAACTGTAAATATAGGTGAGAATTGTTGTGTGAAATGTCACCAGTTTTTAATGTTCTCTTGGCTGCATCATGAACCTGGCTGTCGTTTCAGTCTTTGTCACACAGTGGAATTGAAAATCTGAATAACAACTGCCTCTTCATACTGAAGTCAAACCGACCTCTCCAGCAAAAACTTTTTGTCAGAATTTCAAGATAACTGCAGTGAGTCAGTTTCTGAACTTTCTGTTAACTGGAGGTGAACAGTGAAATACATTTAATACAATTAGTGTTAAATGGCCATTATCCAAACCGGCCCCCCCAGGTTTTATATTACAGCAGATTTTCTGCTCTGTTAATGATGTTTTTGGGGGAGGGAGAGAGAACGAGAGAGAGACAGGTTTCTGTCTGGAATGCTCCATTTGGGATATGGCTGGAATATCCCTCTCTCCCCCACTCCCTGTTTATACACAGACTCACCTTGGACTGTCCCGAACCTGGGAGGCAGTGTCCAGATGGAGGAAGCTGAGAGATGATTGGATGAGCTGTATTTTGGGAGGACTGTCTGTTTTGAGCGACAGGTTCTGGGATATCTCAGGACAACAAAAGAACAAAGAACAAAGAAGAGTACGGCGCAGGAGCAGGACATTCGGCCCTCCAATCCTGCACCGATCTTGATGCCTGCCTAAAGTAACACCAACTGCACTTCCGGGGCCCATATCCCTCTATTCCCTTCCTATTAATGTATTTGTCGAGATGTCTCTTAAACGTTGCTATCGTATCTGCTTCCACCACCTCCCCTGACAGCAAGTTCCAGTCAGTCACCACCCTCTGTGTAAAAAACATGCCTCGCACATCCCCTCGCAACTTTGCCCCTCGCACCTTAAACCTATGTCCCCTAGTAACTGACTCTTCCACCCTAGGAAAAAGCTTCTGAATATCCATTCTGTCCATGCCGCTCATAACTTTGTAAACCTCTATCGTGTCTCCCCTCCACCACCGTCGTTCCAGTAAAAACAATCCGAGTTTTTCCAAATTCCCCTCATAGCTAATGCCGTTCAGACCGGGCAACATCCTGGTAAACCTCCTCTGTACCCTCTCCAAAGCTTCCACGTCCTTCTGGTCGTGTGGAGACCAGAATTGCACGCAATATTCTAAGTGTGGCATAACTAAGGTTCTGAACAGCTGCAACATGACTTGCCAGTTTTTATACTCTATGCCCCGACCGATGAAGGCAAGCATGCCGTATGCCTTCTTGACTACCTTATCCATCTGCGTTGCCACCTTCAGTGACCTGTGGTCCTGTACGGCCAGATCTTTCTGCCTGTCATTACTCCTAAGGGTTCTGCCATTTATTGTATACATACAACCTGCATTAGACCTTCCAAAATGCATTACCTCACATTCGTCTGGATTAAACTCCATATGCCATTTCTCCGCCCAAGTCTCCAACCGATCTATATCCTGCCGTATCCTGTCACAATCCTCATCATTATCCGCAACTCCACCAACCTTTGATTCATCCGCTAGCTTGCTAATCAGACCAGTACTACAAACAGCAAAGGTCCCAGCACTGATCCCTGCGGAACACACTAGTCACATCCCTCCATTCAAAAAAACAGCCATCCACTGATACCTTCTGTCTTCTATGACCGAGCCAGTTCTGTATCCATCTTGCCCGCTCACCTCTGATCCCGTGTGACTTCACCTTTTGTACGAATCTGCCATGCGGGACCTTGTCAAATGCTTTACTAAAGTCCATATAGATACCATCCACTGCCCTTCCTTCATCAATCATCTTAGTCACTTCCTCAAAAAGCTCAATCACAGGAGTAAGACACGATCTCCCCTTCTCAAAACCATGCTGTCTCTCGCTAATAAGTTCGTTTGTTTCCAAATGGCAATAAATCCTGTCCCAAATAATCCTCTCTAATAGTTTCCCTAACACTGACGTAAGGCTCACCGGACGATAATTTTCTGGATTATCCTTGCCACCCTTCTTAAACAAAGGAACAACATTGGCTATTCTCCAGTCCTCTGGGACCTCACTGGTAGCCAATGAGGATGCAAAGATTTCAGTCAAGGCCCCAGCAATTTCTTCCCTTGGCTCCCTCAGTATTCTAGGGTAGATTCCATCAGGCCCTGGGGACGTATCTATCTTAATGCTTTGCCAGCCACCCAACACCTCCTCCTTTTTGATAACGAGATGACTGAGACTATCTACACTCCCTTCCCGAGGCTCATCATCCACAAAGTCCTTCTCTTTGGTGAATACTGATGCAAAGTACTCATTTAGTACCTCGCACATTTCCTCTGGCTCCACACATGGATTCCCTTCTCTGTCCTTGAGTGGGCCAACCCTTTCTCTGGTTACCCTCTTGCTCTTTATATATGTATAAAAAGCCTTGGGATTGTCCTTAATCCTGTTTGCCAATGACTTTTCATGACCTCTTTTAGCCCTCCTGACTCTTTGCTTAAGTTCCTTCCTGCTGTCTTTATATTCCTCAAGTGCTTCATTTTTTCCGAGACTTCCAGCCCTTACAAATGCTTCCTTTTTCTTTTTGACCAGGCTCACAATATCCCGTACTATCCAAGCTTCCCTAAACTTGCCAAACATGTCTTTCTTCCTCACAGGAAGAAAGGTCCTGGATTCTAATCAGCTGACGTTTGAAAGACTCCCACATGTCAGATGTTGATTTACCCTCAAACAGCCGCCCCCAATCTAAATTCTTCAGTTCCTGCCTAATATTGTTATAATTAGCCTTCCCCCAATTTAGCACCTTCACCCGAGGACTACTCTTATCCTTATCCACAAGTACCTTAAAACTTATGGAATTATGGTCACTGCTCCCGAAATGCTCCCCCACTGTAACTTCGACCACCTGGCCGGGCTCATTCCCCAATACCAGGTCCAGAATGGCCCCATCCCTGGTTGGACTATCTCATACTGTTTCAAGAAGCCCTCTTGGATGCTCCTCACAAATTCTGACCCATCCAAGCCCCTAGCACTAAGTGAGTCCCTGTCAATATAGGGGAAGTTCAAATCACCCACCACCACCCTGTTACCTTTACATCTTTCCAAAATCCGTCTGCATATCTGCTCCACTACCTCCCTCTGGCTGTTGGAATGCTTGCAGTAAAACCCCAACATCGTGTCTGCACCCTTCCTATTCATCGTGACTGCACCCTTCCCACATCAGCCTCCATTCTTTCTTTCCATGCGGCTGGTTTGTGAAGGTGAGTTTCTGTTTCTCAGTCTCTGTGTCTCTGTGCCCAGGTGAATTGTAAGCTGATTACAGTCTGTGTGTGTGTGTGTGAGTGAGTCCAGTCTGAATTCCGCAGTCTCTGTCCCAGTTCTGACCCCTTTCTTCAATTCCCACCCTAATTTCCCTATCCCGGAACTTTTCCCCATGGATGAGCTGATGGTGGGAAGGTGTCAGAGTCCAACGATGGAGCGCAGACCGTGTGGGAAGGTGAGCATCACATCTTTAATGTCTCTATCTGCCTTTCTCCCTCCTTTTGACTCAATCTCTCTCCCTCAATCTCTCCCTCAATCTCTCTCTCTCAATCTCTTTCTCAATGTCTTTCTCAACGTTTCTCAATCTCTCTGTGCCTATTTCTCTCTGACTTTCTCTCTTTCTCTGTTTCTCTCCCTCTGTTCCTCAATCTCTCTTTGTGTGTTTCTCTCTCTCTCTGTTTCTCTCTGTGTGTGTGTTTCTCTCTGTGTTCGTGTTTCTGTGTGTGTGTGTGTTTCTCTCTCTCTCTCTCTCTCTCTCTCTGTTTCTCTCTCTCTCTCTCTCTCTCTGTTTTTTTTCTCTCTCTGGTTGTCTCTCTATGTTTTTACTCTCTCTTTGGATCGCTCTCTCTGTTTTTTCTCTCTGTTTTGTTCTCTCTCTGGTTCTCTCTCTCTGCTTCTTTCTCTCTCTCTCTGTTTTTTTCTCTCTCTTTCTGGATCTCTCTCTGCTTCTCTCTCTCTCTGGTTCTCTCTCTCTCTGTTTTTTTCTGTCTCAGGTTCTCTCGCTCTGTTTTTATCTCAATCTCTCTATCTCTCTCTCCCTCACTTTGTGTTTCTCTGTCTGTTTCTCTCCCTTTCTACTTAATTCTCTCTGTTTCTCTCTATTTATTTCATTCCCTCTCTGTCTCTGTCTCTCTCTCTGTTACTCTCCATCTCTGTGTTCCTCCATCCCTCTCTCTCTCTCTCCCTCACTTTGTGTTTTTCTCTCTCTGTTTCTCCCTCTCCCTCTGTGTTCCTTCATCTCTCCCTCTCTCTCTTTGTGTGTTTCTCGCTCTCTTTCTGTTTCTCTCTGAGTGATTGTGTGTCTTTCTGTCTCAATGAATTGCTCTGTCCTTCTCTCTCTCAATCTCTATGTGATTCACTGTGTGCCTTTCTCACTGGCTTTCTGGCTGTCTCTTTGCTGCCTGCAATTTATTTGTGTCTCTGTTCTTTCCCTCCACTTTTTACCTCCTCTTTTTTTCTGTCTCTTTCTACCTTGTCTCTATTTCTGTCTTTCTGTCTTTTCTCTATTTTTCTCCCGCTTTCTGTCTTTTCTCTCATTCTTTTTCTCTCTCTTTTTCTTTCTTTTTCTAGCCCCTTTCCCACCCGCAATATATGCCCCCGCAATATATCCCCCCGCAATATATCCCCACCAGCAATATATCCCCCCCCCGCAATATATGCCCCCCGCAATATATTCCTCCCCCTGCAACATATCCCCTCCCCGCAATACATCCCCCAACAAATTTATTTGCCCCCCCCCTGTAAAATTTCATCCACCACGCAAATCTTTTCCCTGCAATATCTCCCCCATCCCCGGAAACATCTGCTCTTGTACAGATCCCCCCAATCTAAATAATCCTCGTTTGCAGACCCCTATCTGATATGTCCTGTTAACTGACCCCCATATAATACCCTCACTATGAACCGACCTCCATCTAATTATCCCCTTCCCCCTGTTGCAGGACAAACCATCTAAATACCCTCTGGGAACAGACTCCCATCTAAATACCCCCCAGGAACAAACTCCTATCGAAATACCCCCTCTGGCACAAACTTCCATCTAAATAACCTCCCACCCCCACCCCGGAAACAAACTCCCATCTAAATACCCACTTGGCAAAAAAGTTTCATCCACATACCCCCGTGGGAACATACTATCCTCTAATTAACACCCCCCCTCCTCCCCGGCAGCAGAGCCCCATAAAAATACCCCCCTCCCCGCCGGAACAGACCCCCATCTAAATGGATATGGATTTCAGTAAGGCGTTTGATAAGGTTCCCCACGGTAGGCTATTGCAGAAAATACGGAAGTATGGGGTTGAAGGTCATTTAGAGCTTTGGATCAGACATTGGCTGGCTGAAAGAAGACAGAGGGTGGTGGTTGATGGCAAATGTTCATCCTGGAGTTTAGTTACTAGTGGTGTACCGCAAGGTTCTATTTTGGGGCCACAGCTGTTTGTCATTTTTATCGATGGCCTGGATGAGGGTGTAGAAGGGTGGGTTAGTAAATTTGCGGATGACACGAAGGTCGGTGGAGTTGTGGATAGTGTCGAAGGGTGTTGCAGGGTACAGACGGACATAGATAGGCTGCAGAGCTGGGCTGAGAGATGGCAAATGGAGTTTAATGTGGAGAAGTGTGAGGTGAATCACTTTGGAAGGAGTAACAGCAATGCAGAGTACTGGGCTAATGGGAAGATTATTGGTAGTGTAGATGAGCAGAGAGATCCTGGTGTCCAGGTACATAAATCCCTGAAAGTTGCTACCCAGGTTAATAGGGCTGTTAAGAAGGCATATGGTGTGTTAGCTTTTATTAGTAGGGGGATCGAGTTTCGGAGCCACGAGGTCATGATGCAGCTGTACAAAACTCTGGTGAGGCCGCACCTGGAGTATTGCGTGCAGTTCTGGTCACCGCATTATAGGAAGGATGTGGAAGCTTTGGAAAGGGTGCAGAGGAGATTTACTAGGATGTTGCCTGGTATGGAGGGAAGGTCTTACGAGGAAAGGCTGAGGGACTTGGGGTTGTTTTCGTTAGAGGGAAGGAGGAGGAGAGGTGACTTAATAGAGACATACAAGATAATCAGAGGGTTAGATAGGGTGGATAGTGAGAGTCTTTTTCCTCGGATGATGATGGCAAATACGAGGGGACATAGCTTTAAGTTGAGGGGTGATAGATATAGGACAGATGTCAGAGGTAGTTTATTTCCACAGAGAGTAGTAGGGGCGTGGAACGCCCTGCCTGCAACAGTAGTAGACTCGCCAACTTTAAAGGCACTTAAGTGGTCATTGGATAGACATATGGATGAAAATGGAATAGTGTAGGTCAGATAGTTTCACAGGTCGGCGCAACATCGAGGGCCGATGGTCCTGCACTGCGCTGTAATGTTCTAATTCTAATACTAAAAAAAAAATTCTAATTCTAAATAACCCCCTCCTGTGGACAGACCCCCATCTAAATACCCCCAGGAACAGACTCCAATCTAAATACCCCCTCCCCATTAACTAACCCCAATCTAATTCGCCCCCTGCCCTCCACTCTCAACACTCCCCCCTTTCTAAATACCCTCCCTGTCCTTTAAAAACTCACCTCTACTAATTTCCACCCAGTATCATCTCCCCCGTGAACAGTCCCCTTCTCCCCCGTGTTATTCCCACCTACATCACTTTCCTGGGTTTGCCTCCGTCTCCTTACAATCTTTCATTCACTTTAATTCGAGGTCCAGAAAAGCCAGAGGAATTCCATCAACTGGCTCCCAGACCCCCGGCAAATTTAACTACTGTCTGGCCAAACACAGGACCAGGCACAGAGCAATTGCCTCCAGAGGCTAACAGGCATTCTGAGCCTTTAAGGCACAGGAAGATCCCAGACACATGCACATCCCTTCTGCAGAAAGGTGTTCCACCTGTTCTTCCCATCGGCTTCAGGAAATCAAACAGAGGGAGACATACACAAACACACACACACTAACTGGCACAGGGAGGAGGCCATTCAGCCCTTTGATCCTGTCCCACACATGTTAGATCATGGCTGATCTATCCCTTCCACCATTGAGCCACAAGGAGACAGGCAGAGACAGTCGGGGAGCAGGTACACGGAGAGGCAAAGAACCACTGGGCTGGACTCGGACTTGGTGCCAATGGTACAAACCAGGGTGGAGGGGAGGAGGGTGGTTGTCAATCGGCTGCCCGTTCAGCATCTCTCCCCTGTTGTTACCTCAATTGGAGCAAAGCTGGGCAGAGATGGAAAGCAGGATTCCGATTCACAATCAGCCTGGACAACACCAAGGCAGCGAGTTCAAATCCACCCCCAGACAGAGGGACAGAGACACTGAAAACAGATCCCAGCATTAGGACAGAACAGAGAGAGAGAGAGATAAATGGAAAGGGAGATGGATAATGAGATGCAGGGAGTCCGAAATCAGTGAGAGAGAAACTGAGAACAGAGGGTCAGAAATATCATGAAGGGCAGAGAGAGAGAGAGAGAAATGGAGACATACACAGAGGGATGTAGATATTGAGAAGGATCCCAGACAAAGAGAGAGATGCAGAGACAGAAAGATGTGAAGGGGCAGAGATACAAAGTAAGATGCGTTTACAGAATAGAGACGGGAGTCCCGGGACAGGGGGGAGAAAATGCAGAGATAATGTTGCAGGAAAGGAGGAGCAGAGATGGCAAGATTCAGGGATTTGAAAGTGAGTGAGAGAAGAAATAGACTGAGAGAGAGGCAGACAAAGATGCAGAGCGTCGCAGAAAGAGAATGAGAATGGAAACCTGTGAGACTCTCGAGAGGGGCAGAGACAGAAAGGATGTTCAGAGATACAGAGATAAGGATTTAATGATATGAAGAAACAGAGTTAGGAACAAGGAGGAAGGAGCAGGGAACATGTTGCAGCAAGAGATGGAGAGAGGGAAATCTACGGGATTACATTGACTTTTCTGGAGCAGCACTTCCCAAACTGTTCAATTTGGAGCACCCTCCAGCCCCCTCCTTTGTGTTAGAAAAATCCACAGACCCCCAAAAACACAAAATCAAAATACTGCGGATGCTGGAAATCTGAAATAAAAACGGTGCTGGAAATATTGAGCATTTCCAGCACTTTGTTTTTCTATCAGCCCCAAAAACGCACAGTCTTCTTTTCTGCATCTAGAAATGAATTTGACAATGACAAATATATATTTATCATTATTTTCCCTCTCTGGTTAAAGCTCTTGTCTGAGAATTTCACGTGACCAAAGGATTCTACCTGTGCATCATCACAGCTGCAGCTTCCGAAAAGATTCTCCTTGGGAATAAGAGAAAGAAAATTGACTCAAACAAAGCAAAGCATTTTTGAACAGAAATAAAACACAGCAAGAGCCCAGGGCTCTTTCTGTCACTCACTGACATAAAACAATCTCTCAGTGACTCCCCATCTTATAAACAATTCCCCCGACACAGAGCCCGAGATTGGGAAGTGTGGATGTGTTTACTCTGTCATTTCCTGCTCTCACTCTCCCTCTATTGCTCTGTGTGTCTCTCTACATCTGTTTCTGCCTCATTGTAAAAACACACAAACACTGGTGACCCCAGCCCCTCTCCCGTGGAAGGATAGAGAGAGAAATCCACATTTCCAACCCAGAAAAACTGAATTCAAATGGCCCCCATTTATTTCATGTCACTAGTCAATTCAGCCCACAGCCTAAAACACCAGCAATATGCGGGAATGAGAACAAGCCTTTGCAAACATTTACATTTCAGCCATTTCATTGCTGATTCACAGAAGTATTTGACACTCAATGAATGAATTTTTAAAGTGTTCGGCAATGCTGGAAATGCTGAAGGGCACTGGTGCACAGCAAGATACCACAAGCAGCAGTGTGATAACAGTCGGCTATCCCTCCTCTTCCCCTCTGATTCACTCCATGTTTCCCTCCCTCTCCTGCGTCTCTCTCCTTCCTGTTACTCTCATTCTGAGAGACAGATGGAGAGAGAGGGGGAGAAATTCATGGCACTGCCCAAAACACCAGCATTATTCCGGAATTATACCGACTTCAAGCTCAAGACTTTAATTCCAGGCCTTCAGAAGAGCTTTACACAATGAATTCACTTCTAAAATGCAGCCACTGTTACAATGCAGAAAATGCTGCAGGAAAGCCGTGCACAGCGAGATCCCAGCAATGGTGACACTCTAACATTCAGTTTACAAAGGCTTTGAGTGTGGATTTCTCACTCTCTCTGCGTTAAACCTGCCACCTCCAGCTGTTTCTCACTCTCCCTCTTTTTCTCTCCATCTGTTTCTGCCTCAGTGTTGTAATGTTGCAATTGATGCAGGGGATGTATGCACAGCAGGATCCCACAATGTGATCCCAGCCAGATATCCCATCACAATCCTCAGAATATGCTAAACTCCATCTTTAAACTTACAACAAGTCTTGATACAGCTTCACGTTCAGCTCTAGTAATTGTTGTACAATTCTGGTAAAAACACAGAGAAATCCACACTCAGACCCTCAGGAAGCTGCATTTTAAAGTGTCCTCATTGTTGCCATGTAGAAAATGCTGCAGGACACTAGTTGCACAGCAAGATCCCACAAGCAGCACTGTGATGATAGCCAGATTTCAGTCCCCAGAAAGGGTGAAACGCCCTCTTTGAACTGGGAACAAGCCATTTGTGCACAGCAAGATACCACAAGTAGCAGTGCGACAACAGCTAGCTACCTCCTTGATTCCCTTCATGTTTCCTTCACTCTCCTGTATCTCTCTCCCTCCTGTTACTCTCGTTCAGACAGACAGATGAAGAGAGAGAGACAGAGAAATCCACTCTCAGAACATCACTCTCAATTCAAATGGCTGCTGCACATTTCATTTCACCCTCAAATTCACTGCACTGCCCAAAACACCAACATTATTCGGGAATTATACTGGCTTCAAGCTCAGGACTTTAATTCCAGGCCTTCAGGAGAGCTTTACACACAATGAATTCACTTCTAAAATGCAGTCACTGTTACAATGCAGGGAATTCTGCAGGCAAGCTGTGCACAGTAAGATCCCAGCAATGGTGACACTTCAACATTTAGTTTAACAAGGTTTTGAGTGTGGATTTCTCTCTCTCTATCTGTCTTCCTCCATCTTTCTCTGCCTTCCCTCCCTCGCCCACACTCCCCCATATGTCTCTGTCTCTGTCTGTCTGTTTAACGTGCCAACTCCAGTTGTTTCTCACTCTCCCTCTTTTTCTCTCCATCTGTTGTAATGTAGAAATTGATGCAGGGAATGTATGCACAGCTGGATCCCACAATGTGATCATAGCCAGATATCCCATCACAGTCCTCAGTAAATGCTAAACTTCATCTTTAAACTTATAACAAGTCTTTATGCAGCTTCACATTCAGCTCTAGTAATTGTTGTAAAATTCTTGTCAAAACACAGAGAAATCCACACTCAGCCTTTCAGGAAGCTGAATTTTAAAGTGATCTCATTCTTGTCATGTAGGAAATGCTGCAGGGCACTCGATGCACAGCAAGATCCCACAAGCAGCAATGTGCTAATAGCCAGATTTCAGTCCCCAGAAAGGGTAACATTCCCTCTTTAAACTGGGAACAAGCTGCTGATTCTGTCTCACCATTTCAAATAACGACAAATTGTTGTATGTGGCATGTTTTTTATTTATTAAAGGTTTAAATGGAGAAGGTGAGTGTGAAACCGAAACAGAGAAGAGAAAGCATGGGGGGCGTGGGGAGGTGCTGGGGATGGGGGGAGGGGATAGAGACACAGGGAAAGAATGTGGAGACAGAGAGAAAGCTAACCTCTGAACTATGGTAAAATGAATTAAAATGGGTACCATGCATCTTATTTAACTGTTAGTTTCATTGCATTGCCCAAAACAGCAGCAAACCTCACAGACAGGGCCGGAAGGAGCAAGTGGCAAATGGGACTCCGTCCTGGGGCTACTCCTTTAACCCCAGGCTTTCAATCTGTTTAAAACTCAAGGGTCCCAATTCGACAGGAACTAGTTAACCCAGGGCCCCAGAGAGGAAATCAAACCTCAGGTTAATAAACAGGCACAACTCACGTGGGCCCTTTGGGTGCCGCCTGTGGACAAGGTCTCAGTCCGTTCCCTCTGGAGGAAGCTCCTGTCCAAGGAATAGTCGTACCAGACTTTCTCTCTTTTCACCGTCACAATGCAGTTTTCAGAATGAAAATTCCTCAGGGGAAAGAAGGAGAAAAAAATTGGATTAAAATACAAAGCGAGGACATTTTTAAACAAAATAGAACAGCAAGAGCCCAGGATTTCCTCTCTCAATAACACAGACAATCATCAATATTCAAATACAATCAAATCACAGTTATTAACCAAATTGAGACAGAGAGAGCACGCAGACACACACACACACACACACACACACACACACACACACACACACACACACACACACACACACACACACAGATACACAGACACACACACTGAACCAGACTGGGCAATGTCTCTACTCTCTCTAGAGAGTGAAAGGTGGGTTTTGTGATTGGAACTGGGATCTTCCTACCCAGTTATATCCTGAGTGAACTGTTTGCAAACTCCACCCCTTGAACCTCTGACACGTTGGGCTGTCTCTCAATCTCCTGCTTCGGGGGCCTATCCATTGATATGTTAATGCCAGGACAGGACCTTCCTGACTCTTCCAGTCCATTGATACGTTAATCCCAGGATAGGATCTGCCTGACGCTTCCAGTCCATTGATATGTTAATCCCAGCACAGCAATGCTTTCAGCCATCTCTTAGTTAACTTTAATCCTTTAATTCTTTCCCAGCAGTTTGAAAATATCAAACATTGATCCAACACTCCCCCCTAAAACCTTCAGACTAAACCGCAATACAGGACTGGACAGATAATGGGGATTGTTACTGAGGTTGCATTTGGAGATTTTTACTTGACAGCAGTGTGGATTGTAAAGCCTCTCCCCTTCCCTCACTTCTAAAGTCTCTCAGGGTTGTTGTTGTGCACTGACAGCTTTTTCAGTACCCAGTCCCTTTCAACTTTTAATAAAATCTGTGGAACACAAATAAATGTGACGTTTCTCTGACAAGCTGTTTTCTACTCCCTCTTCCACTGTCTCTCTCAGGACTGGACATACACTGGGGATTGTTACTGAGCTTCTTTTGGCCATTTTAACTGTCATCAGTGTTGATCGTAAAATCTCTGTGTGTGTCTGTGTGTGTATGTGTGTCTCTGTGTGTGTCTCTGTGTGTGTCTCTGTGTGTGTGTCTCTGTGTGTGTGTATCTGTCTGTGTGTGTATCTGTCTGTGTGTGTCTCTCTGTCTGTGTGTGTTGCTGAGTGTGTGTCTGCGTGTCTCTGTGTACGTTTCTGTGTGTGTCTATGTATGCGTGTGTCTGTGTGTGTCTCTCCCTCTCACTCCCTCTCCCCCTCTATCTCCCTCTCCCCTCTGTCTCTCTCTCCCCCTCTATCTCTCTCTTCCACTCTATCTCTCTCTCTCTTTGTGCCCCCGACAGTGCTCTCTTCCACCTCTATCTCACTCTCCCCCTCTATCTCCCTCTCCTCCTCTGTCTCTCTCTTCACCCCCTCTCTCTCTCTGTCCCCTACTACTCTCTCTCCCCATCTCTCTCTGTCGTTGTCTTCCGCTATCACTGTCTCTGTCTCGCTCTCTCACTGCCGCTCCCTCTCTCTCTGTGTCTCTCTCTGTGTGTCTCTATCGATCTCTCTCTCTCTCTCTCTCTGTCTCGCTGTTACTCTCTCTCTCTCTGTTACTCACTCTCAGCCTGTGCCTCTGTCCCTGACTCTACTTGTGCCTCTCGCACACCATCTCTGCCTCTCTCTCTCTGTATCTCTCTCTCACTCTTTCTGTCTCTCCCTCTCTATATCTCGGTCTCTCTCTCTATTTCTGCCTCTTCCTCTCTGTCTCTGTCTTCATCCCTCCATCTGTCTTTCCCTCTCTGTCACTCCCTCTCTGTCTTCTCTCTGTCTCTCTCTCTGTCCCTCCATCTTTCTTTCCCTCTCTGTCCCTCCCTCTCTCCTTCACGGTGTCTCTCCATCTGTCTCCTTCTCTCTCTCTGTCCCTCTATCTGTCTTTCCCTCCATGTCACTCCCTCTCTTTTACTATTTCTGTCACTGCCTCTCTCTCCTTCTATCTCTGTCTCTCTTTCTCTCTATCTCTCTCCCTCTCCCCCTACAACTGTCCCTCCGCCCCCATCTCTCTCTCGTTGTCTTTCGCTATCAGTGTCTCTGTCTCTCTCTCTCATTGCCGCTCCCTCTCTCTCGGCTTCTCTATCTGTGACTCTCTCTCTCTCAGTCTCGCTCTCTCTCTCTCTCTCTCTGTTACTCTCATTCTCTATGTGCCTCTGTCCATGACTCTGTTTGTGTCTCTCTCACACCAGCTCTACCTCTCTCTCTATATCCCTCTCTCTCACTGTCTCTGTATCTCCCTCTCTATTTCTGCCTCTTTCTCTCTGTCTCTCTGCCCCTCCATCTGTCTTTCCCTCTCTGTCACTCCCTCTCTCTCCTTCTATCTCTGTCTCTCCCTCTCTCTCTCTGTCACTGTCTCTCCCTCTCTTTCTCTTCCTCTGTCCATAACTCTGTCTGTGGCTCTATCACAAAATGTCTCCCTTTTTCTATCCCCCCCCTCTCTCTTTTCATCTCTTCCTTCCTCCCTCGCTCCCAGGGCAGCAATGGTTTCAGCCATTTCTCCTTTCTTTATCATTACCTCTCTGTCCCACTCTCTCCTTCTATCTCTGTCTCGGACTTTCTCTCTGTCTCTCTCTGTCCCTCCATCTGTCTTTCCCTTTCTGTCACTCCCATTCTCTCATTCTATCTCTGTCTCTCTCTCGCTCTGTCTCACCCTCTCTCCCAATCCCTGTGTCTCCCAATCCCTGTCTCTCTCCCTCTGTTTCTCCCTCTCTCTCTCGACCCTTGTCTCTCCCTCAGTCTGTCTTGTTCTCTCCCTCTTTCTTTATCCCTCCCTATCTGTCCCATTCTCTCCTTCCATCTCTCATGTCTCTCTCTGTGTCCCTCCATCTGTCTTTCCCTCTTTGTCACACCCTCTCTCTCTCCATCTATCTCTGTCTTTCTCTCTTGATCCCTCCATCTGTCTTTCCCTCCCTGTCACTCCCTCTCACTCTATCTCACTCCCTCTCCCTATCTCTCCCTGGTTCTCCCTCTGTCTCTCCCTCCCTCTAGCTCCGTCCCTCCCTCTCCCTGTATCTCCCACACTCCCTCTCTCTCCCTGCATCTTCCTCCCTCTCTCTCCCTGAATCTCCCTCTCTCTCAGTGCCTCTACATTTTCTATGTCGAGGGGGAGCTCCCTCCATTTTCCTTGCATAGGGGGAGCTCCCTCCATTTTATACATACAAGGGCGTCTCCCTCCACGTTAAATATACAGGGGAATCTTCCTCCATTTTATACATAGAAGGCATCTCCCTCCATTTTATACATAGAAGGGCATCTCCCTCCACTTTATATGTAGATGGGGATCTCCCTCCACGTTATGTTGAGGGGGATCTCCCTCCATTTGTTCTATAGACAGGGATAGCCCCTCTCCCGCTCTCGCTCTCGATCTCCTTCCCCTTAACCCTCTCTCTCTCTCTCTCTCTCTCGCTCTCTCTCTCTCCCCTTAATCCTGTCTCTCTCTCGCTCTCTGACTCTCTATGTTCCCTTCACCCTGTCTCTCTCTCCCTCACACTTGTCAAGAGGAAGAAGAAGGCTTATGTTAGGATGAGACGTGAAGGCTCAGTTAGGGCGCTTGAGAGCTACAAGCTAGCCAGGAAGGATCTAAAGGGAGAGCGAAGAAGAGCAAGGAGAGGACACGAGAAGTCATTGGTGGATCGGATCAGGGAAAACCCTAAGGCTTTCTGTAGGTATATCAGGAATAAAAGAATGACTAGAGTTAGATTAGGGCCAATCAAGGATAGTAGTGGGAAGTTGTGTGTGGAATCAGAGGAGATAGGGGAAGTGTTAAATGAATATTTTGCGTCAGTATTTACAGCAGAGAAAAGAAAATGTTGTCGAGGAGAATACTGAGATTCAGACTACGAGGCTAGATGGGATTGAGGTTCACAAGGAGGAGGTGTTAGCAATTTTGGAAAGTGTGAAAATAGATAAGTCCCCTGGGCCAGATGGGATTTATCCTAGGATTCTCTGGGAAGCTAGGGAGGAGATTGCAGAGCCTTTGTCCATGATCTTTATGTCGTCATTGTCGACAGGAATAGTGCCGGAAGACTGGAGGATTGCAAATGTTTTCCCCTTGTTCAAGAAGGGGAGTAGAGACAGCCCTGGTAATTATAGACCTGTGAGCCTTACTTCGGTTGTGGGTAAAATGTTGGAAAAGGTTAGAAGAGACAGGATTTATAATCATCTTGAAAAGAATAAGTACATTAGAGATAGTCTGCACGGTTTTGTGACGGGTAGGTCGTGCCTCACAAACCTTATTGAGTTTTTCGAGAAGGTGACCAAACAGGTGGATGAGGGTAAAGCAGTGGATGTGGTGTATATGGATTTCAGTAAGGCGTTTGATAAGGTTCCCCACGGTAGGCTATTGCAGAAAATACGCAAGTATGGGGTTGAAGGTGATTTAGAGCTTTGGATCAGAATTGGCTAGCTGAAAGAAGACAGAGGGTGGTGGTTGATGGCAAATGTTCATCCTGGAGTTTAGTTACTAGTGGTGTACCGCAAGGATCTGTTTTGGGGCCACTGCTGTTTGTCATTTTTATAAATGACCTGGAAGAGGGTGTAGAAGGGTGGGTTAGTAAATTTGCAGATGACACTAAGGTCGGTGGAGTTGTGGATAGTGCCGAAGGATGTTGTCGGGTACAGAGAGACATAGATAGGCTGCAGAGCTGGGCTGAGAGATGGCAAATGGAGTTTAATACGGAAAAGTGTGAAGTGATTCACTTTGGAAGGAGTAACAGGAATGCAGAGTACTGGGCTAATGGGAGGATTCTTGGTACTGTAGATGAACAGAGAGATCTTGGTGTCCAGGTGCATAAATCCCTGAAGGTTGCTAACCAGGTTAATAGGGCTGTTAAGAAGGCATATGGTGTGTTAGCATTTATTAGTAGGGGGGTCGAGTTTCGGAGCCACGAGGTCATGCTGCAGCTGTCCAAAACTCTGGTGAGACCGCACCTGGAGTATTGCGTGCAGTTCTAGTCACCGCATTATAGGAAGGATGTGGAAGCTATGTAAAGGGTGCAGAGGTGATTTACTAGGATGTTGCCTGGTATGGAGGGAATGTCTTACGAGGAAAGGCTGAGGGACTTGAGGTTGTTTTCGTTGGAGAGAAGGAGGAGGAGAGGTGACTTAATAGAGACATATAAGATAATCAGAGGGTTAGATAGGGTGGATAGTGAGCGTCTTTTTCCTCGGATGGTGATGGCAAACACGAGGGGACATAGCTTTAAGTTGAGGGGTGATAGATATCGGACAGATGTGAGAGGTAGTTTCTTTACTCAGAGAGTAGTAAGGGCGTGGAACGCCCTGCCTGCAGCAGTAGTAGATTCGCCAACTTTAAGGGCATTTAAGTGGACATTGGATAGACACATGGATGAAAATGGAATAGTGTAGGTCAGATGGTTTCACAGGTCGGCGCAACATCGAGGGCCGAAGGGCCTGTACTGCGCTGTAATGTTCTAAATTCTAAATTGAGGGAGGGAGAATTTTTTTTTTAGAATTCTAAATTCTAAATTCTAAAAAATTCTCCCTCCCTCACCCTGTCACTCTCTCTCCTCTCTCTCTCTCTCTCCCTGTCCCTCTATTTCTCTCTCTCACTATCCCCCGCTCCCTGTCTCTCTCTCTCTCGATCACATTGTAACTCTCTCTCTCTCTACTTATCCACATCGAGCTCTCTCGGATGCGTAAACATTAATACCCTTTCCTATCAAATCTCTACTGGCAATCAGGAATTAATGTCACTGCCTGTTACCACTGGGGAATTCCTTCCCGAAACCTCTCCGTCTCTCTTTCTCATTCCTGCTTAAAGACGCTCCTTAATACTAACCTTTTTGACCAAGCGTTTCTTCATCAGCCTTAATCTCTCCTTTTGTGGGTTTTGTGTCAGATTTTGTTTTATAAAGCACCCTGTGTAGCACCTTTGGGACTTCTTATTCCTCACCTTCTCCTTCACTCCGTCTCTCTCCAGGTGTGGGCTCACCAAACCCTGTACCATTACAGCAAGACTTCCTCACTATTGTACTTCTAACCCCCTTGCAATAAAGGCCAACACTCCATTTGCTATACCTGCATGTTAACTTTCTGTGATTTGTGTGCAAAGACACCCAAGTCCATTCGAATACCAACATTTCATAGTTTCTCACCATTTGAAAAATGTTCTGTGTTTCTATTCTTCCTGCCAAAGTGAAGAACCTCACATTTCTCCACTTGATATTCCAGCTGGCACTTTCTGCCCACTCACTTAACCTGTCAATCTCCCTTTGCAGTCTCTTTGTGCCCTCCTCACAGTTTACTGCCAAACCTAACATTTTATCATCAGCCCATATAAACCTAACATGGGCCGTGTTTGAGAGAGGCACTTCTGTCCTGACAAGTATTAAGACACAACTGCTTGATATTTTGTGGAGGATATTTCTGTATATTCATCGGAGTTGTTAAGATGGAAGATCTTTAATAAGAGATTAGAGAGTGTCCTTTTGCGTCCGCTCCCACCCTCACAACCAGCATTGGAAACACAAAGAAAGAGACACAAAGACACACACAGACACAAAGAAAGTCACATAATCATAGTCAGACTATCATGTCCAGATAAACACATACACACACATAGAAATCCACACATAGGTACATCCATTCCCACTGACCGAGAGAGAAAGATAGAGTGAGAAACCCACACAGGACACATATATTCACATTGACCAACTTAGACAGATAAACACAAACACTTCCCTCGGTGCAAATCATGTTTTTACAAACATCACAATCTCTCTTTTCTCCTCTTCTATTTCACTCTCGTGGTTTAAATGTATTGTCAATCTGATTTCACAGGGAGCAGGAGCATTTTTGCTTTACGTTTCTTGTCTCTGGGGTCAGTGGGTGATGGGTCAATCCCAGTGACCGTGCACTCTGTGACCCCTGACCCAGCACTGTTACACCGAGGGGGGTGGGGGGAGTGGGCAACAGCGAGAGGGTCAGTCCCAACCTCTCAAAGGGACCCCGCACCGTCAGAACTGCTCCTTAGGTTTAAACCTTCGAGTGAGTCAGTAGGAGTTGGACAAGGATGGGAACAAAGTGATTTTGAATCTTCCAATATTTATTTATTCAGTGATGTTAATAAACAGCAAATTATCTGTCAAGCCCAAATTCACACAAGTAATATTGTGAATTCGGATGAATAATTTTAAAGGAGAAACTACTGTTAATTAATTCCATTGCATTTGCTAAAAATAATCATCACGACCTTGTTTATTTCAGTGTGTAATATTTATAAAGCTCCAAGGAAGACAGGAGGAGGCCGTTCAGACCATCGAGCCTGTTCCATCCCTTTGGGATGTTTAATCCTCTCCCTCTCCCTGTGGGTGTGTCTCTCTCTCTCTGTCCCTCACCCCAATTCTTTCTCCCTCACCCCATCTCTCTCTGTCTCTCTCTCGCCCGATCTTTGTATCTCTCTCTCTCTCTCTCTCAGAAGAGGACCATAGAATCATAGTGTGCTTTAACAAAGTAGGAGGCGATTCGACCCATTGAATCTGTGCTATCTCTTATGAGGAGCAGTCCAGTTGGTCGCACTCTCCAGCTCTTCCCCCATCACTTCATTTTTTTTTCTGTAATTGACTGTCCATATCTTGTCTTGGAAATGTAGCAAAGAGCACATTCCATAGCGATGTCTGGGAAGTGTTTATTTGTACAATTGAATTGACCATTTAATATTTTTAACTTAACCCTTGTGTTCATACAAAGCTCAAGGTGCAAATTCAACAGTGTCACATCGTGTCTTATGTACATTCTCACAGGATGGCAGGTATAACTGTAGTCATAGTATTCAGCTGAAAATTGATCATTTACATTGTTATTTCAGTCCATATTTACAGTACACACGGTACCTTACTGTTGTAATAAGTTCATATAATATCTATTCGTCCCACTGGGGCAAAATGTCACTGGATCAACATTCTCACTAAGCACTGAAGCATTCCAGAAAGCAAGGCTCACAAATTCAACACAGGTTTCCTTTTCTGAGTCTCGCTGGTCTGTTCTGATTCTCTGAGGGATTACTGATGATTATCCTCCACATGAGCAGTCGTCCTAATCCCGTTTGCCTGTCAGTTGCCAGAGTTCGCCACAGATGGCGATAACACGGGACTAAAATGTCGCGAGTCGAAGAGACTTAGTCGTTGGCAGGAAAAAAGACAGAGGCGCAAGGGGAGAGCCAACTGTGCAACAGCCCCGACAAACAAATTTCTCTGCAGAACCTGTGGAAGAGCCTATCACTCTCGAATTGGCCTTTCTAGCCACTCCAGGCGCTGCTTCACAAACCACTGACCACCTCCAGGCGCGTATCCATTGTCTCTCGAGATAAGGAGGCCAAAGAAGTTCACATAGTATCTATTCGTCGCACTGGGGCAAAATGTCACTGGATCAACATTCTCACTAAACACTGAAGCATTCCAGAAAACGAGGCTCACAAATTCAACACAAATTTCCTTTTCTTAGTCTCGCTGGTCTGTTCTGATTCTCTGAGCGACTACTGATGCTTATCCTCCACATGAGCAGTCGTCCTCATCCCGTTTGCCTGTCTAGTTCCCAAACTTACATTGAGGCAGGTGATGCAGGCGCGTCTCAGTGACTGAGGCAGGTGAGTCTTGAGCCTGCCCCGGGCACCCAGGTTAATCCGACACTCCAGGCAAAAGGTGGTAGTAGTTTGGAATGTGTCTTCCGAACACGCGCATTGATGCAGAATTAAATGTTCTTTTTAAATCTAAGGTTGATCTCACCAAATGCCTTTTGAAAATTGAAATATTCTTCTGTCACCCTGTGTCCCTGAGCGATGGCATGATGCTTTGAATGCCAAGGGGAGGTGGTTGGATTCTCTCTTGTTGCAGATGGTCATTGACTGGCACTTGTGTGATGTGAATGTTACTTGCCACTGGTCGGCCCAAGCCTGAATGTTGTCCGGGTCTTGGTGCATGCAGCTCTGGATTTGTTCATTATCTGAGGCAAAAAAATTGTGGATGCTGGAAATCTGGAATCCATCGAACTGAATCACTAACTCTGTTTCTCTGTCCACAGCTGCTGCCTGACCTGCTCAGTTTATCGGCTGGGACATCAGCTGAACATGGTTGGGCTGAGGACACTACCCTGATAAACTCCTGCAGTGAAGGCCTGGCACTGAGATGATTGAATTCCAACAACCACAACCATCTTCCTTAGTGCTCAGTATGATTCCAACCAGTGTAGAGCTTTCCCCCTGATTCCCAACGACTTCAATTTTACTCAGGCTCCTCGATGCCACACTCAGTCAAACAGTGCCTTGATGTTAACGTCAGTCTGTCTTCCCAGGAGCAAACAGGAGTGAATCGTTCCCTTTGACCCATTCTGTACTGAACATGCTCTGCTTCTTCACAGCGTGATATAGGACTGTACACGGCCGACTAATGTAGCCCATCAAACACTCCGAGAGCAGTTTCAGCACAGCTTAGGAACAGAGTACAGTTCCTTCAACATTCTATCTCCATCTCTCCCTCCTGCTATCTCTGGCACGAGGAGAGAGACATATTCGAGATAAGTATGGAGACAAAAGCAACAGGAGAGGGAGAAATATAGATGAAGTTGGGGCCAAGGTGGACACTTTTGACGATCTACAAGGAATAGCCTCAATTTAAACATCCAGAAAGCTATTACACTGTGGGAGCCAACACACCATCATGATATTGGTTGTGGAAATTTCATGCTGGCTTATTGGTTAATTTGTAAACCTGTGATTGACAGATTCTTGCTAACCAACGGTGTCTGCGTGGGTTTCCTCCAGGTGCTCCGACTTCCTCCCACATGCCAAAGACTTGCTGGTTATTTGGTCGTTATAAATTGCCCCTAGTATAGGTAGGTGGTAGGGAAATATAGGGGCAGATGGGGATGAGATGGGAATATGGAATTAGTGTAGGATTGGTATAAATGGGTGGTTGATGGTCGGCACAGACTCGGTGGGCCGAAGGGCCTGTTTCAGTGCTGTATCACTAAACTAAGCTTCCTCTCTCACTGTTTATCCCATTCAATATTCAAACCGCTCCTCATTGACTACAATGTCCGCGCCGTCCCCACTTTTGTGCAGACAGTTGCGATGTGTTCATTAAGAACCACGGGTAGGAAACAGGAGGAGAGACAATTTTAAATAAAGGATAGAATTCTAAAGGAGGTGCAGGAACAGACAGATATGGGGGATATTTGTACACACATCACTGATAGTGACATGTCAGTTTGAGTTTGTGCTTTGAAGGCAGAATGTGTCCTGGGCTTTATAAATACAGACAGAGAGTCCAAAAACAAGGAGGCTCTGTCAGACCTGTGTAAAACACTGGTTTGGCCTCAACGGGAGTATTGTATACAATTCTGTGCACCACACTTGAGGGAGGATGTGGAGGCATTTGAGAGGGTGCAGAAAAGAATCACAAGCCTGGTTCCAGGTATGAGGGACTTCAGTTACTTGGATAGATTGGAGAAGTTACTTGGATAGATTGGAGAAGCTGGGGTTGTTCTCTGTGTCTCTCTCTGTCCTCCTCTCTCTATCTCTCCCTCCTGCTATCTCTGACACTAAGAGGGAGACAGAGGGAGAGAGGATTAGATATGCAGGCAGAGAGAGGGCAGAAGATAGGGACAAGGTTGGAGAGAGAGAGATTATTGGGGTGGACGGAAAGGAAGAATGTGAAATATATTAATTTGATTTTATCCTTCACTGCTGTGTGCACACATATATTCGAGATAGGTATGGAGAGAAAAAACATCAGGAGAGGGAGAAATGTAGAAGAAGTTGGGGCCCAGGTGGACACTTTTGAGCATCCAGAAGGAATCGCCTCCATTTTCAACATCCAGAAAACTATTCCACTGTGGATGCCATCACACCATCATGATATTTGTTGTGCAAATTTCATGCTGGCTTATTGGTTAACTTTTAAACCTGTGATTGATAGATTCTTGTTAACCAAAGGTATCAAGAGATAAGGGGCAAAGGCAGGATACATGGTGTAAGTTAGATCACAGATCAGCCATGATCTCATTGAATTCTGGAACAGGGTCGTGTTGTTAAAATGCATCCTGCTCTTCCAATATCCCCGGGTAAGTATCCTTCTTTCTCTCTCAGTCACCCTTTCAGTCTATGTCTCTCTATTTCTCTCTTTCTGTCTCTCTCTGCGTCCATTCCGGACAGTGTGAAGTGAGATTCACTCCGTATTCACCCCATGATGTTCGGAGTGTGTGATGGGGCAGCATAAAGGGAAATTTACTTTGTGCCGAATCCAACATTGTGCTTGGCTTGGAAACGTTTAATGGGACAGTGTAGCTGGTGCTTTACTGTCTATCCATGGAATATAGAAGGCTCTGGGCTGATCTGATGAATGTATTCAAGATAATAAGGGAAACTGAAAAAGTGGAGAGAGAGTAACTATTCACACTGGCTGCGGAGTCAGGAACTTGGGGGCATAGTCTAAAAATCTAAACGTAGTCTAAAAAACATTCAGGAGTGATATGAAGAAACACTTCAACACACCAGGTGTGGTATCAGTTTGGAACTCTCTTCCACAAACGGCAATTGATGCTGAGACACTTGTTAATTTTTCAATCTGAGTTTGATAGAGTTTTGTTCACCAAAGGTATTAAGGGGCAAAGATAGGTACATGGAGTTAGATCACACATCAGCCATGAGCTCATTGAACGGCAGAACAGGGTTGAGGGGCCAAATGGCTTCCTCCTCTTCCTCTATCCAACGACAAATATCCTGCTATCACTCTCTATGTCTCGTCTGTATCTCCCTCCTTGCCTCTCTTTCTGTCTGTCTGTCTGTCTCTCTCCCCACTCAGAGCATCTGTGGAAATCCACACACATTAGTCAGCCATTTTAAGCTGGTTCTCGGTGGTTATTTTATGTTACCACAACACTGGGACATTTATTTCAGAGACCGATTCCTCTATAATGTAAGGTCAGAGCTTAAAACGTGACCGAGACACAGACATGGAGACACTGAGACACAAAGTGCTAGAAAGGAGTGAATCAACCCCTGGTACCCAATAATTTTCCCTCCACTGTAATTAGGCTGGATGGCCTGTAATTACTCAGTCGATATACTTTCTTCATTGTTAATCAACAGGACAACATGCGCACTCCTCCAGTCCTCTGGCAGCACGACTGTAACCAGAGAGGATTGTAAAATGATGGTCAGAGCCTTTGCTAGTTCCTCCCTTGCACCTCTGAATAGTCTCAGCCTGGTTAATTATCAGCTTTGAAAGATGCTAAACCCCTTAATATTTCCTCTCCCACTGTTTATCCCATTCAATATTGCAATCCCCTCCTCATTGACTACAAAGTCTGCTTCGTATCCTCTTTTGTAAAGACAAGTCGCTATGTATTCAATACGAACCATGCCCAGACTTCCGCCTTCACAGGTAGGAAAAAGGAGTGGAGACGATCGAAGGTAAAGGATAAAATTCTAAAGGAGGTGCAGGAACTGAGAGATCTGAGGAGTATTTGTACACACATCACTGACGGTGACAGGGGAGGTTGGGAAAGTGGTTAAAAGGCATAAGGTGTCCTGGGCTTTATAAATACAGACATAGAGTACAAAAGCAAGGGCGCTATGACAGACCTGTGTAAAACACTGGTTTGGCCTCAACTGGAGTACTGTATACAATTCTGGGCACCGCACTTGAGGAAGGATGTGGCGGCATTAGAGAGGGTGCAGAAAAGAATCACAAGCCTTGTTCCAGGGATGAGGGACTTCAGTTACGTGGATAGATTGGAGAGGCTGGTGTTGTTCTCTGTGTTTCTCTTTGTTTTTCTCCCTCTATCTCTCCCTCCTGCTATCTCTGACACTAAGAGGGAGACAGAGGGAGAGAGGGTTCGATATGCAGGCAGAGAGAGAGAGGGCTGTAGAGAGGGACAAAGTTGTCGGGATGGAGATTGTTGAGGTGGATGAAAAGTATAATGTAAGAAATTTTAATTTGACGTAATGCTTCACTGCTGTGTGCACAAATGTATGCGAAGTAGGTTTGGAGAGAAAAAACATCGCGAGAGGGAGAAATTCAGATGAAGTTGGGGCCCGGGCGGCCACGTTTGATGATCCAGAAGGAATAGCCTCCATTTTCAACATCCAGAAAGCTATTCCACTGTGGGAGCCAACACAAACTCGTGATATTGGTTATGCAAATTTCATGCTGGCTTATTGGTTAATTCTTAAATCTGTGATTGAGAGATCCTTGTTAACCAAAGGGGTTAGGAGATAAGGGGCAAAGGCAAGATACATGTTGTAAGTTAGATCACAGATCAGCCATGATCGCATTGAATGCCGGAACAGAGTCGTGGGGTTAAATTGCATCCTCCTCTTCCAATATCGCCTGTTAAATATTCTACTTTCTATCTCAGTCACCCGGTCAGTCGATGTCTCTCTGTTTCTCTCTTTCTGTCTCTCTCTCTGTCCAATCCGGACAGTGTAGAGTGACATTTACTCTGCATCCACCCCATGATGTTCCTGCCCTTGGAGTGTGTGATGGGACAGCATAGAGGGAAATTTACTCTGTGTCAAACGCAACATTGTGCTTAGATTGGGAATGTTTAATGGGACAGTGTAGCTGGAGCTTTACTGTCTATTCGTGGAATTTAGAAGGTTATCGATGATTCGATGAATGATTTAAAGATAACAAGGGAAACTGATAAGGTGGACAGATAGTAACTATTCCCACTGGCTGCGGAGTCAGGAACTTGGGGGTCTCGTCTAAATATCTAAACGTACTCTAAATACCATTCAGGAGTGAAATGAAGAAACACTTCAGCACACCAGGTTTGGTATGAGTTTGGAACTCTCTTCCACAAACGGCAATTGATGTTGAGACACTTGTTAATTTTTAAGTCTGAGTTTGAAAGATTTTTTTGAACCAAAGGTATTAAAGGGCAACGATAGGTACATGGAGTTAGGTCACGCATCAGCCATGAGGTGATTGAATGACAGAGGAGGGTTGAGGGGCAAATTGACCTCCTCCTCTTCCTCTCTCCAACAGCAATTATTCTGCTATCACTCTCTGTGTCGCCTCTGTGTCTGCCTCTTTGTCTATCTTTCTGTCTGTCTGTCTCTCTCATCTTCCTCTCTCAAACATATGTGGAAATCCACCAACGTTAGTCAGCCATTTTAGGTTCGTTCTCGGTATCCGTTATATGTTACCACAACAGTGGGACATTTATTTCAGGGACTGTCTCCTCACCAATGTAAGGGTCGTGCTTAAATGTGGCAGAGACACAGACATGGAGACACTGAGACACACAGTATGAGAAAGGAATCAATCATTCCCTTATGCCCAATAATTTTCCCTCCACTGTGATTGGGCTGGGTGGCATGTAATTACTTAGTCTATTACTTTCTCCCTTGTTAAACAACAGTACAACATTCGCAGTCCTCCAGTCCTCTGGAAGCACGACTGTAACCAGAGAGGATTGGAAAATGATGGTCAGGGCCTCTGCAATTTCCTCCCTTGTACCTCTTAACAGTCTGAGCCTGGTCAGTTATCAGGTTTCAAAGATGCTAAACCCCTTAATATTGCCACTATCACTTTTCAGCCCATTCAATATTTCAAACTCCTCCTCATTGATTACAATGTCTGCTTCGTCCCCTCTGTTGTGAAGACAGTCGCAATGTATTCATTAAGACCCATGCCCGCATCATCCGCCTCCACGGGTCGGAAAAGGAGAAGAGATGGTGGGACAATGGTATTCCCCAGGTATTTGGATTAGGACCACTGATCTTTTTGATATATATTAATGACTTGGACTTGGGTTTACAGGGCATAACTTCAACATTGCCAAAGTGAAGAACCTACATCTCTCCACATGATATTCCAGCTGCCACTTCCTTGCCCACTCACTTAACCTGTCATCTCCCTTTGCAGTCTCTTTGTGCCCTCCCCACAGCTTACTGTTCCACCTAACTTTATAGCATCAGCCCATATAAACCTAACATAGGCAGTGTTTGAGAGAGGCACTTCTGTCCTGACATGTATTGAGATACAACTGCTTGATATTTTGTGGAGGATATTTCTGGATATTCATCAGAGTTGTGAAGATGAAAGATCTTTAAAAAGAGATTTGAGAGTGTCCTTCTGTGTCCTCTCCCACCCTCATATCCAGCCTTGGAAGCACAAACACAGAGAAACAACCCCACACACGGACACAAAGACAGTCACATAAACACAGGCAGACTAACATGTCCAGATAAACACACACACACATGGAAATCCACAGCCAGGCACATCCATTCCCACTGACCGAGAGGAGAAGGAGAGAGAGAGAGAGAGAGAGAGAGAGAGAGAGAGAGAGAGGAGAGAGAGAGAGAGAGAGAGAGAGAGAGAGAGAGAGAGAGAGAGAGAGAGAGAGAGAGAGAGAGAGAGAGAGAGAGAGAGAGAGAGAGAGAGAGAGAGAGAGAGAGAAGAGAGAGAGAGAGAGAGAGAGAGAGAGAGAGAGAGAGAGAGAGAGAGAGAGAGAGAGAGAGAGAGAGAGACACAAATATTCACATTGACCAATTTAGACAGATAAACACAAACACTTCCCTCTGTGTAAATCATGTTTATACAAACATCAAAATCTCTCTGTTCTCCTTCTATTTTTCACTCTCGGGGTTTACATTTATTGTCAATCTGATTTCACAGGGACCAGGAGAATTTTGCTTTACTTTTCTTGTCTTTGGGTCAGTGGGTCAATCCCAGTGTCCGTGCAGTCTGTGACCCCTGACCCAGCACTGTGACCCCGAGAGGGGTGGGGGGAGGTGGCAACAGGGAGAGGGTCAGTCCCAACTTCTGAAAGGGACACTGCACCATCAGAACTGCTGCTCAGGTTTAAACCTTCGAGTAGGTCAGCAGGTGTTTGAACAAGGATGGAAACAAAGTGACATTGAATCTTCCAGTATTTATTTATTCAGTGATGTTCATAAACAGCAAATTATCTGTCAAGCCCAAATTCACACAAGTAATATTATGAATTCGGATGAATAATTTTAAAAGATAAACTATTGTTAATTAATTCCATTTCATTTGCTAACAATTATCATTAAGACCTAGTTTTGTTCAGGATGTAATATTAAATCCCTTAGGAAGACAGGAGGAGGCTGTTTGGCTCCTCGAGCCCATCCTACCTCTTTGAGACATTTTCTTCCTCACCCACTCCCTTACCGTGTCTCCCTCTCCATCTATCTCTCTCTCTGTACCTCAGCCAGACTCTCTCCCCCTCCTTACCCGTCTCTCTCTCTCCCTAACCCTGTCTTTATCTATCTCACTCCCACCCCATTTCTCTCTCTCTTCCTCACCCCATCTCTGTTTCTTTAATTCTCTCTCTCCCTCACCCCATCTCCCTCACTCTCTCTTGCAGAAGAGCGCCATAGAATCATAGAGTACTATAACACATTCGGAGGCGATAGGATCAGTAATCTTTAAGGAGAAACTATTGTTAATTAATTCCATTTTATTTTCCCAAAATTATCATCACGACCTTGTTTATTTTAGCGTGTAATATTTATAAAGCCCTCGGGACGACAGGAGGAGGCCGATCGGCCCCTCGAGCTTGTTACATCCCTTTGGGATGTTTTATTCCTCTCCCTCTCCCTGACTGTCTCTCTCTCTCTCTTTCGCTCAGCCCAACCCTTTCTCCCTCACCCCGTCGCTCTCTCTCTCCTTCGCCTGATCTCTGCATCTCTCCCTCTCTCTCTCCCCTGAACCCATCTCTTTCTCTTTTTCTCTCTCTCTTTCTCCCTCTCCTGAACCCATCTCTTTCGCTCTATCTCTCTCGCTCTCTCTGAAAAGGGTCATAGAATCATAGTGTACAATAACACAGTAGGAGGCGATTCGATCCATTGAATCTGTGTTATCTCTTTTGAAGAGCAGTCCAGTTATTCACACTCTCCCGCTCTTCCCCCATCACTTCATTTATTTCTGTCATTGACTGTCCATATCTTGTCTTGGGAATGCAGCAAATAGCACATTCAATAGCGATGTCTGTGAAGTGTTTATGTGCACAAGTGAATTGACCATTTAATTTTTTTTTAGAGATACAGCACTGAAACAGGACCTTCGGCCCACCGAGTCTGTGCCGACCATCAACCACCCATTTTTTATACTAATCCTACACTAACCCCATATTCCTACCACATCCCCACCAGTCCCTATATTTCCCTACCACCTACCTATACTAGGCGCAATTTATAATGGCCAATTAACCTATCAACCTACAAGTCTTTGGCATGTGGGAGGAAACCGGAACACCCAGAGGAAACCCACGCAGACACAGGGAGAACTTGCAAACTCCACACAGGCAGTACCCAGAATTGAACCCGGGTCGCTGGAGCTGTGAGGCTGCAGTGCTCACCAGTGCGCCACTGTGCCGCCCATAAAAGATCTGTACCTTGATATGCATTACTCCACCGCCGATTAATGAAAGCCAACACACCATACGCCTTCTTAACAACCCTATCAACTGGGGTGGCAACTTTGAGCGATCTATGGACATGGACCCCAAGATCCCTCTGTTCCTCCACACTCCCAAGAATCCTGTCTTTCAGCCTGTATTCCGCATTCAAATTCGACCTTCCAAAATTAATCACTTCACATTTTTCCAGGTTGAACTCCATCTGCCACTTCTCAGCC
Organism: Heterodontus francisci; assembly: GCF_036365525.1. Taxonomy (NCBI): domain Eukaryota; kingdom Metazoa; phylum Chordata; class Chondrichthyes; order Heterodontiformes; family Heterodontidae; genus Heterodontus; species Heterodontus francisci. The sequence continues at coordinate 990,076 of NW_027141742.1, read as the reverse complement.
CAGCTCTGCATCCTGTCAATGTCCCGTTGCAACCTACAGCAGCCTTCCACACTATCCACAACTCCAGTAACCTTCGTGTCATCGGCAAACTTGCTAACCCAGCCTTTCACTTCCTCATCCAAGTCATTTATAAAAATCACAAAGAGCAGAGGTCCCAGAACAGTTTCTTGTGGAACACCACTGGTCACCGAGCTCCATGCTGAATACTTTCCATCTACTACCACCCTCTGATTTCTATGGACCAGCCAATTTTGTATCCAGACAGCCAACATTCCCTGTATCTCATGCCTCCTTACTTTCTGAATGAGCCTACCATGAGGAACCTTATCAAACGCCTTGCTAAAATCCATATACATCACATCCACTGCTCTTCCTTCATCAGCGTGCTTTGTCACATCTTCAAAGAATTCAATAAGGCTTGTGAGGCATGACCTGCCCCTCACAAAGCCATGCTGACTATCTCTAATCAAGCCATGCTTTTCCAAATAATCATAAATCCTGTCTCTCAGAATCCTCTCCAATAATTTGCCCACTACCGACGTAAGACTGACTGGTCTATAATTCCCAGGGTTATCCCTATTCCCTTTCTTGAACAAGGGAACAACATTTGCCACCCTCCAATCATCCGGAACTACTCCAATGGATAGTGAGGACGCAAAGATCATCGCCAAAGGCGCAGCAATCTCTTCCCTCGCTTCCCGTAATATCCTTGGGTATATCCCGTCTGGCTCCGGGGACTTATCTGTCCTCATATAATTCACAATTTCCAGCACATCCTCCCTCTTAACCTCAACATGTTCGAGCATATCAGTCTGTTCCACGCTGTCCTCACAAACGACCAGGACCCTCTCAATAGTGAATACTGAAGCAAAGTATTCATTTAGGACCTCACCTACCTCCTCCGACTCCAGGCACAAGTTCCCTCCACTATCCCTGATCGGCCCTACCCTCACTCTGGCCATCCTCTTGTTCCTCACATAAGTGTAGAACGCCTTGGGATTTTCCTTAATCCTGTCCGCCAAGTCGTTTTCATGTCCCCTTCCAGCTCTCCTAAGTCCATTCTTCAGTTACTTCCTGGCTACATTGTAACCCTCTGGAGCCCTGTCTGATCCTTGCTTCCTCAACCTTAAGTAAGCTTCCTTCTTTCCCTTGACTAGCTGTTCCACATCTCTTGTCATCCAAGATTCCTTCACCTTACCATCCCTTCCCTGCCTCATCGGGACAAACCTATCCAGCAGTCGCAGCAAGTGCGTCCTAAACAACCTCCACATTTCTGTCGTGCATTTCCCTGAGAGCATCTGTTCCTAATCTATGCTCCCCATTTCATGCCAAATAGCATTGTAATTCCCCTCCCCCAATTAAATATGTTCCTATCCCGTCTGCTCCTGTCCCTCTCCATGACTATAGTAAAGGTCAGGGAGTTGTGATCACTATCACCAAAATGCTCTCCCAACGAGAGATCTGCCACCTGGCCTGGTTCGTTGCCAAGCACCAAGTCAACATAATCTCCCCTCGAGCCGGCCTATCTACATATTGGGTCAGGAAACCTTCCTGGACACACCTGACAAAAACTGCTCCATCCAAACAATTTGCACTAAGGAGGTTCCAATCAATATTAGGGAAGTTGAAGTCACCCATCACAACAACCCTGTTACTTCTGCATTTTTCCAAAATCTGCCTTCCAATCTGTTCCACCATGTCTCTGTTGCTATTGGGGGGTCTGCAGAAAACTCCCAACAAAGTGACTGCTCCTTTCCTGCTTCTGATTTCCACCCATAATGACTCAGTAGACAAACCCTCCTCGACGACCTCCCTTTCTGCAGCTGTGGTACTAACCCTGATTAACAATGCCACTCCCCCACCTCTTTTACCTCCCTCCCTATTCCTTTTGAAACATCTAAACCCATGAACATCCACCATCCATTCCTGCCCCTGTGATATCCACGTCTCCGTAATGGCCACAACATCGTAGATCCAAGTACTCATCCATGCTCTAAGTTCACCACTCTTTTTCCTGACACTTCTTGCGTTAAAATAGACACACTTCAACCCATCATACTGGCTGCAACTTTGTCGTGTCAACTGTCTAACCTTCCTCACAGACTCTCTACACTCGGTATCTGCCTGTTCAACAGCTACCCCATCCACTGATCCGTGGCTCCGGTTCCCATCCCCCGCCAAACTAGTTTAAACCCTCCCGAAGAACTCAAGCAAACCTCCCGCCCAGGATATTGGTGCCCCTCCAGTTCAGATGCAACCCGTCCTTCTTGTGCAGGTCCCACCTTCCCCAGAAGGTCTCCCAATGATCCACGTATCTGAATCCCTCCCTCCTACACCAGTTCTGTAGCCACGTGTTCAGCTGCACTCGCTCCCTGTTTCTCGCCTCACTAACACGTGGTACCGATAACAATCCTGAGATTACTGCTCTGCTCGTCCTGCCTTTCAGCTTCCAACCTAACTCCCGATATTCGCTTTTCAGGTCCTCATCACTTTTCCTGGCTATGTCATTGGTACCGATATGTACCACGACCTCTGGCTGCTCCCCCTCCCCCTTAAGAATCCTGTGGACTCGATCCGAGACATCCCTGACCCTGGCACCCGGTCAGCAACATACCAACTGCGAGTCTCGTTCGCGACAACATAATCTCCTGTCTGTTCCTCTAACCATTGAATGTCCTATCACTGTCGCTCTCCTATTCTCCCCCTTCCCTTCTGAGCCTCTGAGCCAGACTCAGTGCCAGAGACCTGGCCACTGTGTCTTTCCTCTGGTAGGTCGCCCCCCCAAACATATCCAAAATGGTAGACGTTCATCATGGTTATGCAGTAAAATTTCAGATTCTATTCAGCTTTTTTTTTTTAACAAGTAAATAAAAATGGCACCTTGTTACATCAGAACATAAGAAATAGGAGTAGGCAATTCAGCCCCTCGAGCCTGCACCACCATTCAATACGATCATTGCTAATCCCATCTCGGCCTCAACTCCATTTTCCTGTCCATTCTCCATAACCTTTCAACCCATTACTAATTAAAAAACTGTCTGTCTCCTCCTTAGTCACGGCATCCACCGTACTCTGGGGTAGTGAATTGCAACAACTCACGACCCAAAGAGAGAAGTCATTTCTCCTCATCTCTGTTTTAAATCTGCTGTCCCTTATCCTAAAACTATGACCTTTCTGTCTAAATTGCCCCACCAGAGGAAACATCCTATCTACATCTACTTTGGCAATCCCCTTAATCATGTTATATACCTCCTTTAGACTTCCTCTCATTGTTATAATCTCGAGAGAGAAAATGCCTAAAGTGTCCAAAATGTTTTCATAAGACAAGACCCTCATCCCTGGAATCAATCTCGTGAGCCTCCTCTGAACTGCTTCCAATGCAACTGCATCCCTCCTCAGGTAGGGGGACCAAAACTGTAGACAATACTCCAGGTGTGGTCTCACGACTGCCTTGTACAGTTGCGGCACCACTCCGCTACTTTTATACTCTATTCCTTCAGCAAGAAAAGCCAAAATTCAATTTGCAATATTACACAATATCTACCTTAAACAGCAGCCAGGTCTGTCTTTCCACTTAATGGCGAGGCATCACTATGGATGCGATTCATTGCTTGTTGCACGGAAGGGATGAACTAAGATTCAAAATATCTCAGCTGAATGTCATCAAAATGACTCTCCTGCACCTGAACCAAAATGGCGCATCATCCAACAATAGCGGCCTGACTCCAAATATCCTTTCTCTTTTTATTATTTTCCATAGTTTGAACTGGGAACGACCATTACTGCCTCTGTACTGAGCTCAGCACTTCTTATTGCAAATAAGTTTCGTAATCATGATAATCGGATGTTTCATAATGCTCTTGAACTGCTCTCTGAATTTGCTCTGCGTCACCCCATAAATAAAAGTGTTTGTACAGGAACTTAAATTCTGCAGCATAAATCCGACGCGAGCAAAAGTATTTAATGAGTGATTGTAGTCCAGGAGAGCTGTCCCTGCAATGTTATAATAGAAGAACTCTGTAACATAGGTCAACCATAGAAGTATGAAGCAACCAGAAATTGTGAAGAGTAAAATAACCGACTTCCTTCTGCTTTCCATCTCTGGGTCGATGTGATTCTCTCCCTTGGTCTGTCCCCTTAATCCCTCGCGGACACGATTGGCAACTAAAATGTGTCTGACCGTCAGAGCGTTGAGTAGCAAGATCAATGCAAATGGGAGCATTGGAGTTAAAATCGTATCAAACCAGTCAAAGGCCACCCATCCGGGTTCAGTAAAATAGCTTGGTTTAGGATCACAAAACCACGGTACATTGTCGATGATCTCCTGTGGTTTATATATAAAGTACCAAACAATGCTTTTCAAACTCAGAAGAATGCACGTTGTTGCTATAACCACAGATGCTGTGTTCTTCGTGCAATATTTTCTTTTCTGCTTTTGGCAACAAATAGCAACAAAGCGATCAAAGGAGAAAGTGATGGTTAACCAGACCGAGCTGTCTCTGGATGCACGAGTCAGGACAGCAATGATACTGCACACAGGAGTGATGGACAGTAATGATCCTGGGTAAAATTCATAACTAATCCGAAACAATACGACCTCAGTGATAATGACCAATAGATCCGTCACAACCATGGCCAACAGGTAGAGAGTGATACATGTGGGTAGACCGCACTTTCCTCGGGATAGGATCACGATGGCAATCAAATTAACTGCAAGAGAGCAAGAGGAAGTGCGTCAGAAATTACTGATCAATTTCGAAGTGCATTCTTCGCACGAAGATTCCTGGGAAATTCTTACTTTGGGTTGTCTTGCTTATTAAAAAACACTTACTTACATATTATCACTGACTGCACACTTTCAAAATGTAATTGTTATAGAAACATAGAAACATAAAAAATAGGAGCTGGAGTAGGCCCTTCAGCCCTTTGAGCCTGCTCCGCTATTCAGTATGATCATGGCTGATCATCCAACTCAGTAATCTGTTCCCACTTTCCCCCTATATACTTTGATCCCTTTCGCCGCAAGAGTTACACTTAACTCCTTCTTGAAAACATACGATGAATTGGCCTCGACTTCGTTCTGTGGTAGCGAATTCTACAGGCTCACCACTCTCGAGGTGAAGAAATGTCTCCTCATCTCAGTCTTGAAAGGTTTATCCCGTGTTCTTAGACTATGACCCCTCGTTCTGGACTCCCCCACCATCGGGAACATCCTTCCTGCGTGGACCTCTTATGTGCTGTAGCCATTATATACTTATATGATTCTTTAACTATCCTCCACACTGTTGCATGTCATTTGCAAATTATATTTTGTGCTTGATACCAGTAAATCGAAAATCATTAACCGATAACTAAGACAACAGTGGTGCTAGTACAGAATCCTGTAGAACACCACGGTATACCTCCTTTCATTCTGGAAAACAATCATTCACCACAATTCTGTTTTCTCTGTCTCAGCTGATTTTCTGGTCATGCTGCGACCTCCTTATTTTTATTCCAGGCTTATATTTTGCCAAAAGGTCTTTTTTTGCAGTGCTTTATCAAACATACTTTGGAGGAACATGTACAAAACACCAGCTGCACTGTTTGCTTCCGCCCACGCTCGAGCAAGTTAGTCAAACAGAATTTGCCATTACTCAATCTGTACAGGTTTTCCTTATGCAGTGCACACGTTGCCCAAGTGAATGTTACATTTCCCCTTGATACTTGTTTCGAAAAGCTTCCCCACCACCCAATCTCTGCAGTTGTCAAGTTTATAACTTTTCTGTATTTTTGAACAAGGTTGAAACATTTGCATTCCTCTAGCAACACCCCTGCATCCATGAGGGATTGTGAGATTGTGACCATCATCTCCGCAATGTCTACCCTTATTTCCCGCAGCAACCTAGAATTCATCCAACCCCGATTGGTTGGCGTATGCACTTTAACTACTGGCAGCCCATTTATTGCCTTCCCTTGAACCAATTTTGTGTCATCCAATATTGAGACAGCTTCCCTACTTACCATATCCTTGGCAAAGTCATATTCCTGATGACATACTGATGTAAATCAGTTAGTACATCAGCTATGTCTTCTGCTTTTACCAGTAGATTGTCCCGAATAAATACCACCACTTCTCTGACAAACCTGCCACTGTGAATATGCCACGAGAATATCTTTATATTCCCTGTAAGGTTAACCACAAATCTATTCTCGAACTATCGCTTGGCCTTTTTTATTGTTCCTATCACAGTTACTTTGCGCTTTCTATATTCAGCGTAATTCTCCCTTGCATTATCGAAAGTGGCATAACATATAGCTAACCATATCTGTATATAACTGTTCCATAACGTCCACCCCTTTATATTCCAGCACCTTTGATATAACGACCATCATTCCAATGTTTTGCTTTTGCCACAAAATAGGCGAAACATGTCTTTACCTTTTCCTGGATAGTCCATATACAGACCCCTCAAGCCTGAAAAGTGGAAAATGATGAGGCATCTGTTAAAAGCTTCTTTATTCTTATTCCGCAGCTCATTACAGAGAGTGAGTATGAGATTACTGTCACAGAGAGATGATCACAAAGGGCGACAACTCATCAGGAGGAAATATCACCCCTTAACTTTATCTGATTCGCTTGAGCGAAGGCAGCAGTTCAAATGCCGATGAGCTTTTGTCTGTTGCACCATTTGCTGTGTTATTAAGCTTGGTGATAATATGTCAACAGGTCGCTGCTTCATTTGATATTGCATCTCATGCTGACCAATGAACTCATCTTGTGTCTGGCAGCATACCTGTATGACACTGCTTTTTCAGTTTTCACCTTGCCATCTCAGATTTTCATCCGGATACGTGTGAGATAATGCATTTTGGAAGATCTAATGCAGGTGGGAGGTATACAGTAAATGGCAGAACCCTTAGGAGTATTGGCAGGCAGAGAGATCTGGGCGTCCAGGTCCACAGGTCATTGAAAGTGGCAACGCAGGTGGATAAGGTAGTCAAGAAGGCAGACAGCATGCTTGCTTTCATCGCTCGGGGCATAGAGTATAAAAACTGGCAAGTCATGTTGCAGCTGTACAGAACTTTAGTTAGGCCACACTTAGAATATTGTGTGCAATTCTGGTCGCCACACTACCAGAAGGACGTGGAGGCTATGGAGAGGGTACAGAGAGGTTTACTAGGATGTTGCCTGGTCTGGAGGGCATTAGCTATGAGGAGAGGTTGGATAAACACGGATTGCATTCACTGGAACGACGGAGGTGGAGGGATGACATGATAGAGGCTAATGAAGTGATGAGCGGCATGGACAGAGTGGCTGTTCAGAAACTTTTTCCCAGGGTGGAAGAGTCAGTTACTAGGGGACATAGGTTTAAGGTGAGAGGGGCTACGTATAGAGGGGTTGTGCGAGGCAAGTTCTTTACACAGAGGGCGATGAGTCCCTGGAACTTGCTGCTGGGGGAGGTGGTGGAAGCAGGTACGATAATGACGTTTAAGAGGCAACTCGACAAATACATGAATCAGATGAGAATAGCGGGATACGATTCCCGGAAGTGCAGAACGTTTTAGCTTAGGCAGGCATCAAGATCGGCGCAGGCTTGGAGGGCCGAATTGCCTGTTCCTGTGCTGTACTGTTCTTTGTTTGTTCTTTGTTTTGCCTTCCTTTCTCTCACAGTCTATTGTATTCAGAAGTCATCTGAGCATCTCTGAACGGATTGGCCCAAAGATTAGAACACACCGGGTCTGTCCTTGCAGGTTATTATTCAATAATTTTCTTTTTTAGTTTCTGAAGTTGTGTTGAAGATGAATACTTTGATCCTGCTTATGCAACCGTTGTTGTATAACCGTTGTTGTATAAGCTGTAATATGTGCAGATGACGTTATCATTAAGAACCGTTTAGGGAACTTGTTAGAAGTATTAAGGTCTTCCTTATTTAGCCTACAGTGCCTATATCCATTAGTCTTTTCCACACCTGTCCATATTCCTGATCCCATCAACATTATTCATTGTACCAACTAATTTACTGCAGTCACCAAACTTGGATATGCATCCCTCTATTCCTTTATCAAAACAAAATTATCAATTGTTGTGAAAAATTGAGGCTCCAGTATAACTTGCAGGGGCACATCACAGCAAACCGACTTTTTTCCATCCTCTAATCCAATTCGCTATGCACTCCAGGAAATGCAAGGCGCTGAAAAATGTACATATTGGACAGAACCGCAGGAGATAAATCTGTAGTAAGTAATGGGCAGGATCAGTCACAGATAACTGAGTGACTTTATTCTGCAGCATGAATGCACCACCTTTAGAACTGTCAAAACTAAAATCCAGAATCGGCACTAACTGGCCTATCTCCTTCCTCTGGTGCAGTTCCGCTGCTCTGTTCACATATTCCAGGTATTGTTTTGAATTATTACTGAATGGCCATATGTGTCAGTCTCATTCCTCCATCACATTTCTGCATTTGTATCTGACTGCCCTTCATTGATTCTGTGTCTTGGTGTAGGTTTCACAAATTTTCTTATTTTTTCTGTGATTTTTTTCCCTGTCATATTAATATTTGTTTCTGTCAATGTCTCTATATAGTGCTGTTTTGTCTCTATTTTATATGTCACCATTTACTTTGCTCATTCTGTGTCTCAATACTGCTTAATGCCTTCTCTCTGGCGTTGGCTTCCTTGCCTCTTTTATCAATTTGTCTTAATTTAGCTAGTGCTTCTCATTTTTATTGTTTACATCTGTATTTATGTCTGAACACCCGTCTATCACCCATGCTGTGTCATGTGTTTGCCTCTGACAATCTGTGTGTCAGTGAGCATATCTTTCTCTTTTCTCCCTTTATGTTGTCCATTTATTTATTTATTATCCTGTTTCTCCTGCCTGTTTGTCCCTTATTCGATTTCTCTCTTTCTCCATATATTCCTATCATTATGTCTTTGTATCTTTATCGGTCCTGATTTTACATTCTGTTTATCTCTATTTCTGTCTCCATGTTTCGCCATCTCTCTCTCCCTCACCCTTTCCTTTTTTCTGGTGGTCGCATCTTGCTGTTCGAGTCCTTTTCTCTCCTGCTTCTCTTTTTTCTCATTTTTCTCCATTCATGTTTAGGCAAAGATCACTGAAGGCAGCAGCACAGTGCGATGAGATGGTTAGGAACGCATATGGGATGCTTGTCTTTATTAGCTGAGGCATAGAATATAAGAGCAGGGAGGTGATGATGGAGCTGTAAGCCACAGCTAGCTAGGCCACAGCTGGAGTACTGTGTACAGTTCTGGGCACAACATTATAGGAAGGATGTGATTGCACTGGAGAGGGTGCAAAGGAGATTCACCTGGATGCTGCCTTGGGCTGGAGCATTTCAGCTATTAAGAGAGATTTAAAAGGCTTGCGTTGTTTCCTGAGAACAGAAGAGGTTGGAGGAGGGGATTGAGATTTTCAAAATTATGAGGGGCATTGATACGTTAGATAAGAAGAGACGTTTTCCCTTAGCAGAGGAGTCAATAACCAAAGGACACAGCTTTAAGGTAAGGAGAAGGAGGTTTATAGGGGATTTGAGGGGAAAAAAATCACCCAGAGTGTGCTTGGAATCTGAAATACACTGCCTGAAGCGGTGGTAGAGGAAGGAACCCTCACAACATTTAAGAAGTATTTAGATGAGCACTTGAAACGCCATAACATACAAAGCTACGGGTCAAGTGCTGGAAAATGGGATTAGAATAGTTAGGTGCTTGACGGCCGGCACATACACGATGGGCCAAAGGGCCTGTTTCTGCGCTGTATAACTCTATGACTCTATGTATGTCTTTCCCTTTGCCTGTTCTGACAGTACATTTATCCCGTTGTGTCTGTCTCTCATTTTCCACCCACAATTCTTTCATTTCTCTTCCTGATTTTAGTTCGTCTTCTCCAAGACTTCCTTTATATAAGAAGTTGATCAAACTGAGACAATCATTTTAATTCAAACATTATCTCTGAAATAAATAAAGAATGATCAACAATATTTCGAAACATTAAAACACTCTCTTTAATAAAGGAAATACGAGAGGCAAAGGAACAATATGCAAATAGACTGGCAGCTAACAGAAACGGGAACGCATCAGCCTCCCATCGGCATATAAATGGTAAACGTGTATTTTGGGAACAAAACGAAGAAATATTCATGGACCCAGAGAGCACAGTGATGTATTCAATTAGTTCCATGAACGTTCGACACAGAGAACTGAGATCATCCAAAAGTCACAATAAAAGAGGAGGTAGTTGAGCCACTGGATGGGCTAAAAATTGACAAAGAGCATGTAGTAGAAAAGGCTTAAAATTTCGAAGTCAGAAGGGCCGAATGGGATACATCAGAGGATAATGAGGGAAGTAAGTGTAGAAACTGCAGAGACATTGACCCGAAGTTTCCAACCCATCTCCGATCTTGGATTGGCGCCATAGAACTGGAGAGCTGCAAATGTTACACCCTTGTTCAAAAAAGCGTGTAAGAATGTCCGAAACAACTAGAGACAAGTCCATTTAATCTCAGTGATAGGACCATTTTTAGAAATTATACTCCGAAACAAAATTAACAGTAACTTGGATAAGAGCAGATTGATTAAGCAAATCCGGCAGGAATTTCTAAAAGGCAAATCGTGTTTAAATAACTTGATTGCGTTATTTAGGTGTGGTTACAGAGAGTGTTCATGAGGGTAATGTGGATGATGTAGTGTACATGGACTTCCAAAGGGAATTTGATAAAGTGCCACATAATAGGCTTGCCCTGAACCTGAAGCCTATGGAATATCAGGGGAATTGGCAACCATCAATACGAAGTTAAGTAAAAACAAAATAATGTGGATGCTGGTAAGCTGAGATAAAAACAGCAAGTAATGGAAATTAGAATTAGAATTAGAACATTCCAGCGCAGTACAGGCCCTTCGGCCCTCGATGTTGCGCCGACCAGTGAAACCATCTGACCTACACAATTCCATTTTCATCCATATGTCTATCCAATGACCACTTAAATGCCCTTACATTTGGCGGGTCTACTACTGTTGCAGGAAGGGCGTTCCACGCCCCTACTACTCTCTGAGTAAAGAAACTACCTCTGACATCTGTCCTATATCTATCACCCCTCAACTTAAAGCTATGTCCCCTCGTGTTTGCCATCACCATCCGAGGAAAAGGACTCTCACTATCCACCCTATCCAACCCTCTGATTATCTTATATGTCTCTATTAAGTCACCTCTCCTCCTCCTTCTCTCCAACGAAAACAACCTCAAGTCCCTCAGCCTTTCCTCGTAAGACCTTCCCTCCATACCAGGCAACATCCTAGTAAATCTCCTCTGCACCCTTTCCATAGCTTCCACATCCTTCCTATAATGCAGTGACCAGAACTGCACGCAATACCCCAGGTGCGGTCTCACCAGAGTTTTGTACAGCTGCAGCATGACCTCGTGGCTCCGAAACTCGATCCCCCTACTAATAAATGCTAACACACCATATGCCTTCTTAACAGCCCTATTAACCTGGGTAGCAACCTTCAGGGATTTATGCACCTGGACACCAAGATCTCTCTGTTCATCTACACTACCAAGAATCTTCCCATTAGCCCAGTACTCTGCATTCCTCCTTCCAAAGTGCATCACCTCGCACTTTTCCGCATTAAACTCCATTTGCCATCTCTCAGCCCAGCTATGCAGCCTATCTATGTCCCTCTGTACCCTACAACATCCTTCGGCACTATCCACAACTCCACCGACCTTCGTGTCATCCGCAAATTTACTAACCCACCCTTCTACACCCTCTTCCAGGTCATTTATAAAAATGACAAACAGCAGTGGCCCCAAAACAGATCCTTGCGGTACACCACTAGTAACTAAACTCCAGGATGAACATTTGCCATCAACCACCACCCTCTTTCAGGTCTTCTTTCAGCTAGCCAATTTCTGGTCCAAAGCTCTAAATCATCTTCAAACCCATACTTCCATCTTTTCTGCAATAGCCTACCATGGGGAACCTTATCAAACGCCTTACTGAAATCCATATGCACCACATCCACTGCTTTACCCTCATCCACCTGTTTGGTCACCTTCTCGAAAAACTCAATAAGGTTTGTGAGGCACGACCTACCCGTCACAAAACCGTGCTGACTATCGCGAATGAACTTATTATTTTCAAGATGATTATAAATCCTGTCTCTTATAACCTTTTCCAACATTTTACCCACAACCGAAGTAAGGCTCACAGGTCCATAATTACCAGGGCTGTCTCTACTCCCCTTCTTGAACAAGGGGACAGCATTTGCTATCCTCCAGTCTTCCGGCACTATTCCTGTCGACAATGACGACAGAAAGATCAAGGACAAAGGCTCTGCAATCTCCTCCCTAGCTTCCCAGAGAATCCGAGGATAAATCCCATCTGGCCCAGTGGACTTATCTATTTTCACACTTTCCAAAATTGATAACACCTCCTCCTTGTGAACCTCAATCCCATCTGGCCTAGTAGCCTGAATCTCAGTATTCTCCTCGACAATATTTTATTTCTCTACTGTAAATACTGACGCAAAATATTCATTTAACATTTGGACTACCACCTCTGGTTCCACACACAACTTCCCACTACTATAATAAAAGCAAAATACTGCGGATGCTGGAAATCTGAAACAAAAACAAGAAATGCTGGATTCACTCAGCAGGTCTGGCAGCATCTGTGGAAAGAGAAGCAGAGTTAACATTTCGGGTCAGTGACCCTTCTTCGGAACTGACAAATATTAGAAAAGTCACAGATTATAAACAAGTGAGGTGGGGGTTGGGCAAGAGATAACAAAGGAGAAGGTGCAGATTGGACCAGGCCACATAGCTGACCAAAAGGTCACAGAGCAAAGGCAAACAATATGTTAATGGTGTTTTGAAAGACAAAGCATTAGTACAGATTAGGTGTGAATATACTGAATATAGAACATCAGCAAGTGCAAACCTGAAGAAAAACAACCTGAAAAAAACAGTGGGTAAGCAAACTGAACAAACTAAGATGAAATGAAATAAATGCAAAAAATGTAAAAAGGAATGCAAAAAAAAGGAAGAAAAAATAACTAAAAATGACTAAAAATGAAAGTAAAGTGGGGGGCTGTCATGCTCTGAAATTATTGAACTCAATGTTCAGTCCGGCAGGCTGTAGTGTGCCTAATCGGTAGATGAGATGCTGTTCCTCGAGCTTGCATTGATGTTCACATGAACACTGTAGCAATCCCAGGACAGAGATGTGAGCATGAGAGCAGGGGGGGAGTGTTGAAGTGGCAAGCAGCCGGAACCTCTGGGTCCTGCTTGCGGACTGAGCGGAGATGTTCCGCAAAGCGGTCACCCAGTCTGCGCTTGGTCTCCCCAATGTAGAGGAGACCACACTGTGAGCAGCGAATACAGTATACTGCATTGAAAGAAGTACAATTAAATCGCTGCTTCACCTGAAAGGAGTGTTTGGGGCCCACTACTATCCTTGATTGGCCCTAATCTAACTCTAGTCATTCTTTTATTCCTGATATACCTCTCGAAAGCCTTAGGGTTTTCCCTGATCCTATCCGCCAATGACTTCTCGTGTCCTCTCCTTGCTCTTCTTAGCTCTCCCTTTAGATCCTTCCTGGCTAGCTTGTAACTCTCAAGCGCCCTAACTGAGCCTTCACGTCTCATCCTAACGTAAGCCTTCTTCTTCCTCTTGACAAGCGCTTCAACTTCTTTAGTAAACCACGGCTCCCTCGCTCGACAACTTCCTCCCTGCCTGACAGGTACATACTTATCAAGGACACGCAGTAGCTGCTCCTTGAATAAGCTCCACATTTCGATTGTTCCCATCCCCTGCACTTTCCTTCCCCATCCTACGCATCCTAAATCTTGCCTAATCGCATCATAATTTCCTTTTCCCCAGCTATAATTTTTGCCCTGCGGTATATACCTGTCCCTGCCCATCGCTAAGGTAAACCTAACCGAATTGTGGTTGCTATCACCAAAGTGCTCACCTACATCTAAATCCAACACCTGGCCGGGTTCATTACCCAGTACCAAATCCAATGTGGCATCGCCCCTGGTTGGCCTGTCTACATATTGTGTCAGGAAGCCCTCCTGCACACACTGGACAAAAACTGACCCATCTAAAGTACTCGAACTATAGTATTTCCAGTCAATATTTGGAAAGTTAAAGTCCCCCATAACAACTACCCTGTTACTCTCGCTCCTGTCGAGAATCATCTTCGCTATCCTTTCCTCTACATCTCTGGAACTATTCGGAGGTCTAAAGAAAATTCCCAACAGGGTGACCTCTCCTCTCCTGTTTCTAACCTCGGCCGATACTACCTCATTAGACGAGTCCTCAAACGTCCTTTCTGCCTCCGTAATACTCTCCTTGATTACATGGATAGCACGTTTAAGGAGGTCTCCACACCGCAGGTTAAGAGCATGCAAGCGGAGAGGGAATGTGTGACCGCCAAGCAGTCTGAGGGAACCAGGCAGGTAGTGCAGGAGTCGCCTGATATGATCTCACTCGCAAATCGGTTCTACATTTTGGATACTGGTGAAGGTGATGGTTCCTCAGATGAACGCAGTCAGCCAGATTTGTGACATCACTGGAGGCTCAGCTGCACAGCAGGGGATGAAAAGGATTGGAAGAGCCATTGTGATAGGTTATTCGTTAGTTAGGGAAACAGACTGGCGTTTCTGCTGCAATAAACTTGAATCCAGGATGGTGTGTTGCCTCCCTGGTGCCAGGGTCAAAGATGTCACGGAGCAGCTGCAGGCCATTCTTCTGCGGGAGGGTGAACAGCCAGAGGTCGAAGTCCACATTGATACCAAAGGCAGAGGGAAGAAAGGCGATGAGGTCCGGAAAGCAGATTTTAGGGAGCGAGGAAGGAGATTAAAAAAGCAGGTCCTCAAAAGCGATAATCTGAGGATCACTCCCAGTCCCAGGTTTAGACTGCCTGTAGAAAAGGACAAAGAGCAGGGTAAGAATAATTAACTGGGGGAAGGCCAACTTCAATGGGGTAGGAATGGAGCTGGGATGAATAAACTGGAGTCAAAAACTGACAGGAAAGCCAATAGATGAACAATGGGATACCTTCAAGGAAGAGATCTTCTGGCCACAGTAAAGGTATGTACCCTCAAAGGGGACAAGTAGGGCAACCAAACCCAGAACTCCTCGGATGAATAGACAGGTACAGTCTAAAATAAAGAAGAAAAAGTATGCTTATGACAAATTCCCGTTCGAAAATATTATTGAAAACCAGGCTGAATATCGACAGTCCGGAGGGGAAGTGAAAAAGTAAATAGAAGAAGCAAAGAGAGAACATAAAAAGAGACTGGCAGCTAGCATTAAGGGAAATTCCAAAGTTTTCTGTCGGCATATGAACAACAAAAGGGTGGGAAATGGAGGAGTGGTGCCGATTCGAGACCAGAAAGGGTTTTACACATGGAAGAGAGGGCATAGATGAGATATTCATCATTCTTCATCAAGGAAGCAGATGCAACCAAGAAATGTCGAAAAAGGAGGTAAGTCAGACACTAAAGTGGTTTAAAATTGATAAAGAGGAGGTATTATTTCGGCTGTCTGTACTTAAAGTGGACAAAGCTCCAGGACCAGATAAGATGCATCCAAGGATATGAGGAAAGTGAGGGTGGCAATCGCAGAGGCACTGGTTCTTGGTCCTCCTTAGATTCGAGGGTGGTGCCAGAGGACCTGAGAACTGAAAACCCTTGTTCAAAAAAGGATGTGAAGGCAAACACAGCAACTACAGGCCAGTCAGTTTAACTTTGGTGGTCGGAAAACCTCCAGAAAAAAATAAACCTGGACAAAATCAATAGTGGCATGGACAATTGTGAGTTAATTAAGGAAACCCATCAAGGAATTCTTAAGGAAAAATCACGTTTAACTGACTTGCAGGAGTTTTCTTGAGATGAAAGCAGAGACGGTTGATGAGTGTAATGCTGTTGATGTGGTACACATGGACTTTTCAAAGGCAATTGTTACAGTGCCACACAACATACTTGTGAGCAAACTTGCAGTGCATGGAATAAAAGGGGTGATGGGAACATGGAGACAATATTGTCTGAGAGACAGGAAACAAAGTTTTGTGGTTGATGGATGTTTTGTGGGCTGGAGTACGGTCTGTAGTGGAGATCGGTCTGTCGTGGAGTTCCCCAGGGAGCCGTCTTGGGAGCCTTATTTTTTATGACATATTTTAATGGCCTAGATCTTGGTGTACAGGGCACAGTTTCAAAGATTGCAAGGATGCTAAGCTTGCAAGCATTGTGAACTGTGAGGAGGACAATGTAGCAATTCAAAAGGACATAGACAAGCCTGTGGAATTGGCAGACAGGGGGCAGATGAAGTTCAATGCAGAAAAAAAATGAAGTGAATCATCTTGGTAAGAAGAACATGGAGAGGCAATATAAAATAAAAAGTACAATTACAAATGGGTGCAGGAGCAGAAGGACCTAAGTTTATATGTGCTTAAGTCATTGGAGGAGGCAGGACAGGTCGAGAGATTGGTTAATAAAGCATACGGTCTCCTGGGCCTAATTAATAGAGGCATAGAGTGCCGGAGCAAGGAAGTTATGCTGAACTTGAAGAAGATACGAGTTGAGCCTCAGCTCGAGTATTGCTTCTAGTTAAGGATGCTACGCTTGAGGAACGACGTGAAGGCATTGGAAAGGGTGCAGTAAAGATTCGCTAGAATGGTTCCAGTGGTGAAGAACTTCAGTTATGAAGATAGATTGGAGAATTTATGACTGTCTTCCTTGAAGAGGTGAAGGCTGAGAAGTCATTTGATCGAATTATTCAAAATCATGAAGAGTCCGAACAAAGGTGATTGAGAGAGACAATGTTCCCACTCATGAAATGATCAAGAACGGGAGGGCACAGATTAAAGTATTTGGTAAGAGAAGCAAAAGTGACACAGGGAATTATGTTTTCACGCAACCAGTGTTTAAGGTCTGAAATGCGCTGCCTGAGAGTGTGGTGGAGACATGTTTAATTGAAATATTCAAAAGGGACAGTTATGTGAAAAGGAGGGCAGTACAAGGTTAATTGGGGAAGGCAAGGAAATAGAACTGAGAGAATTGCTCATTAGGGAAGCAAGTGTGGACATGGTGGTACGAATGACCACCTTCTGCATTGTAACGAGTCTATGATTCTGCAGTGGCCACAAGGTGGAACATCTATGATCAGAAGTTGTGCGGAAAACTCATGTGACTTCTTGAGGTCCAGAAAGCTAATGCTGAGAACGTGGCGCAGACTTGTTGGGGAAAGGCATAACATATCCAATAGAGAGCACACTGAACGCTGAAGTTTGAGTTCATGGTATTGGCTATGTACCCGTACCTTTGTACCGAGTGCACCTAAGTGTGACGCCATATCTGGGATGGTAACCATAGGAGTTGCCCATAGCTTGCCTGTAGATGGCATTAACCTACTCTTGGGGAATGATTTCGCCAGAGCAAAATTATCAGTTTCTCCCGTAATCACAGAGAAACCACGTGAAGTTAAAGAAACAGAACAGTTGCAGGAACAAGTTCTGGGAATATGTCCTGTGAGTGTAGTAACCCGAGCAATGGATAAACAGTTTCCATTGTTGGAGGCAAAATTGGCACCACAAACGTATAGCTGAGAAACTGAAACTTTCCTTGTGAATTTATATAATCCAAATGATATGTGTAACAAATCTTCCATAATCGCAACACAGCAAGCATATCCAGAGTTAAACAAAATAGCAGTCGGCTCTGACAGAAGCTGATGTGAAAAGAGTTCCAGAATGCTGTTATGTGGAAGACGGTGCTCTGAGGAAGACATAGAGACGGCCTCAGAGCGGAAAATGATGGCGAGACCTTCCGTTATTTCTTCCCCTTTTTCTTTTACAACCTAGGGTTCATTTCGTCCAGCCCTGGTGGCTTATCCACTTCAAGATGCTAATTAAATTAGTACCTCCTCTCTCCCTATGTTTATCACATCCAATACTTCACAACCCTCTTCCTCAACTGCAAAATTTGTATCAACTCCCTCTTTTGTGAAGACAAACAAAATGTATCAGTTAAGAACCCTATTAATATCTTCAGTTCCTATGCATAGGTTACCTTTTGGTCTTTTATGGCCCCTACTCTTTCCTTAGTTATCCCTCTACTCTTAATCTATGTATAAATCAGCTTTGATCCCTGACTGATCCCGGCTACCCGACTTAACTTAACTGAGTTCCTTGTTTCCAGTGATGGTCCTGCTCCCAGGACTGGTGCACTGCTAGTAGTTGCCACTCCTCCGTGGCTTGCTCCAGCTGCCCTGTCACACAGACCTGTGGTCTGAGGCTCCACGATAGGCATGGTCGTACGTCTGGTATCGTACTGGCAGTGCTCCCACTGCATTACAGGCCAACGTGGCAGTGCCACATGTATCTTGGCTATGAGGGTCCAGCGATGGTCCTGGTCCCAGTCCAGCTGTCGTTCCGACAGTAGCCCCATTCCCTGACTGATACCTGCTATCCCATCACATTCATCTGGGGTCCGAACTCAAGTGAAGGTCTTGATCCAAGGTCTTGTCCAGTATCAAGAAGTGGTCTCTGATCCCTGACTGGCAATGAAACCCTTAACACATAGGTGTAATCTGGGGCTCTGGAAATGCACCTCGTTACAGGTCTGGTGTAGTATCGGCAGTGGGTCCCACTCTCTGACTGGTTCCTGTGATACCCCTGCACTCATCTGGTGTCTGGGACTCGAACGATGGTCCAAGTTCCAGGACCACAAATAATCTAGCTGCAGGCCCCACAAGCTGGCCGGACTACTGACTCCAAACCACTAACCTGGGGTCCTGGTTCTCCAGCAGTGGGATTGAGCTCGGGCCTGGTACAGAATAAGCAATACCCCCTGTTACCTGTCAGGTTCTGCGACCACGGGACACTTATATGGGCTCTGGGCTTCCAGCGATGGTCCTGGTCTCAGAACTAGTGTAGTATTGGCAGTGGTTCCCACTCTCTTCAACTGGCTTCACTGTCTTCATCACACTTACCTAAGGTCCAGTGTCTCCAGTCATGGTCCTGGTCCCAGGCCTGGTGTATTACTGGCAGTGGCCTCTCTCCCTGACTGGCTCCAGTGTCCTCACGACACTTAACTGGGATCCGGGACTCCACCCATGGTCTTGGTCCCCGGCATGGCACAGTACCGGCAGTGGCCCCACTCCCTGACTAGCCCTGGTGCCCTCGCTACACTTACCAAGGGTCTAGGGCTTCAGCGATGGTCCTGCGTCCAGACCTGGTGTAATACTGGCAGTTCCACTGCTCCTACTGGTGTTGTCAATACTACTGAGCTGCTGCTCCTTAGATTGTTCAGCAGATTTGGCAGGCCGGATCCAAATCCTGAAAGGGATGTGGACTAAGGCGCCGGGGAGGTAATCGCCAGAGCGCCGCTGAATTGCGCCGAGTGAGGACATTGAACTGCCAAGACTGGAGTCCCCTCATATTTTTGGCCTGCCGTGAGGAATACCGCTGCTTTCACTAAATTATGCTCCCCATTTGAGTAAGAAATCCCTGCCACTGGTCCGATAATTCCCCTGTTTCCAGTGAATTTTGTGATGATTGAGATTATTTGTGCATTGATTTTTCAGTGGACTCATTTCCAGTGATGGCTTTGAAATAATAGAATTCCGTGCTGCCTCTCACAGGTGAGGGAATCTCTCAGTGCAAGAACAAAGTGCTGCAGATGCTGCAAATGTGAAATAGAAACAGAAAATGCTGGAAATATTCAGCCGGTCTGGCAGCAACTGTGTAGAGAGAATCAGAGTGAATGTTTCAGTTCGGTGACCCTTCGTCAAAACTGTGAGGGATTAGAGATGGGACAGTTTTTGAACCAAACAGGGAAAGGAGGGAGGGGGAGGATTATGATCAACATTGAATTTAATAATTTCCGTGTCATTCTTTTGTTATTTAATCTCTCCTGCCTTCCACCGGATCACAGACCTTCCAATTTGCTCTTTCAGGTCCAATTATTTCAACAAATCACTGGATACCGGAACACATTTGTAAATATCAGTATGTCTTCATTCAAACTGGTAACTTTGCTCACAGCCTGATGTGTAATCTCTTCGCTTATTTCCCTTCCTCACAGTTAACTTGCTGACGATTGGCATCCTATCTCAGGGAAAGTGTGGTCTCTCCAAATGTGTCACTCGGTACCTGGTGGCCATGTCAGCGGCGGATCTACTGGTCATTATCCTCGACCTGATACTGAGGCACATTCCCATTGTTTATTGGGAGCATTTTCAGTTCCTACGGTCCGTCAGCGTGTGTAATATCCACGCAGTCCTGCTTTACGCAATCACAGACTGTTCTGTCTGGTTCACTGTCACTTTCACCTTTGATCGATTTGTGGCCATTTGTTGCCAGAAGCTGAAAAGTAAATATTGCAAGGAGAAAACGGCGGCTTTGGTCTTGGGAACAGTAACTGTGCTGAGCTGTTTAAAGAGCATCTTCTGGTATTTTATGTTAGCTGGCGATTATTGGCTGATGAACTTCCCTTTGTTTTGTTATGTAACAATGGAGGGTCTGTATTCTCGGGTCTGGGGAACAATCGTGCTCTTCCACAATATTCTAACCCCGGGGGTCCCATTTGTGGTGATTCTGCTGCTCAACGCTCTCACCATCAGACACATTTTAGTGAGTAGCAGAGCACGCAGGAGACTCCGGGCTCACAGCAGTGGGGAGACTCACAGAGACCCAGAGATAGAGAGCCGAAGGAAATCCATCATATTACTTTTAGTTATCTCGGGGAATTTCATCCTGTTATGGGCAGTGTTTATGATGTTTTCGATATTGTACCGGATGTTTTGGTTGGGGTATCGGTCTGTATCTCTACCTGTTTATCTGCGGGAATTGGGCTTCATGCTGCAGCTCCTGAGTTGCTGCACAAACACTGTGATTTATGCTGTGACCCAGACTCAGTTCAGAGAGCAGTTGAAGCATGTGCTGAAATATCCCTTTACTCCAATTGTTAAATTCATTCAATGATGAGAGAAACTGAATCTCTATTTCCAGCCATGAATTGGGGCCCATCACTATGGAAACAAAGCAGAGGTGGGACCTGTCGCTATGTTGATAGAGCTGTGGGCGGGGCCTTTCGCCATGGTGACAGAGTGGGCAGCCGTGCCTGTTAGTATGGCGATAGAACGGTGCAAGTACATGGCGTCATGGCTGCAAGAGAAGTGGGGGCGGGAGTTGTTACCATGGTAACGGGGGAGTGGGAGGGGTCTGTTGAGTATTATCAGATAAAACCTTTATAACATTTAGAATCCTTCATAAATCTATATAACCATTGGGAAACATTTAGAATCCTTTACAAAGCGTCATAAACGTTTAGAATACCTGATGCACGTTTATAATCCATTTTAATCCTTTATAATCCTTTATTTATCATACATACGAGATCGCTGCCACAGACAGAAAACACTTAAAATGACCAACATGGATTCCTCTCATTTTAAAGAGGCCACAGTACATGTCACTTAAAATGGCCACACTGCATATCACTGCCTGGCGTGCGATCTCCACGTGTGTGTGTGTGTGTGTGTGTGTCTGTTTGTGTGTGCCTGTGTCTCACTCACTGCTGGGGGTGCGATGAGTGTGTGTGCTTGTGTGTTTATGCTTTTGTTATTCTGCGTATGTGTGTGTCTGTGTCAGTGTCTGCGTGTGAGGTGTGTTATTGTGTATACCTGTGTTGTCTATGTGCGTCTGTATGTGCTTGTGTGCGTGTGTGTCTGGCTCAGTGCCTGGGTTATGATTTGTGTGTCTCTCTGTCTGTCGGTCTGCTTGTATGCCTGTATGTGCCTGACTCATTTCTGGGGGTGTAGCGTACGTGTGTTAATGAGTGTCTCTGAGTGTGTATCACTGTGTTTATGTCACAGTCTGTGTGTGTATGTGTGTCTGTGCACGTATCTGTGTGAGTCTGTGTCTATCTTCCTGAGCATCTCTCTCTCTCTCTCTCTGTCTCACTGTGTGCATGTGTGTGTGTACGTGTGTGTGTGTGTGTGTGTGTGTGCGCGTGTGTCTGTTTGTGTGTCTATGTTTGTATCTATGTTACTGTGTGGTTGTGTGTGTGTGTCTGGCTCAATACCTGTGGTGTGATGTGCCTGTGTGTGTATAGTTTCAGTGCCACAGTTGTGTAAATATGTGGCTGTGTGTCTCTGTATTTCTCTCTCTCTCTCTCTCTCTCTCTCTTTTCTCACTTTGTGTCTGGGAGTGTGTATATGTCAGTGTCTCTGTGTGTCTTTACGCCTCTCTGTGTTTCTGTGCGTGTGTGTCTGAGTGTGTGTCTGTGTGTGGGGTTTGTCCAAGTGTGTCTGCGCTTCTGTATCTGCATCTGTGTTTGCGTCCGTGTCTGTGTGCCTGTCTGTGTGGGTCGATGTGCCCTTGTTGGTGTTTATACATCTGAGTCTGCGTCGGTGTATGTGTGTCTCTGTGGGCATCTGTGTGTGCCTCTCTGACAATGTATGCACGTCTATGTTTCTCTCTGTGTCTGTCTGTGCTTGTGTGACTCTGGATGTGTATGTGCGTGTGTCTGTCTCTGTGTATGTGGCTCTGTGCGTGTCCATCTGTGTGCGTCTAGTCATGTGTGTTTCTCTCTCTATCTATCACTCTCTGTGTCAGCGTGTGTGTCTTTCTCTGTGACTCTGTGTGTGTGTATGTGTGTGTGTGACTGGCGCATTGTCTGGCGTGTAATGTATCTATGTGGCTGTGAGTGTCTCTGTCTGTGTCTCTGCCTGTCTGTCTGCCTTTCTCTCTGTGTTGGTCAGTGTCTATGTCTGTGCATCTGTGTGCCTGTCTGTACCTGAGCACGTCTGAGTGTGTCTGTCTGTGAATATATGTCTGTGTATATGACGGTGCATCTGCGTGAGTGATGTGTTTGTGCCAATCTCAGTGCATGAGGTGGAATGCGCGCATGTGTGTGTGTGCTTGTGTGTGTTCCTGTGCATGTCTGTGTGTCTGTTTCTATGTGTGCGCCTATGTGTGTGTGTGTACGTGTATGTGCGTGTGTGTGTGTCTTCCTCTGTCTGTGTGTCTCTACTTGTCTATGTGTCTGCCTGCGTTGGTCTGTATGTGTACCCATGTGTTCGTTTGTGAGTGTGTGTTTCTATGTGCCTTTGTGTTTGTGTCTGTGTCTGCCTGAATATGAGTCTCTATCTGCGCCTGTTTGTGTCTGTCTCTGTCTGTGTGTGTGCCTTCCTCTGTGTCTGTTTGTGTGTCTTTCTGTGCCGGTGTGTTTGTGCCTGTGTATTTCTGTGTCGCTGTGTATCTGTATGTGTGTATTTGTCCGTGTGTGCTCTCTCTCTCAGGGTCTGTGTGTGCGGGTGTGTGTCTCGCGCTGTGCATTTATTTTTTTTTGTGTATGTGAGTTTATCAATATGTGTGTGTGTTTGAGTGTGTGTGCGTCTCACTGTCTGTGTGTTTCTTTGTGACACAATCTCTCTCCATGTATGTGTCTCTGTGTGTCTGACTGTGTGTGCGTCTCTCTCTGTTTGTGGGTGTATCTCTCTCTCGATCTCTCTCTCGCTCTACGTCTGGGAGTGTGTATATACGTCTCTATCTCTGTGGCTCTGTGTGTCTGTACGCCTCTCTCTGTGGCTGTGCGTTGTGTCTGAGTGTATGCCTGTGTATGTGGCTGTGTCTAAGAGAGTCTACGCCTGTGTATCTGCATTTGTGTTTGCACCTGTGCCTGTGTGTCTGTCTGTATGGATCTGCTTGCACGTGTTGGTGTTTGTGCATCTGTGTATGCGTCGGTGTATGTGTGTCCCTGTGGGCATCTGCATGTGTGTATCTGACAATGTATGTGTGTCTCTGTTTCTCTCTGTTTCTGTGTGTGCTTGTGTGATACCGTATGTGTATGTGCATGTGATTTGTCTGTGCATATGGCTCTGTGCGCGTCCATCTGCGTGCGTGTGATTGTATGTGTTTCTCTCGCTATCGATCTCTCCGAGTCTGTGTGTGTGTCTCTCTGTCTCTCCCTCTGTGACTCTGTGCGTCGGGGTGTTTGTCCGTGTGTATGCATGTCCATGTGTTTGTCTGGCTCATTGACTTGCGAGCAATGTATCTGTGTTGCTTGTGTGTTTCGCTATCTGTGTGTGCGTGTCTGGGACCCGGCCTCTTTTTCTGCCTTTCTCTGTGTGTGGGTCGGTATGTGTGCCTGTGTATCTGTATGTCTGACTGTCTCTGAGTGCGTCTGACTGTGTCTGTCTGTGAATATATGGCTGTGTATCTGACTGTGCATCTGCGTGAGTGGTGTGTTTGCGCCTCTCTCAGTGCCTGAGGTGTAATGTGTGTGTGTCTTTGTGTATGTGTGTATGTGTGCGTGTGTGTGTATGTGTGCGTGTGTGTGTATGTGTCAATGTGTGTGCGTATGTGTGTGTGGCTGTGTGTTTGCTCCTCTGTCTGTGTGTCTTTGCCTGCAGATTTGTCGGCCTGCGCTGGTTTGTGTGTGCCCGTGTGTGCGTTTGTTCGTGTCGATGAGCGTGCGTGTTTCTATGTGCCTTTGTGTTTGTGCCTGCATGGGTGTGTTTGTG
This sequence comes from Heterodontus francisci, assembly GCF_036365525.1. Lineage (NCBI taxonomy): Eukaryota > Metazoa > Chordata > Chondrichthyes > Heterodontiformes > Heterodontidae > Heterodontus > Heterodontus francisci. The sequence continues at coordinate 965,540 of NW_027141742.1, read as the reverse complement.
TATGCGTGTCTGTCTGCCTGTGAGTCTCTGTTGGTGCATGTTTGTGTCTGTCTCTATCTGTGTGTGTGTGTGTTTGTCTCTGTTTCTGTGTGTCTTTCGATGCGGGTATGCCTCTGCCTGTGTTTTTTTCTATGTCACTGTGCCTTTGTATGTGCGCATTTGTCTGTGTGTGTGTCTGTGTGTGCATTTGTGTGTCGGCCGATATTCTGCGTGTGTTTGTGTGTCTATCTGTATGTATATGTCATTCTGAGTCTCTGTGTGTGTCATTGTATGGCTATATACAAAGAACAAAGAGAACAAAGCGCAGTACAGCACCGGAACAGGCCATTCGGCCACCCAGGCCTGCGCAGACCTTGATGCATGCCTAAACTAAAACCTTCTGCACTTCTGCGCACCGCATCCCTCTATTTCCGCCCTATTCATGTATTTGTCAAGATGCCTCTAAAACGTCGCTATCGTACCTGCTTCCACAACCTCCCCCAGCAGTAAGTTCCAGGCACTCACCACCCTCTGTGTAAAGAACTTGCCTCGCACATTCCCTCTAAACTTTGCCCCTCGCACCTTAAATCTATGTCCCCTGGTAACTGACTCTTTCACCCTGGGAAAAAGCTTCTGACTATCCATGTTGTATTACTTCTTGACTACCTTATCCACCTGCGTTGCCACTTTCATTGACCTGTGGACCTGTACGCCCAGATCTCTCTGCCTGTCAATACTCCTAAGGGTTCTGCCTTTTCCTGTATACTTCCGACCTGCATCAGACCTTCCAAAATGCATTACCTCACATTTGTCCAGATTAAACTCCATCTGCCATTTCTCGGCCCAAGTCTCCAACCGATCGATATCCTGCTGCATCCTCTGACAGTCCGCATCAATATCCACAACACCACCAACCTTTGTGCCATCCGCAAACTTACGAATCAGACCAGCTACATTTTCATCCAAATCATTTATATATACTACATACAGCAAAGGTCCCAGCACTGATCCCTGCGGAATACCACTAGTCACAGCCCTCCATTCAGAAAAGCACCCTTCCACTGCTACCCTTTGTCTTCTGTGACCGAGCCAGTTCTGTATCCATCTTGCTAGCTCACCTCTGATCCCGTGTGACTTCACCTTTTACACCAGTCTGCCATGAGGGACCTGGTCAAAGGCTTTACTGAAGTCCATATAGACAACATCCACTGCCCTTCCTTCATCAATCATCGTCATCACTTCCTCAAAAAACTAAATCAAGTTAGTGAGACACGACCTGCCCTTCGCAAAACCATGCTCCCTCTCGCTAGTCAGTTCGTTTGTTTCCAAATGGGAGTAAATCCTGTCCCGAAGAATCCTCTTTAATAATATCCCTCCCACTGACGTAAGGCTCACCGGTCTACAATTCCCTGGTTTATCCTTGCTACCCTTCTTAGACAAGGGAACAACATTGACTATTCTCCAGCCCTCAGGGACCTCACCTGTAGCCAATGAGGATACAAAGATTTCTGTTAAGGCCCCAGCAATTTCTTCCCTTGCCTCCCTCATTATTCTGGGGTAGATCCCATTAGGTCCTGGGACTCATCTACCTTACTGCTTTGCAAGACGCCCAACACCTCCTCCGTTTTGATAACGACATGACCCAGACTATCTACACTCCCTTCCCTAGACTCATCACCCACCAAGTCCTTCTCTTTGGTGAATACTGATGCAAAGTACTCATTTAGCACCTCGCCCATTTCCTCTGGCTCCACACATAGATTCCCTCCTCTGTGCTTGAGTGGGACAACCCTTTCCCTGCGTTCCCTCTTGCTCTTTGTATACGTATAAAAAGCCTTGGAATTTTCGTTAATCCTGTTTGCCAATGACTTATCATGACCTCTTTTAGCCCTCCTGACTCCTTGCTTAAGTTCCTTCCGACTGTCTTGACATTCCTCAAGGGCATCGTCTGTTCCCAGCCTTCCAGCACTTACGAATGTTTCCTTTTACTTTTTGACGAGGCACACAATATGCCACTTTATCCAAGGTTCCCGAAACGTACCAAACGTATTCTGCTTCCTCACAGTAACATGCCTGTCCTGGATTCTAATCAACTGTATTTTGAAAGAATCCCATATGTCGGATGTTGATTTACCCTCAAACAGCAGTCCCCAATCTAAATTCTTCAATTCCTGCCAAATATTGTTAACCTTCCCTCAATTTAGCACCTTCACCCGAGGACTACTCTTATCCTTATCCACAAGTACCTTAAAATTTATGGAATTATGGTCACTGTTCTCGAAATACTCCCCAACTGAAAATTCGACCACCTGGCCGGGCTCATTCCCCAATACCAGGTCCAGTATGGTGCCATCCCTAGTTGGACTATCTACATATTGTTTCAAGAAGCCATCCTGGGTGCTCCTCACAAATTCTGCCCCATCCAAGCCCCTAGCACTAAGTGATTCCCAGTCAATAAAGGGGAAGTTAAAATACCCACCACTACAACCCTGTTACCTTTACATCTTTCCAAAATCTGTCCACATATCTGCTCCTCCACCTCCCGCTGGCTGTTGGGAGGCCTGTAGTAAATCCCCAACATCGTGACTGTACCCTTCCTATTCTTGAGCTCCACCCATATTGCCTCGCTGCATGATCCCTCCGAGATGTCCTCCCGCAGTACAGCTGTGATATTCTCCTTAACCAGTAATGCAACTCCCCAACCCTTTTACATCCCCCTCTCTCCCGCATGAAGCTTCTAAATCCCGGACGATTTAGCTGCTAATCCTGCCCTTCCCTCAACCAAGTCTCTGTAATAGCCACAACATCATCGTTCCGAGAACTAATCGAAGCTCTAGGTTCATCTGCCTTACCTGATATACTTCTCGCATTGAAACAAATGCACTTCAAACCACCAGTCCCGCTGTGCTCCGCGACATCTCCCTTCCTGCTCTTCCTCTTAGTCTTCCTGGCCTTATTTACTCGTTCCCCCTCATTTATTTCACCTGCTGCCCTACTGCTCTGGTTCCCACCCCCCTGACACACTAGTTTAAACCCTCCCGGGTGACGCTAGCAAACCTCGCGGCCAGGATATTTGTGCCCCTCCAGTTTAGATGCAACCCATCCTTCTTGTACAGGTTCCACCTGTCCCTGAAGAGATCCCAATGATCCAGATATCTGAAACCCTCTCTCCTACACCAGCTGTTCAGCCACGTGTTTAGCTGCACTATCTTCCTATTTCTCGCCTCAGTGGCACGTGTCACAGGGAGTAATCCGGAGATTACAAGCCGAGAGTTCCTTTCTTTTTACTTTCTACCTAACTCCCTAAACTCCACCTGCAGGACCACGTCACTCTTCCTGCCGATGTCGTTGGTGCCGATGAGTACCACAACCTTTGGCTGTTCACCCTCCCCTTTCAGAATGCCCTTTGCCCGTTCAGAGTCATTCTTGACCCTGGCACCAGGGATGCCACATACCATCCTGGAGTCTCTTTCACGCCCACGGAAGCGCCTATCTGTGCCCCTGACTATGGAGTCCCCTGTAACGATTGCTCTTCTGCGCTTTGTCTCTCCCTGCTGAACAACAGAGCCAGCCGTGGTGCCACTGCTCTGGCTGCTGCTGTTGTTTTCCCGTGATCGGCCATCTCCCCCCAACAGCATCCAAAACGGTATACTTGTTCGAGAGGGGTATAGCCACAGGAGATTCCTGCAATGACTGCCTGCCCCTTCTCGCGGTCACCCATCTATCTGCCTGCACCTTGGGTGTAATCACTTCTCTAGAACTCATGTCTTTGATGCTTTCCGCCACCAACATGCTCCTAAGTGCATCCAGTTGCTGCTCCAACCGATCCCTGCGTTCTGTGAGGAGCTGCAACTGGGTACACTTCCTGCAGATGTATTTATTCAGGACGCTGGAAGGGTCACGGACCTCCCACATCTCACAGTTGAAGCACTTCACCCCTCTAACTGACATTTCCAGCACTAATTAATAAATTAATTTGAAATAAATAAATTAACAGTAATTAACAGTCTCACCCGTTTCAGAGTCTGCACAGCAGAGTGCACGAGTCTCTTTCCTGCAGCTTGCCATCTTCAGGGTTTTGGCTCTCTCTCTTTCGTCGTTTCTTTTGTTAATGTTGAAACTCTCTGTCGCATAGTGGCAAAGTCACAAGCCAACTTATTGTGGCAGCCTTACAGTTAATCCTCCCCTCATACCAAACAGGTATCAGTCTTGTATTGAAGGACGTTTCCCTTAACGAATCAAGCATCATTTCCTTGATTATTGCCAGCATTTTCATTTATGCAATTAATCTATAAAAATGTTGTTTTCTTTCTCTCAATGTTTGTACTTTTTTCGAGGATGCGTTCTCTCACTAAGAGACAAAAATATGCAGAGGCTGTGTTCACTGCCTGCTCCGAAGGCTTGACGTTTTTCCTGCAAGTAAGCATTTTAACGCTTGGCTAGGACAAAATCTCCCTGCCTTGTCATCTTGTAATGCTGTGCCTTATTTCCACTTCCCCATACTACAAAGAAGGGTGATAATAAAGCGAAAGTGTTAGTTTATGGTAATAACTCATTTGTTAGTTTATAACAGCGAGATTCTAAACATTGAATGCTGGTTCATAACTTTTAGTGGCCTAATAATCTTATATTCCCCCAAATGAGGGCAAGATATCCTTATCGACCCCTCATTCATTCATTTTGTTATTATCTAGAAGAGCTCTGAACTCTAAGCTTCGTGTCATGTACTTGTAGCACACGGCACCTCAAATAGCAAAGCATAAAAAGTCTTACTGCTAACACTATGGCTTGGGTTAGATTCATAAGCATGGACAGAGTCCGGAGCCATGGGTATTGACCTACAATATCAACAGTCTTTCATCATTTGTAGTAGCTTAGCAGTTGTATTTCCTGCATTCTATGGTCATTGCTCTGCATCATTTTTACCAAGTGTTTCTGTGAGGTGATGGTCCTTTCCATTATGGACCATTGGCGAAGGGACAACGGAGTAATGGGGTGCCTAAACATCATAACAGCTCTACGGGCTTCTGCCTGCATGGATAAGTTAATTCTTGACTCGGTGACATTGTGGGTCTCTATGGGAAGCAGGACATTACCGCCTATCGTAGTTGCTTGGGTTGGTATAAAACAAAAGGTAGACTCTAAAATAGGACATTCTCTACTTGCATAGACCATTGTCTGAGCATTAGTTGTAACACAATACGTGCCCATCCGAACGTGAACGCAATTGGCGCTATTCATACCCCACCTGTTGATGCTTACCTCACACGTTGGTGACTATTGGTCCATGGTAAACCCGCGTGCAGCCTTCACCGAACTCCTGACGTCACACCGGTGTATGTATACCCCGCCCCTTCCTTGATTCTAACTCACCAAATCGTGACGGCAACATCCATTTTTCCATGGCTCAGTCACACTGGTCACAAAAGCGTCATATTGCATTTAATACAACATCACAATACTTCCATCATGCATGGACTGAAAAGATTTTCCAGCTGTCTCTTTACCTGTATCCAACTTTTGGATAGTTCTTACGCAATAGTATTATTTTTTCCATCTCTTCAACTGTCTTTCTGTATTTTAATTGTATTCCCTCTTAGCAATACCAATGTGTTTTATTCATCCTGATTATTGAAAAGTAAGTGTCTCTATCGAGTATGTGTCAATGCCTTGACAATTTAAAATGTTGTCCACTCTCCGGTCCACATTACCTATTACATGCCATGCTTTTTGTCAAGTGGGTAAACATGCTTGAGACCCGTTCTTCAGTGCATGTTGCCATGTTAGTTGATCTACATGTAACAAAGCACATCTGCACACTTACAACGTGATCTCAATGTCATGCCACACATTCTCAACTCTCAGGTGATCTTATCGAAAGATCAAAAGTTCGGGGGTGGATGGGGCTGGTGGTATCTGTCTGAGATATTTGCTTACATCCCCCTGCATGGTCCTGATGTCTCGGTGATGGCCAGACTTTCAAATGTAGCTCTCTTTATAAACAATAACTCATAGGCAAGGATACAAATATCTCCAAGAGAAAACTATCAAATTACAAGTCTTATTCACACTCTCCTGACTTTCCCTGGAAAGTGCTAGACTTCTTGGAAGTTCTGCACTGTATCAACTGAACGGTTTGAATTGTAATTTCACCATTGTTTATCCCCAGAATCCATTTATTAACTCTTGTATCATCCAGATCCAAATGCCGATTCCCATTAATTATAATTCTATTTCATTTTGAGCCCTGGAAACGCTTTACAGTCTAATATCCATAATTCTTTAAAACAAAAATCAAACATTCCCGTTTGATTCCAGGCATTACGATATTTTGTTTGTTTGTTTGATTTCTCTATTTTAGATGACATATCAATTTCTTAAAAGTAACTTGATAAATTACATTTGATTTTCAACCACTCAAATTATTCCAACTTCAGTTAACAGTGTTACTGGGGGTGACAGGTTATGTGTAAGTTCCATTTAATTTCTTCCCAAAATAAACTACTTGTTTTATACTTAGGAACCACCTAGACAGCTTTTACATCATTCTTGTTGAATGAAATTTTGACTATCCTCTTTATTTTGAAATAAAATCCCCTGTGAGTGATTTAAATAACCACCCATATCAAATTATTATTTTTTTATCGATTCCAATTTCTTATGCCCAGACTTGGTAGTATTGCATTTTTTTAACATTAAAGACCGAAGTGCTTGCAAGTATCTCCCCTTCTCAAGCACTTTGTCTCATATATAAAAAATACCACACGTGTTTGAAAAGTCAAAGTCTTTCATCCAAATTGTGACTACGCTGTGACATTTGATGTCTTAATTTCTTAAAGCCACTGGATCTCTTGTTGTGTCATCAGCTCTCATGTGTCTCTGTAAACTATCGAACCCTGTTTCAAAAAACCACAAAGAATCCATTGTGGATCTCTCCAAATCCTATTGGTTTGCTTTGTTCAATTATATCTATCAATTTGGGGCGGCACAGTTGCGCAGTGGTTAGCACCGCAGCGTCATAGCTCCAGGGACCCGGGCTCCATTCTGGGTACTGCCTGTGTGAAGTTTGCAAATTCTCCCTGTGACCGCGTGGATTTTCGCTGGGTGCTCCGGTTTCCTCCCACTCCCAAAGACTTGCAGGTGATGGGTAAATTGGCCATTGTAAATTGCCCCTCGTGTAGGTAGGTCGTAGAAAATATGGGATTACTGCAGGGTTAGTTTCAATGGGTGTTTCTTGATCGGCACGGTCTCGGTGGGCTGAAGGGCCTGGTTCAGTGCTGTATCTCTAAAATAAAAAAAAATTAGAAATGTAAAATTATATAATGTCCAATATATAGAAGAGTTTTTGCCTCAATCGAAAAAGAACTAAACTTCATTTTAAACTGGTTGGGTTTTTCCAATTGTTTTGGTATCCTTAGAGATTGAAAGCAAGAAAATAATGAGTTACATTTCAACTTCAAAGGAAATCGTTTCCGTTGCGGCAGACAATATTTTAGATTAAACTCCATTTCTTGCCAAACGTTTCAGCATATTCTGAAAGAGGTTTCTCATCCAAGAATTTTTTCATACGACAAAGATCATTCCAAATTCAATTTCATGGCAATAAACATTCAACATTTAAAAGTTCCAATGTTTTATGAGTGAGCCTAATATCCAGAATTAAAGCCTCCCTCATTTCATGATATAATATACTTGGAATTCATTGTGACCAACAATAAAATTCCTATTTTCCCATCGTAACAGGTTACTTAACCTTCATAGTACAAACGTAATTAAAACTTATTAACTTATAATATTTATTAGCTATGCACAAAACAGAATAGCACGTGTTTTTTGAAGAAAATGTGCATTACGTCATTCTTTTATTGTTCTTCCTTTTGGCGCCTTTTCAAATGACTGCACTAAAACCAAAAACTAAAGCTAAAGTAATTTAACATTCTTAAAACAAAAGATTTAACACCATTTTCTTAAATAAACTTTGAATATTGCAATCTTTCCATCTCTCCTTTATTTGCACTTCTTTCCCTGAAACCAATATCCACTTTCCGACATTTTCTACTTACAAAAAATGTAAGACATGTCTTTCATTGAAACAGCAAAAAAACAATAAGAGAACAAATTTCAAACGTCGCTCCAATTAAAATAGTGTTTTCAACTTCAAATAAGATTTCTGCCCGACAGATTCAGACCTTCAAGGCTGAAGATTAGCTCTTATAATATTGTTCATTGCCATTTCACAGTTACAAAACCAACTTTTACGATAAAAATCGAAACAGCAATTCAAAATGTAATTCCATTTTTTATCCCATTCCTGGGTGCACAATATTAAATGGAAATAAACACACTCAATAATCCCTTTTCACACTTATTCCATTCCAAACAACATAGGAACATTGATTCTTGTATTGGGTTCTGAATTCAAAGTGGCAAAAATCTGTGTTAAATTCCCTGTCCCGATCCTGTGCGACACACACAGGTTAAATTAGTTCACAACCAAAACACGACTCCCTCGGGTTTCGCAAAAATATACACTTATAAAATATAACAAGTAACAGACTCATATTTTTAACAATTAAGCCTGACTAATGGCCATTGGCTCCAAAGAACACTACACAGTCATGAACGTTAATCTCATTCGTGGAAGCTTCCAACATGCAAACATTTGAACGAAAAGCCACAGTAACTTTCTTGTACTCACTTGAAATTTCACTAAAAACATCTTAAGGTGTCCCTCTTTCCTCATTCTGATAACAATGACTTTCCCATTCCAGCTTCCCCAATATACGTTCTAACCACCATACTCGTAGGAGACTGAGGCAATTCTTCCCACGGTTGCTGCAGACACAATTGCTCATTGGCTCCCCAATTTTCTCTGCAGTTCCAAACTTTTTTTCTGAAGCATTCATTCTCCTCCTCCTATTGGTTCAACTGACTTTTATTCTCCTGGGCGTCAATCACAGTTGTGCAGGTGTTTAGGTCAGAGACATGCTGCTGTAACAGAGAGGCCATACAGCTCCAAATCACGAACTCTCTGGTTCAGTCGCTCAACCTCTTTATTTTTCTGACTGCTGGAAGGCAGCAGATTTTTGATTTTGCTTTCTCCATCTTCAAATTCTTCCAGCCTTTCTTATCTTGTGTGAACTCTATACATTTCTTGTATTACTCTTTGAAGACCTGTTTAACATTTTACACAATATGAATTTATTATTATCTTTATATATCTTTATATAAGTGCATTTAGATCACTGGTGGGTCTCCAAACTCCCCAAAAGGGTTTTCCCTTCCAAGTGTTGTCTGGTCTTTCGAACGTGAGATTCTTCCTTTCTCCCAGAACGCGTTCACAGCATGCCAAGTCCCATCTGGGGTGCCACTGTAAGATTTATGATAAGATAAGGGTGTTTTAACTCTCTGCTAAGGTGAGAACAGACTTGACTGCTCAACAGCTTGTTGTGAATCGACTTTACTGATAAAATAAGGGACATGTTTTTTCGGTTCTCAGATAAGCCATAATCACAAACTCAGGCAATAACTAACAGTCGTACACAGATTCTATCCATATTAGAGACTGGACGGCATAGTGCACGAAGATATTTCTTGCAGCTTCTGGTCTTCAAGTTTTTTTTTTCTCTCTCTCTCATAGCTTCGCTTGCTGTTAAACATTTTCTGCTGTATTGTGGCAAATCCAGAATTCAATTTAGCCTCGCAGCTTCACAGTGAAGCCTCCCCTCTTACCAATTAGTGATCAGTCTTGTATCAAAGGATGCCTTTCTCAGCCAACCAAGGATCGTTCTGTGAGGGTTGCTAACATTTTCTTTTCCGCCAGCAGCACATAGAAAGAGTCTGTGTATTAACTCCCTTATCACAATGCTTTTCTGAGGTTGCCTTATCTCACTACGAGACAATTCTAAGTAGAAGCTCTCACTATCTGATCTTTAGATCTGACATTTTCACTTCAAGTAAGCATTTTAAAACTTGACATAAGTCAGAATCTCACTGCCTTGACATTTTGCCTATACTTGCCTTATTTCTTAAAATGTTCACGTTTCCATACTACAAAGAAGGATTTTAATAAAGCTAAATGTAGGTTATAATATTACTTCATTTGGAAGTTTATAATAGCTAATTTTAACAATTAGCATGCTGGTTAGCAGCTTTCAGCAACCTAATAATCGTACAGATCCTTTGCCAATGAAGCCTCCCTCACAACTGAAACGATGGCAGTACTGAATCTCAGAGAGGACATCAGTTCCTCAGTTCTGAACCTAGAACACTGCCGGGTTTACTCAGTATGGCCCATCTGACAGTGCAGTGTTCCATCAGGACAGCCCATCTGACATTGTGGCACTGGCTCAGTATTGACTCTCTGATAGTGCAGCATTCACTCAGTACTGCCCCTCTGACAGTCCAGAACTCCTGCAGTACGGCCCATCTGACTGTGCTGCGTATCCTCAGTACTGGCCCACTGACAGTGCAATGCTCGCTTAGTTCTGCACTTTCAACCATGGAGTGCTCACTCAGCACTGTCTCTTCGATAGTGTCGTTCTGCATCAGCACTCACAATTTGACAATGAAGCCCTCCATCAGTACTGCCCCTCCAACCAAGCAGCATGCCTTAATTAATGGACCTTCGACAATGAATTGCTCGCTCAATACTGACGTTCCAACAATGCAGCTCCACCTCAGTATCTACCTTCCAACAGTTCAAAGCACTCTCAGTGCTGGCCATTTGACAGTTAAGCACACCCTCAGTACTGAATCTCTGTTTGCAGGTCTGCCTCAGAACTGTCCCTCTGGCAGTACAACACTCCACCAGTTATGTTCCCTCAGTACTGAACCTCCAGTAGTGCAGCTCAACCTTAGTACGGCACCTCTGACAGTCCGGCTCGCCCTTAGTCTGAACCCTCTGACAGTGGGACCTCAGTGCTGTCCCGCTGACAGAGGGACATTGCATCAATACTGACGTCTCTAACTGTGCGTTTACCCTCCAAGATTGCAGCGCTCCCTCTAACTGTACATCTGAAAGTGCAGCACTCACTCAGCCGTAAACCTCCGGCAATGCAAGACTCCTATAATACTACCCATCCAACCGTGCAGTGACCGCGAAGTACTTACGTTCTGACAGTACAGCGCTCCCTCATTACCGACACTTCAACAGTGCAGCGCTCCCTCATTACTGACCTGCAACAGTACAGCACTCCCCCAGTACTAACACTCTGAAATGTAGCGCTCCCTCAGTACTGACAGGCTGACTGTGCAGCTCTCACTCAGCACTGCCTCTTCGACAGTCCAGCGGTCCTTCAGTGCTGGCCCTCGGACTGTACGGTGCTCCATTAGAACTGACCCTCTGAAAAATGCCGCTCTCCCTCAATTCTGCCACTCTTATAGTGCAAACTCGCTCAGTCATCTGTTCCGATGGGGCAGTGCCTCCTCAGCCCTAGATATCTGGCAGTGCCATGTTCAATTGGTATTTCACCTGGACAGTACAACGTTCCCTCATTAGTGCTCCTTCAATGATGCTGCGTTCCTTCAGTACTGAAACTACAATAATGCGGTGCGACCTCAGTTTTGCCCCTCAGAAAATGTAGTGGTACCTCAGTACGGCCCCTCGGAAAGCTCAGAGATCTTCCAGTTCTTAAGTTCTGATATAAAAACAAGAAATGCTGGAAACACTCAGCAGGTCTGGCAGCATCTGTGAAAATAGAAGCAGAGTTAACGTTTCGGGTCAGTGACCCTTCTTCGGAACTGACAAATATTAGAAAAGTCACAGGTAATAAGCAAGTGAGGTGGGAGTGGGGCAAGAGATAACAAAGGAGGTCTAGATTGGACCAGGCCACATAGCTGACCAAAAGGTCACGGAGCAAAGGCAAACAATATGTTAATGGTGTGTTGAAAGACAAAGCATTAGTACAGATTAGGTGTTAATACACGGAATATTGAACAGCAACAAGTGCAAAACTAAGTTCTGATAGTTCAGCCCTCCCTCCCTCCTAACCGTTTGGCATTCCAGTACATGCAAACATATGAACATATGAAATAGAAGCACGAGTAGTCCAGTCGGCCTCCCAAGCCTGCTGTGCTATTCAACAAGACCATGGCTGATCTGTTTGCAACCTAAACTGCACATTCCCACCTACCCCAATAATCTTCCATTCCCTTGCTTATCAAAAAGGTATCCACCACTGCCTTAAAAATATTCACAGACTCTGCTTCCACAACATTTGAAGTAACAGAGTTCCAAAGACTTACAACCCTCTGAGCGAAAAATATATTCTCCTCATCTCTGTCTTAAATGGGCGACCACCATGTTTTTATTTAAGAGTGACTGCTAGTTCTAGGTTCACATATAAGAGGAAACATCTTTTCCATAACCACTCTGTCAAGACCCCTCAGGATCTTATGTTTCAATCAAGTCACGTCGTACTCTTAAAAATTCGAGCAGATACCAGCTTAGCCTGTCCAGTCTTTCCTCATCAGACAACTCAGCCAGTCCTGGTTTTATTTTAGCAATCCTTCTCTGAAATGTTTCCAAAGCATTTACAAATTTCCTTAAATAAGGAGACCAATGCTGTGCAGGATGTGGTCTCATCAATGCACTGTATAACTGAAGCATAACCTCCCTACTTTTGCATTCAATTCCCCTCACAATAAATGATAACATTCCATTTGCTTTCCGAATTATGTGTTGTGCATGCGTACTAACCTTTTGTTATTCATGCACTGGGACACCCAGATCCCTCTGCATCCCAGAACTCTGCAATCTCTCACCATTTAGATAATATGCTTATTGTTTTATTCTTCCTGCTAAAGTGGACAATTTCACATTTCCCACATAATGCACTATTTTCCTGAGCTTGGTACACTCACTGACCCCACCCATATCCCTTTGTAGCCGCCTTATGACCTGTTCACAAATTATTTTGCTACCTATTTTTGTGTCATCCATACATATAGCCACCATATCTTCTGTCCCTTCATCTACGTCATTTGTATAAACTGTAAAAATTTGAGGTCCCAGCACTGATCCCTTTGAAACAGCAATCGTTACATCTTGCCAACCAGCAACTGACACATTTATGCCTATGCTCTTTGCGCTGCTAGCTGTATGTGGGCCCGCCCTTCATTTTACGCATCTGGCGAGAACATCCTCCATTTTATACACAAGATCATAAGAAATAGGAGTAGGAGTAGGCCATTCAGCCCCTTGGGTTTGCTCTGCCATTCCATAAGATTATGACTGATCTGATAGCGGACTTAACTCCACTTTCCTGCCTACCCCGCGCCACCACCCTCCCCCCATACCCCCATAACCTTTGACACCTTGGTTGCTCATAAATCTATCTAACTCAGCCTTCAATATATTCAATGACCCAACCTCCACTGCTCTGTGGGGAAGAGAATTCCAGAGTCTAACCAACCGCTGAGAGAGAAGAAAAAATCCTCCTCATCTTTGTCATAAATGGGAGATTCTCTATTTTTAAACTGTACCCCCTAGTTCTAGACTCCCCCACAAGGTGGACATCCTCCCAGCATCCGCCCTGTAAAGGCCCCTCAGAATCTTGTATGTTTCAATAAGATCACCTCTCGTTCTTCTGAACTCCAATGTGTACAGGCCCAACCTGGTCAACCATTCCTCATAGGAAAACCCCTTCATCCCAGGAATCAGCTCAGTGAACCTTCTCTGAACTGATTCCAATGCATCCACGTCTGACCATTTATTCACTTTCAAAGCTTCCAAAAACCTTCATATTTCCCTCTCACTCTGTTTATCCCATCCAATATTTCACACTCCTCCTCTTTAACTGCAATGCCTGCATCATTCCTCCTCTTTAATGAAGACAAACACAAAGTATTCATTGAGAACCATGCCCACATCATCCATGTCCACAGGCAGGAAGAAGGAGGAGAGGCAATCTAAACTAAAGTATACAATTATAATGTAGGGAAGTGTGAAGATGTTCACGTTGACGTAAAATAGAAGATCAGATTTTTTTTGATGTTTGAAACTGATAATTTATGATTCTCAGAGAGGCATGATGACACTTGCAGAGGGAACACACACAGTTAACATGCAGGTGCAGTGCAGCAGGGTATTAAGAATGCAAATGTCTTGTTGGCCATAATTATAAGGGGATTGGAGTAAGTAATTTTGAAAACTTGCGAAAATTGTACAAGGCTTTGGTGAGACCACACCTGGAATACTATGTGCAGTTTTGGTCTCCACATTTAACAAACGATATACTTGCACTGGAGGCGTTCAGCGACGCTTTTCTAAATTGGTTCCTGGGACGAGTGGGTTGTCCTGTGATGAGAGGTTGAGTACATTGGGTCTATATTCTGTGGAGTTTAGAAGCATGAGAGGGGATCTAATGGAGAGATACAAGATGCTGAAAAGGCACGAGAGGGTAGAATCTGAGAGATTGATCCACTGGTCTTGGAATCAAGAATGCGAGGGCAGTCTCAGGATAAGGAGAAAATCATTGAGGACGGAGAATTGGAGAGATTACTTCACTCAAAGTTTTGTGAATCTTTGGAATGCTCTACCCCAGAAGGTTATGGATGCTCTGATGCTGAATACATTTAAGGCTGTCATGGATAGATTTTTGATCTCGCAGGGAATCATGGGGTATGGGAGTGGGCAGGATAGTGGAATTGAAACCCATGATCAGCCATGATCGTATTGAATGGCGGAGCATCCACGGTGGGCCGTATCGTCTAAGTCTGCTACTATTCCTTGTTCTTTTGTGCACTTGTGATGTCATCATATGACAAACCAGTTGGTCTTTTTGGGATGCAACTCACAGAATATATAACGGGGAACCAGTGGATCTGTTATATTTAGATTTTCAGAAAACGTTTGATGATGTCACGCACATCGTTTGTGAGGACAGCGTGGAACAGGCTGATATGCTCGAACAGTTTGAGGTTAAGAGGGAGGATGTGCTGGAAATTTTGAATGATATGAGGACAGTTAAGTCCCCTCGGCCAGACGGGATATTCCCAAGGATATTACGGGAAGCGAGGGAAGAGATTGCTGCGCCTTTGGCGATGATCTTTGCGTCTTCACTGTCCACTGGAGTAGTACCGGATGATTGGAGGGTGCCAAATGTTGTTCCCTTGTTCAAGAAAGGGAATAGGGATAACCCTGGGAATTATAGACCAGTCAGTCTTACGTCGGTTGTGGGCAAATTATTGGAGAGGATTCTGAGAGACAGGATTTATGATTATTCGGAAAAACATGGTTTGATTAGAGACAGTCAACATGGCTTTGTGAGGGGTAGGTCATGCCTCACAAGCCTTATTGAATTCTTTGAAGATGTGACAAAACACATTGATGAAGGAAGAGCAGTGGATGTGGTGTATATGGATTTTAGCAAGACGTTTGATAAGGTTCCCCATGGTAGGCTCATTCAGAAAGTAAGGAGGCATGGGATGCAGGGAAAGTTGACTGTCTGGATACAAAATTGGCTGGCCCATGGAAGTCAGAGGGTGGTAGTAGATGGAAAGTATTCAGCATGGAGCTCAGTGACCAGTGGTGTTCCACAAGAAACTGTTCTGGGACCTCTGCTCTTTGTCATTTTTAGAAATGACTTGGATGAGGAAGTGGAAGGCTGGATTAGCAAGTTTGCCGATGACACGAAGGTTTCTGGAGTTGTGGATAGTGTGGAAGGCTGTTGTAGGTTGCAACGGGACATTGACAGGATGCAGAGCTGGGCTGAGAAGTGACAGATGGAGTTCAACCTGAAAAAGTGTGAAGTGATTCATTTTGGAAGGTCGAATTTGAATGCAGAATACAGGCTTAAAGACAGGACTCTTGGTAGTGTGGAGGAACAGAGGGATCTTGGGGTCCATGTCCATAGATCGCTCAAAGTTGCCACCCAAGCTGATAGGGTTGTTAAGAAGGCATAT
Source organism: Heterodontus francisci (assembly GCF_036365525.1). Taxonomy (NCBI): domain Eukaryota; kingdom Metazoa; phylum Chordata; class Chondrichthyes; order Heterodontiformes; family Heterodontidae; genus Heterodontus; species Heterodontus francisci. The sequence continues at coordinate 949,655 of NW_027141742.1, read as the reverse complement.
GGTGTGTTGGCTTTCATTAACAGGGGGATTGAGTTCAAGAGCCGCGAGGTTATGCTGCAGCTCTATAAGGCCCTGGTTCGACCACACTTGGAATCTTGTGTTCAGTTCTGGTCGCCTCATTATAGGAAGGATGTGGAAGCTTTAGAGAGGGTGCAGAGGAGAATTACCAGGATGCTGCCTGGACTGGAGGGCATGTCCTACGAAGAAAGATTGAGGGAGCTAGGTCTTTTCTCATTGGAGCGAAGAAGGATGAGAGGTGACTTGATAGAGGGGTACAAGATGATGAGAGGCATAGATAGAGTGGATAGTCAGAGTCGTTTTCCCAGGGTGGAAAGGGCTATCACCAGGGGGCATAATTTTAAGGTGATGGAGGAAGGTTTCGGGGAGATGTCAGAGGTAAGTTCTTTGCACAGAGAGTGGTGGGTGCGTGGAATGCGCTGCCAGCGGTGGTAGTAGAAGCAGATACATTCGGGGCATTTCAGCGACTCTTGGATAGGTACATGGATGATAGTAGAATGAAGGGTAGGTAGTTAGTTTGATCTTCGAGTAGGTTAAAGGTTCGGCACAACATCGTGGGCTGAAGGGCCTGTACTCTGCGGTACTGTTCTATGTTCTATGTTCCACAAGAGATTTGGAAACAAAATTACAGCAGATCGGATTGGGGCTATGCATCGTATGGATTGAGAATTTTTAACGGACAGGAAACAGAGAGTAGCATAGGTAGAATTTGACTACTGGGGAAGGTAAGAATCGGTGCCTGGGTCTCAGACATTCACAATCTATATTAATGAATTGGATGTGGTGATTAAATATAATATTTCTAAGTTTGCAGCTGACACAAAACTAGGCAGAAGTGCGAGCTGCGATGAGGATGCAAACATGCTTCAAGGGATTTTGCAGAGGCTTAGTGAGTGGTTAAAAGTTTAGCAGATGGAATACTATGCAGAGAAATATGAGGTTATACACATTGGTAGGAAAAACAGGAATACGGTGCATTTCTTAAATGGTGAGTGGCTGGGAAGTGTTGAACTTCAAAGGGACTTGGGTGTCATTGTTCATGAATCACTGAAAGTCAGCATACAGGTACAGCAAGCATTTAAGAAGGGGCATTGTCTTTAGTGCAACAGGATTTGGGTACAAAACATGTCTTACTGCAGTTATATGGAGCCTTGCTCAGGCCACACCTGTTGCTTTGTGTGCATTTTTTTTCTCCGTACCAAAGGAAAGACAGAATTGCCATAGAAGCACTACAACGCAGACTCACCAAACTAATTCCTGGGTTGGAGGGATTGTCCTTTGAGGAAGATTAAGTAGACTTGACCAATATCCTCTGCAGTTTAGTAGAATGACTGGTGATATATTTCAAACATACTGAATTCTTGCACGGCTTTACAGGGAAGATTTATGCAGGATGCCTCCACTGGCGGTGGGGTCGGGGTGTGGGGGGTCTAAAACCAGGGGGAATAGTCTCAGAATAAGAGGCAGACCATTTAGAACTGAGATGAGGAGGCATTTCTTCACTGAGATGTTTGTAAATCTTTGGTATTCTCTGCCCCAGTGGGCTGTGGAGGCTCAAGTCGTTGAGAATGTTCAAGACAGAGATCGACAGATTTCTGCAATTGAAAACATCAAGGAATACGGAGATAGTACAGGAAAATATTCTTGAAGTAGCAAATCAGCTCGAAGGGCCTGTTTCCGCTCTTTGTGTTCAATATTGCAACCAAATGGTAGCAAGCTACATACATGTTTAAGACAATGGTATCTCGCAGAGCAGTGCATGGATTGAACGGGGAATCTTGGCGTTCTTCACACTCTCTGCTCGAAACATCCGATCTAACAGGCCGCCAAGACTCTTGCTCCCACGGATACAAATATTAATGCAAACACAAGCTTGCAGCAGAATATTAGGAAACAATTTATTTTTAAATATAGATTTTTCGGTCCACAGATATGGTTGATAAACCAAAGCAGTTAGTAAAATAAAACCTACTAAAAAGTGCAAGGTTATTGATTAAAGTTAAAGCGTTACTCGAAGTGAAAACTGCTGAGTTCAACCTTTTCGTTTATTTCTTTTCAGCTGACCGAGAGTCCTTGGATTGACCCGATTGTCAGTAAATGGTCTATACAATTGCTTGAAGCCAGACTGTTCGGCACTTTTAAGGCAATATAAGTTAGCAAGACCAGTTCCTTTCATTCAGCAGCTTTAATCATTAATTGTCTCTCGATCAGATATTCAAACAAAACTGTTTAAAATGTGGTTCAGATAAAATCATAAAATGTTACTTCAAATTGACACAGAACCATAAAAGTTCGTCGTGTTGTCAGACTATTACAGTTTCTACCACAAGCAAAAACTGTACTGACATTGATTCCCGCCATAATCTAAAGTTTATCTGACTCTATTCGCATAAGATTATGATAATGGACCAGCATCGTTGTAAACACAGGAAATAAATTCGTTTGGAAGTGTTCGATCATTTGTTTAAAAACTGAAGTATTGATATCCCATGAGACAGGATTACGTAAATATTTATCTTTCTCGCAACAAACTGGGATAGTACCAAAAAAAAACTCTGCTCCAAGTCAGTTTGATAGACCACAACTTTAGCTGTGGAAATTAGTCCCTTAACAACTTTGATTCCACTGGACGTCAGAATTTTTCGTAACTAATATACCCCCTACACTTTCTATACATCTCCAATTCCTCTACTGCTTTCAACTTGGAGAAGTGTGAGGTGGTGTATTTAGTGTGGTCAAACAAGGCAAAGGAATAGATGATTAATGAGAAAATACTGAGAAGTGTAGAGGAACTGTGGGTCCTTGGAGTCAATGTTCACAGATCCCTGAAGGTAGCAGGACAGGTCAATGAGGTGGTTCAGAAGGCATATGGAATCCTTTCCATTATTAGCTGTGGGATAGAATATAAGAACAGGGAGGCTATCCTGGAACTGTGATTGGTGAGGCCACAACTTGAGTACTGTGTGCAGTTCCAGTCATTTCATTACAGAAAGGATGCAATTGCACTCAAGAGGGTACAGAGGAGATTTACGACGATGTTGCCAGGACTGGAAAAATGCAGGTTGGAGAAAAGATTGGATAGACTGTGGTTATTCTCCTTGGAACAGAGAAGGCTGAGAGGAGATCTGATTAAAATGTAAAAAATCTTGAGGAGCCTGGATAGAGCGGAGGTGAAGGATTTATTCACCATAGCAGAAAGGTCAGTGACGGTGGGGCATTGCTTTAAACTGTTGCTAGAAAAATAGAGGGGAGATGAGGAAAAAATCCTTTCACCCAGAGGGACGTAGGGATCTGGACCTCACTGCCTGAAGGGGTAGTTGAGGCAGAGTCGCTCAACTCACTGAAAAGGAGTCTGGATATACACCTCAGCTACCATAATCTGCAGGGCTAAAAACTAAATGTTGGAAGGTGGGATTGGAATAGGTGGATCCTTTTTTGGCTGGCACAGACACGATGGGTCAAAGTGGCCTCTTTCTGTGCCTTAAACACTTTATGTTTCTATGATTCGATGGTTCTTGGAAGCTTAAAATAATAAATTATTCCTCTTTTCTGCTGATATTCGTTCTATGTTTTTGACAAATCTTTTACCTCGTAATTCAAATGACATCTTATTCAGCGGTCTTGCAGATCTATGTCCGGTTGTTCACCTTAGGAATTCCCTTCCTTGAATGAAAAATGTTGTTCAGACTAGTCGGAGCAAGATTCCAGTCAACTTCACAACCAGTCATTTCATTTTAGCCTTTTTCAACGTCCGTCCCCAAGTTGCACCATTGTATGTTTTGGGGTTTTGAGGCGTAAAACACTTTTATTTAAAAATTCTCAGTTCTGAATTTTCAATTTATTACAATGGGGTCCTCAGTTGTGCCTGACCTAACAATGTACAAATAACGACTACTTATGAATCCAGAAAAAAATTATTCAGCAAGATGTTATAAATATTTAACAAAAAGCACTGAAGACAACATGGAAGTTTCATTTTCTTCAAGACCAGGATTCCCTTTGCTATCCTGTCTCTGAAATGACATTACGTTGAACAGTGTTTCAGATTAATTACACCACAGATACCTTTGTAAATTGTACCAGCAAAGACTCTGAGTTTCTATCGTTTGGGCTTCTGATTCCTAATTATGAAATCCTTTGAATTAACTCTTCCATTAGTTAAACGTGAGGTTCATCTGCTGTCACTGCACCTCTGTAATAAGAGTGGTCTACGCTAAAAGCATGTCCATCTCTAACTTACAAGGCTCCAAGAGTTAACATTTCATTGTGTGAACAAATAACACATCCTTGCAGATACAAAGCAGTTGTTCATCAATCTTTCGTCTTCTTATCAACAATGCCAACTACCGTAAACAATTTAACTCAACATTCCCAGGGTGCCAAAGCAATTAAGAATAAATGTGCCTAGTGAAAGATCAGGAAAAAGCAACGTTGTTTTTAAATTTAAATGTTTTCTTCTACAGATATATTTAATTGATCAAGTCAGTTAGCATACTTATTAAACTGCATGAGTCTTGTTTAATGATAGGTGTCATATCCAATTTAAGCTTCTTTCACATCAGTTCCTTTAGGGAGCGCAATCACTCTCCACCTGACCCATTTACGAAGGTCATCTCTTTCCCTTTGCTCACTGCTCGTTATCTTTTTTCATTCCTGCTCATTTACTTCCCATCCTCCTGCTCTCGACCCCTCTTCCCGTCACTAACAGCTGCAGTGTTTGTCTTTACTCCTGCAGGCCATTTTCCCCTGGACCTCCAGTGGTCACCCCTTGTCCATTAACCACTGGATCTTTAAGATGGTCTCAGTTGCTTTGTTTATTAATTAATTAATAATTGATGTAACTACATATTTCACCGCGCTCTTTCACTGCTCTCTGAACTCGGACTGAGTGGCCACATAAATAAATGTGTTTGGGCAACAACTTAAATTCCGCAGCATATATGTGACCTTACCAAAGATATAAGAAGAATCATTATCTAAGGTATAACTGACACGAAAAATATTTAAAATATACAGCAACCAAAGAAATATGAAGCTGCCAGATATGCTGAAGAGTAAAATCATAGACTTCCTTCGTCTCTCCATTTCAGAGTCACTGTGATTATCTTTCTTGCTCTGACCTCTCAGTCTCTGACGAACTCGACTGGTCACTAAAATGTGTCTGAACGTCAGAGCGTTCAGCAACAGAATTAAAATGAATGGCAACAATGGTGTTAAAGCTTTTTCAAACATTCTAAATCCAATCCATCGAGGGTCAGTAAAATAGCTTGGCTTATTAGTGCAGCGCCATTCGACATTGTCGATTACCAGAAAAGGTTTAAATCTAAAGTAGACGGGAATATTTTTTAGACAGAGCAGAATGCTGGTTGTTGATAGAACCAGAGTCGCAGCTTTCCTGGTACAATATTTCGATTTCAGCTTTGGGCAACAAATGGCGACAAATCGATCAAATGTGAAAGCGATGGTGAACCAGACAGAACAGTCGATGGCTGCACGGATCAGGACATAGAGAGGGCGACACACAGAGGTGAGATCAAGGAAATTTAATGCGAAATAAAACTTATTGATTTTCCGAAGTATGATCTCAGTGATAATGAACAGTAGATCCGCTGATTGACATGGCCACCAGGTAGCGGGTGGTGCAGCTGGATAGTCCGCAATTTCCCTTGGACAGGATCACAATTGAGACTAAGTTAACTGAAAAGGAGAGAAGGGAAAACTGGCTGTAAATTACTGAAAAGAATTCTCCGCTTCGCAATCCAAGCAGGAAGGATTTTAGAACGAAAACCGTGTGGATTGGGATCGGATCAGATCGGGTCCATGACATTAACCTGCCTCCAACACCAGCAGTTCCAGATTTAACAAATCCTGGACGGGAAGGTACAGCACCCCGCTCACCGGACGCTGGTCAACTACGTAAATGTAGCAATGAGGAGCCAAATAATGGGTAGACTGGAGAACTGTACCCGGTCTCCAACCACTCCCACTGTCAGAACCCGTCCTTGACTCGAATCATTCCCTGGGGTCGATGGCATCCCTCCCTAATTCGAACCAGTCCCTCGGAATGTAGGCACTGATACGTCTTGGACCACTCCCTCTGATGTATAAATGAGTTAAAGTGAAAAGAGAGTATCCTGAGTCAATGCAAATGTGATCAAAGCACAGACGTTCATTTCTACAGGAATATTACTAAAAGAAAAGTGCTATAATAACGTATTAGAAAGGTGGTGATTGAACACGTATATAATGTGTACTCTTCTGGACGACACATGATAAAAATATCTAGGGTAACCAGCAGGTGTTTGTATTCTTCATAAAAATAATACATAACTGTTAGATTATAATTATTGGGATATGTTGTGGCTCTATTCTGTCATTAAGAGAATGATGCTTGTTGAACTAATAGAGGCTTTGAAATTATATAGGGATTGGAGAAGGAAAACGTGGTCCTGATATTTCCACCTTTGCTGATGACCAGTTCTACATTTCCTGAAAACAAGATGGTCATCAACAATGCACGATGGAATTCCAGAGAGACCTATTTACTTGTACTGCTGAGAACGTGGAAGTAAGACCTCTTGGAGTAGTTGCAATGGGAAAAAAATAAGAAAAATCGTGGTTAGTACATGAGGGAGACAGGAGTGGCAGGATAGGCTGATAGGATTGGATGAGCTGGAATGAAGAGAGGCTCTTGCAGAGCAGGAAGACAGTCTTAATCTAGTTGTGCCGAATGGCCATTTTCTGTGCTGTAAAATCGGTCACTTGTCTATTAACAACTCATAGTCATCAGTGTTTTTTCGTGATATTGAAGAGGGTTATTTATTATTACAGTGCACTTATGACCAAACGCTTCTCAGGACCGTGGTCGAGAAGGAAATTAATCAGCACCTGATAGTGCTGTCAACACCTCGACGTAGAGTAAGAGTAAGATGGGGACCCGCATTGAATACAATTACAGATACTCCAGGAATTACATGGTCCCTGGAGTTGCATTGTCCACACCAGTTAGTCAGCCACAATCAGTACAATTCTAGAGTGTCAGAGACTCCCAGTTGTACATGATCGCTGAGGTCAGGTGCTCCACTCCAGTTAGTGCGCACACACACTATAGTTCTACATTAACAGGTAATTCCAGTAATCCTTCCACTCTGAGATTTTCCTGCTTTAAGCTGTGATTATACAGAACACAACATTTTAAATAATTCAATAACTTTACAATGCAGAGTGTCTTGAGCTAGAAACAGTTGAGACAGATAATTCAGGAAATTAATGCAATTATATTATTGAATGTGTGTCTGTGCAACTGTAACCATTCTATCTCATGTCATATTATTATTCCTATAGTAATGGAAGAAACCAGCTCACACACAGATTTACAAAACCTCATTGGTTATAGATACTTACCAGGAACGCCAATTACAACTAGGATCACATAGAATATTTTCCTGACCCATTGAATTGGTTGGTGCATTTTCTGCTTGGAGTGATCGGTCTGTACGTGCTGCAGGTAATATCGCTGAAAGAATTTCTGAGGTGACACATTGCCAGTGCATTAACTTTATACCCTCCCGGAGCTCGATGGGGACACTGAGGTTGCAAAATTGTTCAAACAGTATTTTCTTAATCTTTGAAGAAACAGATTACGACAGCTGTGTTAATTCCCTGTTGATGAAATATATTTTCCACTTAAATTGAATTGTACCCATCCCCACCCCCAAGACTGGACAAATCTGATCACAAAAATCAACTAATCATAACTGGAAGCTGTGTTAAACAGAAATCAAGGAAGTCTTAGTAAAATCATGAGTCCCATCTGTAGATCTCATGTTGTTTTAGTGATTGCCTTCACTCTGCATAACTATTCAGAAATTAAATTCCTAACGTCAGAGAAGCCTGTATCGGATGTTCATCTATACTATGGATGCTCTCTTTATCTATGCAATTCCGTTCAACAATTCATATATTCAAACAAAAAGGAACATAGAATGGTTGCAACACAGCAGTTGGCCATTTGGTCTGTTTTGTCCGTGTCAGCTCTCTGCACGGGCAGCTCAGCTAATTTCGCTCCCACATCTGCTCATCACTGACCTGCATTGTTTTTCTCTTCAGTTGTTTATTCAATTCGCTTCTGATTGATTCTAGCTTCACCACTCTCTCAGCCAGTCCATTCCACATCCTCAACACGTGCTGTGAAAACATACGTTTTCCCTCATGTCCCCATTGATTCTATTGCCAATCCCTCAAACCTATGTCATTTGGTTTTCGCCACGGCTGCCAATGAGAGCGATTTCTCTCTATCTACTCTGTTTAAATCGTGCGTGGTTCGGAACAACTTTATCAAACTCTCTCTCAATTTCCTCTTTAAGGAGAACAACACCGATTCTCGAATCTGTCGGCATAAAACACATGTCACCCCTGGAATTTTCTCTTGAACATTTTCTACACCCACTGTAAAGCCTACACATTGTTCCTCAAAGTGTTGTGCCTAGAACTGGACACAATAGCAGGATTGTCAATATCGTTCTATCTCTCACATGGTCCGAGCTACTCCGTTGCCCTTTTCAACCTCTTCATCCGATGCAGCGATTATTGTGTCTGTGTCAAACACTTGTTCACATCGGGCTCGAAAATTTAATCAAATTTGCATTTAAATATCTGTACCTCCCTCGCCTGAAAACGCTCTATCTGTGACCCTTCACTTCTCTTCCATGAATTCCCTCTTTCCATTTAAGTGGACGGACTTTGCATCAATATTTACTATAATCCGCCAACTTCCACAGTTATCTTGACCACACTTGCTCAAACTCCACTTTGTGGAAATAATAACTTCCATTCTCTCAGTTTCCTCATCACCTTTTGTTTGTTTCAACGATGCCATCTTCCATACCAGAGCTTCTGCAGTCTCTTCATTTCACATTAACCGCGCATTCCTCACATTAGTTTTGCAGAGGCCTCAGCTGTATCTGTTCCATCACCCGAATAACTGTCCTCACCTCCTTCCCTACCTTCCAGAACCATGATATTAATTCACCCATTCTCACTTTCCACTCGAACCGCTTCCACCTTCAACACATCCTCCTCCTACATTTCCACCATGTCCATCTAAAATCGTGAACAAAATATCTTTGTTCATTCTTCCATCATGCCCAAGATATGGTTTGCTTGCCCGCAGCTTCTTTCTATGCAAGTGCAAGAGATGCGCAACAGATTTCCTTTCACCTATGATCATAAGGTCTTTAGAAATAGAAGCGGGAGGAGGCCATTCAGTCCATAGATCATGTTCTGCATTCAATACCATACTGGTTGATCTGACGATGGCTACAATTCCAATTTCCTGGCAGACAACAGTAAGTCTTCACTACCTCGTAAATGAAAAGTCAGTCTAAACCAGCCTTGAATATATTCAATGTCCCAGACTCCACTGACCTCTGGATAAGTGAATTCTAAATGCGATGGAACTTTCAAGAGAAGAAATTCCTCCTCATCAGCATTTTAATTGGGAGACCGCTTTTTCATAAACAGTGGAGAATGTGCTGAGCTCAGGGCCGGGCAGGGCACCAATGTACCACACATCTGGGCTTCGACTGAGGAAGCAAGGTGAAGGCAGTTCCTTCTTGTTCCTTGGATGTGGGCATTGCTGGCGAGGCTGGGATTTGTTATCCATCTTTTGATTACCTTTCGAACGTGGTGGCGGGCCACCTTCTTGAAACGCTGGACTCCATCTGCTTTAGGTACACCCGCAGTGCAATTAGAGAGGAAGTTCCAGGATTTGAAAGGAACTGTCGAAATAAATTTAGTAACTTCCTGCGGTGTGATGTTAAATGTGGTGCACACGGCAGCTACTGTGTGCTGGTGGTGAAAGGCGATAAGTGTTAGTATGGTGCATCGGATGCACATCAAGCAAGCCCATTTGCTTGGATCTTGCTGAGGCGCTTGAGTTTTTTCTGGTGGCGGCACAGATCAAGGAAGGTGGAGTGTATTCCATTATTCCTGACATATACCTTGTAAATTGCGGATGTAAAAGTAAGTGGATGAGCTTTTTGTTGCATAAATCCCAGCGTCTGATCTTCTCTTGGAGCAACAATATTTATTTGGCTGGCCCAGTTAAATTTCTGATCAAAGGTAACGCCGATGATATTGATAATGTGGTAATTCGGGACTTGCCACGAGGATGAATATCAAGGGGAGGTGGTTAGTTTCTCTCTTGTTGGACAAGGCCATTTCATGGCTAATCTGTGATGCGATTTTTAGTTGCCTTTTATCAGCCTAAATCTGATGCAAACAATACAGAAAATGCGGTGTTTTTTTGTGGGAGTGAAAGAAGACAGGTTCAGTTTATCCGCCATTCATCCAGAGTAAATTTATTGTTATCCTGGCCTCAATCATTGACCGAATAATTGAAAGAGGAAAATCGCAGGGTAGTTGGGGCGGCACAGTAGCGCAGTGGTTAGCACCGCAGCCTCACAGCTCCAGGGACCCGGGTTCGATTCTGGGTACTGTCTGTGTGGAGTTTGCAAGTTCTCCCTGTGTCTGCGTGGGTTTCCTCCGGGTGCTCCGGTTTCCTCCCACAAGCCAAAAACTTGCAGGTTGATAGGTTAATTGGCCATTATAAATTGCCCCTTATATAGGTAGGTGGTAGGGAAATATATAGGGACAGGTGGGGATGTGATAGGAATAGGGGATTAGTGTAGGATTAGTATAAATGGGTGGTTGATGGTCGGCACAGACTCGGTGGGCCGAAGGGCCTGTTTCAGTGCTGTATCTCTAAAACTAAAAACTATAAACTGTCGTTTGTCTATTTGTTAAAACACGCCGCGAGCTTCATGATTGACTATGACATGATTGACTATGATAATTTCGAATAAATACATTGTCATGATCAAGAGAACAAAGAAAAAACACATGGTTGTCTCATATATGGACAAGAGGAGGGGTCATTGGATCTGATCCAGGCTCTTCAATGCCTCATCAAAGCTTAGTTATATGTTTTAAAGGGAGGTCACAATATGGATAGTTATGACGCTGTGTATCGAACCATGGGGCTTGCAAGGCTTAATCTTGGGAATTAGATGAATCATCTCTTCCAACTACATGGGGAGACATCGTAGCAACAGGCGGAAATGCGCAATGGATGTGCGGGGTTTCGGGCTAATGGGAGAGCCACCCTTGCCTTCTTGTTGATGGATCTGTAGCTCGAGTGCCCAGTTGGCAGGTGATGGAGGAAGCTGTTCGCAACAAGGCTCTTACTCAGAGTTCTGGAAGTTATTGACAACAGTTTGCAGGAGTTCCACGGAAAGTAAGTAATGCAATTCCGGCCGTAGGATATCATTGTATCGTCTGGGTTACCTAAACACAGCAGCAAGAGACATCTAACCCAAAGGACTATGTCAGTTGGCTGTAAAGGCAAAGCTGCCACAGATTTCACATTTATAACAAACAGAAACCAAAGACGCGGACTCTCCGGTGAATCAGATTCAATCCTTTGTCAGAACAAACATCTTCCTATTTCAATAATTCCGTTTCCTTTCTCGAGAAGGTCGATTTTCCCTCCTAGTTTTACATGTTGTTCCCAAATATTTATGTGATGTTATGTTCAATTTCGCACAATATCAGGATGGATCAGTTCTACACTTACTAACTTGGCATTCAACAAACTCAAAAGAAATCTACCAGGCAAGTCTTCCAGAAAAAGCATGTTCACGTCCTTCTGCCTCTCCCTCACATGAATTGCAATTATTGCAGATTTTTACTTTGCAGTGAATAGGTTCCTTGTTGGTTGGAATTACCCTGAGGGAGGGACTTATAGCCTCAAAGAATATTTCGTTCACGTGCCCTGCACTGGGCTGAAATCAGGCAAATCCGACGCCCTGACAGAGATCAACAAAGGAGGATGAAACATGCCAATTACAAGATCTGATCCAGGGAAGGTACAAAATGTAATTCCATTATTTACCAAAACTGGTAAACACGCATCTGTCAAAGGACAAAGCAGGAGCTGGTCTGACTGCCAGATAGGTTTATTCATAATACTCCATACAGCAGAAGTGCAGACTACATTTCCCTTCTCCAGACCAGCTTGCCCGTACCCCCACTCAGGTGGAAACTGGTACTTCCAAATGTGCCCTGATCTTTCCACAATTCGTATCATCTGCTCGTAATCACAATTAGAGCATGCAGCTGTGCATACTCAACTGACAAATCATTTGCAACATTGGCTCATTAGCAGCATTTTGTTATCAGTCCATCAGTGTGTCCATTGTACATTATTGTTTTTCTTGTGATTCCTGTTCTAATATACAAGGTACATGTGAGCATTTCAGCTGCTGTTTGAAGACCAGAACTGCTCTTTACATGTCCAACATTGCATGAATACACAACCTCGGCACTGTTCATTCAAAATTCACCCTGAAAACTAACGCGATGGAACTTACTCACACAGCGACATACACAAACACACTTAAGGAAAGTACAGTTGAAAAGAATAGTGCCCTTTTAAAGCTTATAAGCAAAATAATTGTTCATAATTCACATGGCTCGTTCTCGAAAAGGCACGTTGCAGACCTTATGAAAAAGACGTCTTCACTCCTGAAGTGTAGTTCAGCTAAGTTCAACAGCCAGAGTCACGTGCTGAAGTGGCTTTCAGGATTCTCTTGAAGGGATAGAATTTCTGCAGGCCACAAACTTGGTTGCTTGCAGTCTCGTTCCCACGAGGTCAGTTTGCAGTATTGGTGGATTCGAAATGGAACAGGCTTGGAGACCTCACCATGTTACAGTCTCCAATTATTGAGGCATCGATATTGCCGCCCTTTCTGCTGCTATTGTTGTGTCTTTCTTCAGAAAGCACTTAAAGAATAAAAAGAAACCAACATCGCTACCTTACCACGTGCATTACCACATTTCCCTTTCCCAAATATGGTGCTGGAATTAGGGTGATTATTCATTATCTGGCTTGTTGCTTGATTACTGCCTTTGGTTCAGGAAGTCCCATTCAGTTCAGGATTGCCTCTTGCATTGTCTCACGATACGGGGAGTTGCCACTTCTTAGTCTGGAATGTATCATTTTGTCCTTGCGAGACAGTACGGCTGTTTAGAAATTCACTGATCAGGTCAGATGGCCTTTGGTGGTCATTGTTTGCGGCTCATTTTAAAAGAAAGGTCAGTTACAAAATGCTAGTCACACAGTGAAATTCATATGGTAAAAGGTATGAATTTGACATGGCTCTCAGGGGCATGGCAATAACATTAAAGTAATTGCGCCAACTGATATTAGTGCTAAAATATATTTTAAAAATATAATTCACAAATCCCATTGCACAGGCTCTCCAATCCAAACAGGCTCCAGCAGTTATAGGAAAGCTGCCCAGTATCACTCGACTTGTGATGTTTCGTCTCCTCCTTTGGGTATGCACTTTGCCAACATATCTTCCACTGCAATGAGGAAGAAAGTGCGTCAGCACAGACCGTAGAATATGGGGTGGCAAGAAAACGGTGACCTGCAGGGAAATGGTCGCCGAACACAACCATGACAACTTACATTAACAAAGCGCGACGCACATCCAAAGAGACATCTCAGAAGACATAGTAGAGCAGGATAAAACAGCGGGACATCAAGCACGAGTGGAAAAGTATGGAGAGTGCGAGATTGATGAGCACGTAGTGAGAGATATGGACTTACAGACGAGTTTTGAAGTCAAGAAAAGAGTTGAAATGATGGAGTGCTGGAATTTCCGATGCCCTGGGTACAGTTTATTGCTGACGGTGCAGCAGATACAGTGGTGCATAACAAATACTGTTCGACAACAGATGACAAGGGATGAGTGGAGAAAGTTCATAGCGATTTTAAGCTCGGCAGATTGTTGTGATCGACAGGGTGTTATCTACACCAGGGTTGATATGTTAGTCCACGATTCTTCAAATTATTTCAGTGCAGCAATGAGGACAAGGGGATCTTGGTGAAACTTTGCTGGACAGGGATTGGGATCTTATTCCTGGTCAGGATTTGAGCTGTGGCATTCTGGATACCTGCCATTTTGGCTGTGCTCCTGATTTGGTCGTGGGTAGACAAAAACTGGAGTCGGAGACAGGGATAGTGGGATTGACCAGGAGCAGAGCCTGGTCATGTGACGCGTTCTTACTGGAATTTGGGGCAACTTGTGCTGGCTGCTGTTTGATTGGCTCCTCGCTTTGTGATCAGATTTCCTCCCTGGTTACCATTTATGAGCTTCAGTGAACGTGGGCAGCAGCTGGTTCTGACAGCGGACACTGTGAGTGTGATTCCTCCGTATAAATAGAAGTAACAATACGGGCGTAGAATGTAGGAGGTCGGCCAGGAGTGTGTTTGAACATTCAAATCTGGAGCTGGCAAAAACACAGACAAAAACTTCAGCAGCATTTGAGGTGAAACAGGGACAATGGAATGGGTCATTGAGATGGCGTAGACTTGTGGTTGTAAGCTCATCTGGAGGTTGCTATATGACCAAGGTTATGAAAAATATGGTTAAGTATCAGACAGTTTCCAGGAAAAGGAATTCTGGCTAGATAGTAAGATTTGAGACAAGGAACAAAGTAAATGACTTCAGCCTTTCCAATATTTAATTGAAGGACATTGCTGTTCACCCAGTACCAGATGTCTGACAAGCCATGTGACAATTCAGAGACGACTGAGGAACGAGAGATGTGAGTGTGAGGTAGCGTTTGGTGTCTTCAGCACCGATAGTGAAACTGACATTCTGTTTTTGGATGATGTCACTGGCAGACAGAATGTAAGCGAGAAATAGACCCTTCGGGATAAACAGAGACACTGCTGCAGAAATTGCAATAGAATCTATTGATGGTGATATTATGGCAATGATTATAAAGATAAGAATGGAAGCAGATGATTGCAGTTCCAGACACTGGGACGATGGTGGAGAGATTTGGAGGATTGACTGATCAACTCAGTCAATTGCTGCAGGCAAGTCGAGAACTCGAGGAGGAAAAGTTAACGTTTATTTCAGTCAAAGAGGATGCCATTTGTGATTTTGATAAGAGCTGATATGGTACTGTGGCAGTGACGGATGTCTGATTGGAGGACTTCAATCGTGGTGTTCCAGAAAAGATAGGTACAAATTAAGGAGGCAACAAGAGAAAGGCAAGAGCTTGGGGTGGAAACTAAGTTTGTAAATCGACTAAAGAAAGGGTAACAGAATAAAAACAAAAAGTGCTGGACATTCTCAGCAGGTCTGGCAGCATCTGTGGGGACAGTAGCAGAGTGAACATTTAAGGTCAGTGAGCTTTCATCAGAAATGGCAAAGGTTAGGAATGTAATAGCTTTTAAGCAAATAAAACTGGAGTAGGGCAAAAGAGAACAAAATAGGCCAGAGGGTCACAGAGAATAACTGACAAAAAAGCCAAAGGGAAAAGGCAAATGTAAAGAAGATGTGTTAATCGTGTGGTGAAAAACAACACGTTAGTGCAGAGAGGATGGAAAATGACTGAATAATGAAAGTTCCAGTCAAAAGCACAAACATGAATACAAACAGTGGACAGGCCATGGTGAATAAAATTGAATGATGCAACAAAGTAATATAAAATAAAATAAAAATGAAATGTAAAAGTAAAAATAAAAAAACAATGCGGGCTAGCCATGCACTGAAGTTATTGAACTCAATGTTCAGTCTAGTTGTCTGTAGCTGGTCTAATCAGTAAATGAGTTGCTGTTCTCCAGCTTGCGTTGATGTTCACTGGAACAATGCATCAAGCCCAGGTCAGAGATGTGGGAATGACAGCAGGTGTGTGTGTTGAAATGGCAAGCGACAGGAAGATCGGGGTTATGCTTCCGGGCTGATTGGAGGAGTTCGGAAAAGCGGTCACCTAATCCGCGTCTGGTCTCCCCAATATAGAGGAGACCGCATTGTGAGCAGCGAGCACAGTATACTAATTCGAAAGATGCACAAGTAAGTGGCTGGTTCATCTGAAATGAGTGCTTAGGGCCATGGATAGTGAAGAGAGAGGTGGTAAAAGGGCAGGTATTACACTTCCTGCGATTGCATGTGAAGGTGCCATGGGAAGGGGACGAGGTGTCGGGGGTAATGGAGGAGTAGTCCAGGATGTTGCAGAGGGAACGATCCCCTCGGAATGCTGACAGGAGAGGGGAGGGGAAGATTTGTTTGGTGGTGGCATCACGCTGGACGTGTCAGAAATGGCGGAGAATAATCCTCTGGATGTGCAGGCTGGCGGGACAAGAGGAGCCCTGTCGCGGTTCTGGGAGGGAGAGGAAGGGGTGAGAGCGCATCTGCAGGAAATGGGCGAGTCATGGTTGAGCACCTGTCAACCACAGCGGGGGGGGGGGGGGATCCTCGGTTGAGGAACAAGGAAAATATTTTCGAGGCGCTGTTGTGGAAGGTTGCATCATCAGAGCAGATGGGTCGGAGAAGGAGAAACTGTGAGAATGAAATGGAGTCCGGACAGGAGGCAGAGTGTGAAAAAAGGGTCGCTGGGTCTAATCCCATTCTCTCTATCCTGTTTCAATGATTCTGGGAAATGCTTAAATCCCTGATGCAAAGGAAAGGACAAAGAAATGGAGACTTACGATCCCATGTACTTTGCCACACTCTGATATTTTGTTTTTAGCATAATACGTTGCCTGAAAAGTTTCAGTTATTCCAATTTGCTGGCAATGTTAACAAACCTATAAATGTACTTTTGTTCAAAAGAGTCTTAAAGAAGCAAGACAATAACAGGAATCTTTGGAAAGAAAATATAAGAAAGTTTAGGAAAGGAAAGACATAATTCATAAACGTAGGGTAATGGCATTTACAGCTTTAGCCGGTTTCATGGTTTGCTGAAGAACAGATCACTTTCAAGCTCTCAGCTCTCTGCTCTTGATATCGAACCCGCTTGCAAAAATAAAATGTAGTGCATACTCGGGAAACTTCAGAGTTTGTACAACACAGAAACCTGATGGAACCCTCATTGTTATACCTTCGATAACTATCATGTATGTCGCAGTTAGTGTATTTTTGACTTAATAATTGGTATGAGCTGCTGTTTTGTAAACTTAGTGATTCTTAATTGCAGCTTCCAGTTGATAACACCTGGTTTGAAATGGCAGCAATGTATTATCCATCGAGAACAATGTTTTCTTTACCCTACCAGTTTCAATCTGATGCTGAGCAACTCAGGATTCATAAGCCAGACACTTACAAGGCCTTCTCCCACTGTGGGTGACAGGGCCCTCAACTGTGTCCTGCCCATTCCCCGCACCTCCACCCTCACCACTTCCCCTTCCTCCCAGAACCGTGACAAGGTTCCCCTTGTCCTCACTTTTCATCCCATCAGACTCCATATCCAAAGGATCATCCTCCACCATTTCCGCCACCTCCAGCGTGATGCCACTACCAGTCGCATAATCCCCTCCCTTCCCCTGTCAGCATTCCGAAGGGATCGTTCCCTTCGTGACACCCTGGTCCACTCCTCCATTACCTCACCATCTCGTCCCCGTCCCATGGCACCTTCCCCTGCAATCGCAGGAGGTGTAATACCTGCCCATTTACCTCCTCTTTCCTCATTATCCCAGGCTCCAAACACTCCTTTCAGGTGACGCAGTGATTTACTTGTACTTCTTTCAATGTAGTATACTGTATTCGCTGCTCACAGTGTGGTCTCCTCTACATTGGGGAGACCAAGCGCAGACTGGGCGACCGCTTTGCGGAACATCTCCGCTCAGTCCGCAAGCAGGACCCAGAGGTTCCGGCTGCTTGCCACTTCAACACTCCCCCCCTGCTCTCATGCTCACATCTCTGTCCTGGGATTGCTACAGTGTTCATGTGAACATCAATGCAAGCTCGAGGAACAGCATCTCATCTACCGATTAGGCACACTACAGCCTAACGGACTGAACATTGAGTTCAATATTTGCAGAGCATGACAGCCCCCCATTATACTTTCATTTTTAGTTATTTTTTCTTCCTTTTTTTACATTCTTTTTTACATTTTTTACAATCTTTTTTTTTTGCATTTATTTCATTTCATCTTTGTTTGTTCAGTTTGCTTAGCCACGGTTTTTTTTTTTTCAGGTTTGCACTTGCTGCTGTTCAATATTCTGTGTATTAATACCTAATCTGTACTAATGCTTTGTCTTTCAACACACCATTAACATATTGTTTGCCTTTGCTCCGTGACCTTTTGGTCAGCTATGTGGCCTGGTCCAATCTAGACCTCCTTTGTTATCTCTTGCCCCACCCCATCTCACTTGCTTATAACCTCTGATTTTTCTAATATTTGTCAGTTCCGAAGAAGGGTCACTGACCCGAAACGTTAACTCTGCTTCTCTTTTCACAGATGCTGCCAGACCTGCTGAGTGATTCCAGCATTTCCTGTTTTTATTTCTTACAAGGCCTTGGTGTACTGTAACTTATCAGAGATCGGAAAGATTCCAATTTCAGATGAAATTGATTTTTGCAGAAACTTTATACTTAAACAGTTTGTATTTATTAATACTTTAAATGAATAAACAGACTTTCTAATATATTTATCAATTACAATAATGCACTCATTATAACTTAATCATGTTTCATTACTTTTATAATCATGACTGGCTAATAATTAATGCAGAATCAATGCATGTAGATAATACATAATACAAAATGCAGAGTACGAAATGGCTGAAAAGACAAATGATAATCTTAAAATGGCTTCCTTGACCTGATTGGTCATTAAAGCGAAAACAGTATCAAAATGCTAATGTTTAACTGAAATCTAACGCTCTGGTGCTGCCTACAGCTGTCCCTGCAACGCAGGGATTTTCAAGGTTTACCCAAATTGGAGCAGCAGTAGTCGGCAGCGGATCTGGGAGGGGGTAGATAAACATACAAACACGCAATCACAGCAACAAAATACTTACATTTGCCATGGAAAATACCATTTAAGATAACCACAGCAAATATTCCTCACATTAGAAACAGCAGATGTCACTTGAGCTAATCGCAGAGTTTATTAACTCAACAATACACAGAAAATATCACTTCAACTGGTCACAGCAAACATTGCTTAAAATTGCGAAAGAAAATGCCACTTAAACTGAAAACAGAAAATAACACTTAAACTAGACACTGGAAATATCACTTAACATTATCACAGCAAATTTCAGTTAACATGAGCACAGCAAAAACTGTGCCCATTTTCAGCATATTTTTCTTTTTTGGGGATCATTTTACGTGATATTTTCTCCGTCCTTCTTCTGTTGCATTTATTGTTACAATTTTAACTGATATCCATTGCTGTCATCTTATGAGCAGGTAGTTAATTTTGCAAACACATTTCGAAGTATTTTCAACAACCTGTCTGTAAGTGGATTGTGATTTAAATGTTTTCGTTTTCTTTCAGAAAAAAACCCTGATGACGCATTCCTCCACTCCCTCAGCTTGTGAACCCTGACTTGTAACAGACTGTCACAACACTGTTCTGAAAGTTAAGTCAAAACAGTAGGGTTCATTAACACACAGTCTTGAACTCGGGAGAGGGTTCAGTTCACAAGGCACGCTCACAGACATACAAAGAAAGGTAAAGGCATCAAAAGGACAAAGACATATACCAAGTAGAAAATACCTTAATTACAAACTGACAGGGGCTTCACTTGAAAATAGGGATGGTTTATTTTTTAACTAACATAAAGTTTTACAAGGATTTAATTAGTGACTGCCATTCCTCCACAAGTGCCTTTTGTGACTTGATGCACCATCACACTTCCAACAGTTGCTTCCAGTCCACTGGATGTGACAACACTGCTCTGCTCGAGGCCAGTTAATTCTGCAACCAGATTAATTACCTTTTCGATGACAAAACTATATAATGTGTAAATGTGGTGTGGGGCTTTTCGAGTATGTAAATAATTTAATGGGAAATAGCTTTATCTGTAATCTGATGTATTAAATACCAATTAAATACTTTTAGATAATGTTGATTTTCAGTTTGATGGTTTTCGCAAACGTCTGAAAGCATGGAATCTTGCTGTCATATTCGTTAATTGGTCAATGGAAAATTCATACTTGTTGGTTCAAGATAACATTCTCTATAGAGGTCATAACATAGGCCAGACCAGACTGGCCTTGATGTTTGTGTATCACTGAACTGGGGGAGAGCAGACCAGAAGCTCTGTGTTTGTATCAGTGAGCCTGTGAGAGAGCTGATGGGCTCCACTGTTTCTGTATCACTGAGCCTGGGCAGAGAGCAGACCGGTTCCACTGTGTCTGTTTCACTGAGCCTGGGGTCGAGCAGGCTGGCCCCACTGTGTCTGTATCACTGAGTCTGGGGTAGAGCAGGCTGGCCCCACTGCATCTGTATCACTGAGCCTGGGCAGAGAGCAGACCGTCTCCACTGTGTCTGTATCAATGAGCCTGCGGTACAGCAGGCTGGCCCCACTGAGTCTGTATCACTGAGCCTATGGTAGAGCAGGCTGGCCCCACTGTGTCTGTATCACTGAGCCTGGGGTAGAGCAGGCTGGCCCCACTGTGTCTGTATCACTGAGCCTATGGGAGTGCAGGCTGGCCCCACTGTGTCTGTATCACTGAGCCTGGGGCAGAGCAGACTGGCCCCACTGTGTCTGTATCACTGAGCCTGGGGCAGAGCAGACTGGCCCCACTGTGTCTGTACCCCTCAGCCTGACGGAGACAAGACCCGTTCCATTCTGTCTGTATAGGTAAGACCAACGGAGTGAAGACTCGCCCCACTTTGTCTGCATCACTGATCCTGGAGGAGAGCAGACAGGCCGCAATGCGTCTGTATCACTGAGCCTGGGGGAGAGCAGACTGGCCGCACTGTGTCTATATCACTGAGACGGGATGAGAGCAGACCGTGCCAACGTGTCTGCATCACTGAGTCTGACGAAGAGAAGACCCGCCCCACTGTGTCTGCATCACTGAGCCTTGGTGAGCGCAGACGGGCCCCACTTTGTCTGCATCACTGAACATGGGGGAGAGCAGACCAACTCCACTGGGTCTGTATCACTGAGATTGGGGGAGACCTGACCGGTCCCAACGTGTCTGTTTCAGTGAGTCTTGGGGAGAGCAGACGGGCCACATTGTGTCTGCATCGCTGAGACTGGGGCACAGCAGACCGAGCTCATTGTGTTAGTATGAGGGAGCTTGGGGGAGAGCATACAAGACCCCTCTGTTTCTGTATCACTGAGCCTGGACAGAGCAGGCCAGCACCATTGTGTCGGTATCTGAGCCTGACGGAGAGAAGGCCCGTGCTACTCTGTGTCACTGAGTCTGGGGGAGAGAAGATTGACCCTGCTGTGATTGTGTCACTGAGCCTGGGGAAAAGCAGATCGGCCCATCAGCGTCTGCATCACTGATCCTGGGAGGGGGACAGACTGGCCCCACTGTGCTGTATCACTGAGCCTGATGGAGAGAAGACCTGTCCCAATGTGTCTGCATCACTAAGACTGACGGAGAGCAGACCAGTCCCACTTTGTCTGCATCACTGAACATGGGGGAAAGCAGACGGCCTCCACTGTGTCTGTATCACTGAACCTGGGGGAGAGCAGACCAGCTCCACTGTGTCTGTATCACTGAGCCTGACGGAGAGAAGACCTGTCCCACTCTGTGTTACTGAGCCTGGGGAGAGAAGATTGACCCTGCTGTGGCTGTGTCACTGAGCCTGGGAGGAGAGCAGACCGGCCCACGAGTGCCTGCATTACTGAGCCTGGGGAGAGGGCAGACTGGCCTCACTGTGGCAGTATCGTGGAGCCTGATGGAGAGAAGACCCGTCCCAATGTTTCTGCATCACTAAGACTGATGCAGAGTGGGCCGGCCCTACTGTGTCTGTATCACTGAGCCAGGGAGAGAGCAGACAGGCCGCATTATGCCTACATCACTGAGACGGGGTGAGAGCAGACCAACACCACTGGGTCTGGATGACTGAAGTTGGGAGAGAGTAGACCGGCCCCAACGTGTCTGTATCAGTGAGCCTTGGTGAGAGCAGACTGGTCCCATTGTGTCTGTGCCACTGAGCCTGGGGGTCAGTGGACCGGCCCATCAGTATCCGTGTTACTGAGCCTGGGGGGAGGGCAGACTGGCCCCACTGTGTCCGTGTGTCTGATCTTGGGGAAGAGCAGACCAACTCGACTGTGTTTTTTTGAGTGAGCTTGAAGGGGAGCAGACCGACTTCACGGTTTCTGCATCACTGAGCCTTGGGGAGAGCATGTCGGCTCAACTGTGTCAATGTTACTGAGCCTGGGGGAGAGCAGACTGTTCCCGCTGTGTCTGTATCACTGAGCTGTGGGAGAGCTGACCGGCTTTACTATGTCTATGTCACTGTGCCTGGGGAGAGCAGCGTGCCCCTACTCTGTCTGCCTCACTGACCCTGGGAGAGAGCAGTCTGGACCGATTGTACATTTATCATAGAGCCTGGGGGAGAGCGGACCGTCCCCATTGTGTCTGTATCACTGATCGTGAGGTAGAGCAGACTGGCCCCGCTGTGCCTGTATCACTGAGCCTGGGGTAGAGCAGACTTGTCCCACTGTGTCTGCATCACTGAGCCTGGTGGAGAGCAGAATGGCCTCACTGTGTCTATATCACCAAGGCTGGGGTAGAGCAAACCAGCTCATCTGTGTATGCATCACTGATCCTGTGGCAGAGCAGAACGACCCCATTGTGTCTGTATCACTGAGCCTGGGAGAGAGCAGACCGGCCCCAACGTGCCTGAATCAGTGAGTCTTGGGTCGAGCAGACTGGCACCATTGTGTCTGTAGCAGTGAAACTGCAGGAGAGCAACCGGCCCAACTGTGTCTGTATCACTGAGCCAGACGAAAAGAAGACCCGTCCCACTGTGGCTACATCACTGAGCATTTGCCTGTATCACTGACACTGGGTGGGAGTAGACCGGCCCCACTGTATCTGAATCACAGAGCCTGGGGGAGAGCAGACCGGCCCCACTGTGTCTGCATCACTGGTCCTGGGTCGAGCAGACCTTCCCCGCGGTGACAGTACCATTGAAAATGGGTGAGAGCAGACTGGCCCCACTGTGTCTGCATCACTGAGCCTGTGGGGAGATGTGCCTGTTCCACTGTGTCTGTATTACTGATCCAGGGGGAGAGAAGTCCGGCTCCACTGAGCCAGGGGAGAGCAGACTGGCCCCATTCTGTATGTATCAGTGAGCCAGAGGGAGAGCAGACTGGCCCCACTGTGTCGATATCACTGAGCCGAGCGGAGAGAAGTCCAGCCTCACTGTGTCTACATGACTAAGCTTGGGGGAGAGCAGACCAGCTGCAGCATGACTTGCCAATTTTTATACTCTATGCCCCGACCGATGAAGGCAAGGATACCGTCTGCCTTCTTGACGAACTTATTCATATGTGTTGCCACTTTCAGTGACCTGTGGACATGTACACCCAGGTCTCTCTGCCTGTCAATACTCATAAGGGTTCTTCCATTTACTGCATACTCCCCACCTGTATTTGATTTTCCAAAATGCATTACCTCACATTTGTCCGGATTAAACTCCATCTGCAATTTCTCTGTCCAAGTCTCCAACCGATCTATATCCTGCTGTATCGTCTGAGAATCCTCATCACTATCCGCTACTCCACAAAAATCTGTGCCGTCCGCAAACTTACCAATCAGACCAGCTACATTTTCCTCCAAATCATTTATATATACTACAAATAACAAAGATCCCAGCACTGATCCCTGTGGAACACCACTAGTCACAGCCCTTCATTCAGAAAATTATCCTTCCATTGCTACCCTCTGTCTTCTATGACAGAGCCAGTTCTGTATCAATCTTGCCAGCTCACATCTGATCCCGTGTGACTTCATATTTTGCACCAGTCTGCCATGTGGGACCTTGTCAAAAGCTTTACTGAAGTCCATATGGACAACATCCATTACCCTTCCTTCTTCAAACATCTTCGTCACTTCCTCAAAAAACTCAATCAAGTTAATATATCTTGGAAGATTTTAGAGCTGTAGGAGGTTACAGAGTTAGAGAGGGGCGAGAAAATCGAAGGAATTTAAAACAAGGATGACATTTTTACCATCGAGGCGTTGCTGGTCAGGGAGCCAATGTAGGCCAGCGATCACCACGGTGATAGGAGAACGGGACTTGGTATCAGTTCAGACAAAGGCCGCAGAGATTTGGATGACTCAAGTTTATGGATGGAAGAATGTGGGAAGCCAGTCAGGGGTGCATTGGAATATTCAAGTCTGCAGGTAAAAATGGCATGGATGAAGATTGCAGCAGCAGATGAGTTGAGGAAGGGGCCGAGTTGGGTAATGGACAGAGGTTGAAATCGGTGGTCTTAGTGATGGTGCAGTTATGTGCTCTGATCCTCATCTCAAGGTTAAATATGACATCGATGCTGTGCACAGTCTTGTTCAACCTCAGACAGTTGCCAAAGAGGGGGTTGGATTTGATGGGCAGGGAACGATGTTTGTGCCAAGGGAAAAACACAGCGGTCACT